>NC_067403.1:241225670-241563795 GCF_016432865.1 Antechinus flavipes
GATGGGGGAGGGCGCTCGGGAAGGGGGGATCTTGTCACTGAGGCGGTTTTCCGGAGCTAGGACCGCCCGGACTTTGGGGCCTGAGGGCGCTTAGCCCCGAGCACCCGGGGGGTGTCGAGGATGGGCCTCGAGGGCGGGCGGGGGCGGGCAGCGTGTCTCTCGCTTGGGGCTACTCAGCTGAGGCGCCTTCTGGCTGCTCCCCGGCTCTGAGCCGGCGCGCGCTCTTCCCGTGACAGCCGCCTCCCCGCCCCGTCTCCCCCAAACGCCCCCCGTGGCCCCGGCTCTCCCCGGGCCGGGCTTGGCGGATGCGGTAACAAGGTCACGCGTGGGGGAGGGAGCCTCCCCTGCTCACGTCAGCGCGTCCCCCGGAGCCCCTGTGGGTTTCAGTGGGGGACCCGGTGCGCAGGCTGGCTGCAGCCTTCAGGGCTTCCCGAAGGGGCCGGAAGCAGGAACCAGGGGCTTTGGAGATGAGGGGATGTGGTTGAAGCAGGGGAAGCTGTGTGGGCGCAGGCTTTAGGGGAGGGGTCCTCGCCAAGACCCCACAGAGGAGGGGCTGTCACTGCCCCTCTTGGGGACCTGGGGCCCCCACGAAGGAGACCTGACACACACACACCCCTTCCCCGGGAGAAGGCCCCGCAGTGGCCAGGCCCGGGCCCCGGGGCTTGGGAGAGGAAGCCACAAGCAGGGCATCTTTCAGCCAATCTGACCCTTCAAAGGAGGGCGCTTATTTATTTCCGGCCCTCCCCAGCCTGTTTCTGGGCTTCCTTCCCTGTGCCCCTCTCCATTTAGGCCCGATGGTCGGGTTCAGTTCTGTAGTGTTACCCCAGCCTCTGTGGGGGACAGAGGGGCTCCCAGCCGGCTGCTGTCTGCCCCCCTCTCCCCCACGGAACTGTCTGGGCCTTGGGTCGGATTGTGCAGGAGACAGGCCTTAATGACAGGATCCAGAGGGGGACAGTGTGGATGCTGAAGGCCCTGGCTAACTTCATTGGCTGTGACAAGGAGAAGAGAGGACCCTAGAGTGGGGGAGGATGTCATATCGTGGGCTCCGGGCCATTGGACACAGCTTGAGCCATTTGGTCACCAGGGAGGGAGGGGCATCGACTGCACTATAAATAGTTCTGGGAGCTGGAGTTGCTATGGAGACAGAACTGAATCCTATTACCTGGAGGTCCTGCTGTCCTGTGTTTGTAGGGGGTTAGAGGAGGGCCAGAAGAAGCCTGGGGGTGAGGTGCAGGAAGAGGAGAGGCGGAGGGGAGTATGCTGTTTTGTAGAGAGACTACCAGCAGGGCCCCGAGAATGTAGTAAGCTTATGTGTCTGTGTGCCTGTGCAGGCAGTGACCAGGGATGTGTGTGTGTGTGTGTGTGTGTGTGTGTGTGTGTGTGTGAGTGAGACAATCAGACAGAAAGAGAAACAGACAGAGACAGACAGAAACAGAGGAAGAGAATCAGCCTGTGTGTGTGTGCAAGCAGCAATCAGGGTGCGTGCATGCATGTGTGTGTGAGAGAGAGATGGAGATGGGAACCTTATCCATGTGTGTAGAAAACAGGGTCTGCATGTGGGCTCGTGCAGAACTCTGTCGGGTTGTAAATCAGCCCTGGGAGGGGTTGTGGGAAGTGATGAGGCTGCTGGTTGGCATTATTCTCACTTAAGATTTCTTAAGGCTTAATTAACTTTGGATACACAGTTTAGTAATTCCGAGTCTCCCTTCCCTGCCCCTCCTGTTCCCTACTTCCAGGGGATAGCAGATACTCTGTTAAGAAATCCCTCTTTCAGTTCCCAGTGTTTACAACACACAGTAGAAGGGAAAGATCCCATGATCTCCTCTGCTCTCTGCTGATCTTGACTTCAGTACAGGGTTCACAGGAGAAAATTCAGCACCAAGGGCAGAACTCTTGGCTGTGGCTCCTTGGCGCCAGCAGGCCTTCTAATTTAAGGGCAAAAAGAGCAGAGACATTTTGGTTTTTAAACTTATGTTCTAACAGCTACGGCTGCTGCCCACCTAAATTAGTCTAAATAAATTTGAATTCAGGTGTTTTGGTTTTGATCTCGTTTAGGGGGTCAATGATTAGGCAGGCCTGGAAGTCTAGTTTGATGCAGAAACCCATTGAAACGGACCTAACATCCAGAGCTGCCCCCAAAGTGGGGGCAAGTGTCAAAAAGACAGAGGGTCCAACTGGACCTAGTCTGAAAGGGATCACTCCCTCCCCTATCCAGGTGGGGCCAAAAATAGACTAGCTTGAGGTGGGAGGGTGGGAGGGAGGGGGAGTATAATTTGTCCTGCATTACGATTGACTCATTCTCAGCTCATAAGCCAAAATAGAGTCCCGGCTGAGTGTTCTTTTCTCTCCCCGATTCTGCTGAGTTAGAGGACATGATGACTTGTTTTCTGATGTCCCTCTCTAAAGATGATGGATTTAAGGGAGGGCTAATCACCTACATACAACAACAGAGCTTCTCAGTACCTTTGTTCCTTTAGAGTGCCATCATCAACGATTTCCAGAATTCTCTCTGATGCCCTGTCAGCTGCCCTGAAGTTTCTCTGGGATGAGCAGGTGATTTGGAATCATGGTACAGAAGAAGAAGATTTGCCCTCGGTTACTGGACTACCTAGTGATCATTGGGGCCAGGTAACATTATAGGGGTTGCTCTTCTAGACTGTGGACATTGCCCCACCCCTTCCTCCTTGTAAACATTTTATTGAAGTGGTGTGTTTTTTACATTGTTGTCACTTCCCCATGATTCCTCCCCCCCTCCTCCCCCCCCCTGCAGACAAGAAAGCTCTTTTAGAACAAAGAAGTACAGTTAAGCCCATCAGATCCATACATTGTTTATGCCCATTTCCTCTGGGCAAGCTGGAAGGCCTAGCACTTTTTTCATTCTTGCTCATGTTAAGTTGCGTCTCATTTTCACTGTGCTCTTTCATCCTGGCTGGGAAACTGAGGCTGGAAAGGAAAGCACTGAAAAGAGTAAGAGTATCGATACATAGAAATAGATCCTAGCACAAGGGTTCTTAACCTGAGGTAAGAGCTCATGAGCTTGTTTTTACAATATTTTGATAATTATGTTTCAATATAATTGAATTTGTAATTTTATGTATTTTGTTGTATGCATTTAAAACATTATTCTAAGAAGTGATCCACTGACTTTACTGAACTTCCATAAAGATCCCGAAAAAAAAAAAGGTGAAGAAGCCCTAGTCTACTAGCTTTATGATTCGGACCAAGTTACTCTATTTTTTCATATTTCTGTTTCATTATCTTGCAAGAGGAAAATGTTAGGTGTTCCATTTGTATCTCTAAATGGTCTTTTTGTAATTCATGAGCAAGCAAGGGGATCTTGCACTATGAGCTTCTCAAGCACAACTGTGTTAACTTTTTCCCCTTTCCCCATGGAGTTCAGGGTCTCTGGAAGGGTCTGTGTGTGATAAATGTGGATCCCCTAACACTGGGGACCCCAGTTAGCCAAGCCAGGCAGCACATCTAAGATTTTCCAGGTTTGTGTCTAAAACAGAAGCATGAGTTTAATTTATTGATGAATAATAACAGGACTGGGAGCTGGCTCTTTAAGGCTTGTAGAATGCTTTACAGATGGGACTTCATTTAATCTTTATAACAGTCCTGTGGGATAGGTCTCTGAGCGTCATAGTCACCATTTTACAGATGCGGAAATAGAAGTTCAGTGGCGTGCCAGGCGGTATTTAAACCCACATCTTCACGACTCTAAACCTGACCTAGACCTACCAGGCTACTCTGCCTCTGCTGCCATGTGATGATTAAAACTGGGCAGGCCCTCGGGTCCCTGTGTCCTCTAAGGGTGACCTGGCTGGTTTTATGCTCCTCAGGCAACCAAGCAGCGACAGCGTGGCCCAGACCCCAGAGTTGCTCCGACGCTACCCTTTGGAGGACTACCCTGAATTCCCCCTCCCTCCGGACGTGGTGTTCTTCTGCCAGCCGGAGGGATGCCTGAGTGTGCGGCAGCGGCGCATGAGCCTGCGGGATGACACTTCCTTTGTCTTCACCCTCACTGACAAGGACACTGGGGTCACGCGCTATGGCATCTGTGTCAACTTCTACCGCTCCTTCCAGAAGCGAATGCCCAAAGAAAAGGGGGATGGTGGCCCCGGACACCGTGCAAAGGAAGCTACCAAGGCTGCTCCCGCTCCAGAGGAGGCAAGCGCAGAGAAGTCGGAGGGTGGCCCTTCCTTGCAGCCCCCCAGTTCTGACTCGACCCCTGATGGGAACCAGTCTCCCCGGGGCAAACGCCGGGCAAAGGGGGGAAGCCGTTCCCGCAACAGCACCCTGACATCCCTGTGCGTGCTCAGCCATTATCCTTTCTTCACGACTTTCCGAGAGTGTCTATATACCCTCAAGCGTTTGGTGGACTGTTGCAGTGAGCGACTGCTTGGCAAGAAACTGGCCATCCCCCGAGGGGTACAGAGGTACAGGGGTGCCATTGACCCAACCCTACTTCCAGGAGGTGCAGAGGGGATGTGTTTGGGGCTTAACCATAGCTGATGACCAGAGGGTGGGAGGGATGGCACTTGTTCTTTTGTAAAGGTCTCCCTTGGTCTGGTTGAATCTGGGATTAAAGGCAGATCTGGACACATTTAACCCATGTGCATGAGGCTCCTTGTAAAGTAGAAGGGTTTAAGAGACTTGAGTTCTCTACAGCATTCCCCTTTGGAAAAGAGGCAATGAATTTTATGTGGAAGGTGGGCAGCAGAGCAGGTGATCATCAATAATTGTCACTCCTTCTTAACCAGCTTCTTCCTGGGGTCAGACAATGACTAAAAACAGGGAGAGGCCATTCTAAGTACCCATCTCCTCTCCTTTAGATGCTTTAGGTTGCAGTGGGATAGTCAATCAGCATTTGTTAAACACCTACTATGTTCCAGGCTAAGCACTGGGGATATAAAGGAAGTCAAAAGGCAGTCCTTGCTCTCCAGGGGCCTGAGTAGGGGTCTTTTTTCTCCTGTTTGCATCTCAGGGACACCATGTGGCGCATCTTCACGGGCTCGCTCCTGGTAGAAGAGAAATCCAGTGCCCTTCTGCATGACCTGCGTGAGATCGAAGCGTGGATCTATCGATTGTTGCGCTCTCCAGTGCCCATATCTGGCCAGAAGCGAGTGGACATTGAAGTTCTCCCCCAGGAGCTACAGCCCGCTCTGACCTTTGCCCTCCCTGACCCATCTCGATTCTCTCTGGTAGATTTCCCATTGCATCTGCCTTTGGAACTCCTGGGTGTGGACGCCTGTCTGCAGGTGTTGTCTTGCATCTTGCTGGAGCACAAGGTAAGAGAGCCATTCCTGTGGGGGAGAAAGAGAGAGATAGAGACACTCTCAAGGATGGCGCTAAAAACTTACTAATTAGGTGATTTTTCCATAGACTATGGCCTAGGAAAGGAAAGAGGTCTAGGAACAAGGTTATTGAAGCAAAGAAATGTACTGGAAAAGAATTACTGAGGTCTCCGAGAAAGTCAGGAAACCTTTCTGGGAGCTGGGAGGGTAATTCGGGCATAGTGAGAAAGAACTAGGATTTGTGGGTGGCAGGCAGGCGTCTCCTCGATCTTATGCCGAGATGCAGATTGTTCTTGGATGGCTCCGTGGCAGGTGGTGTTACAATCGCGAGACTACAACGCACTCTCCATGTCTGTGATGGCATTTGTAGCAATGATCTATCCCCTGGAGTATATGTTTCCTGTTATTCCCTTGCTTCCTACTTGCATGGCGTCTGCAGAGCAGGTGAGTCTCCTTGTGGCTTTTGGCTCTTTCACCCGTTGTCCCCCCTTATAACTGGCTCTAAGGGAGAAAGACTCAAAGAACGGGAAGTTGTGGAGGCAGTATGATCTTTGATAAAATTCTGTCTCAGTGTCTGGGACCGACTGGGTGGGAGTGTGTTTTCTGTTTCTCATTCTCTGTGTTCCACCCACAGTTGCTTCTGGCTCCTACTCCTTATATTATTGGGGTCCCTGCCAGCTTCTTCCTCTACAAACTAGACTTCAAGATGCCAGATGATGTTTGGCTGGTGGATCTGGACAGCAACCGGGTGAGACATCTGGCTGGGGATGCTGGCATTGTCCAGGTGGAACCGTACTTTTTGTGTGCAACCTGTATCTGAGCTAGTCTTTGGGGGTCACTAGTTGAACAAGTTAAAAAACATTCCTTCTGCTTTATTAACTGGCATGAAAGTAGTGCAAATGAAAGACCCTTGATCTTGTCCTAATGGGTACAGTGACCAGCTTCTCCCCAGAATTAGGTGCTTCCCCCCCTCCTTTGAGAGCTATCAGGCAGTGATGACTGTTAGGGAATCCTAATGTAGTCCTTGATTGCAGCATTTAAACCTCCTAATTATAAAGGTGAGGCAATGGGCCTAGAGAGGGGAAGAGACTTACCTTGCAACACATACACAAGTAGAAGCAATCCTCTCATGGCTTATCTTGGAACCTGGAATAGTAGACATCTGTGTCACCTTTTGGTACAGATTCTGCGAGGGAACTTGTGCCTCAAGATTCTCAATATTGGAGTTGGTGACCTCACTCCAGGCAGCCAGGCCCATAAACACTTTTGTTCAGCAAACATTTACTCAGGCCCTTTTTTTGTGAGGTTCTTATTAGTGTGAATAAGAAATTTCCTTAAATGACTGAATCCTTGAATTCTCACTACTCAGAATTACAAGGGGCAGCTAGCTGGTACAGATCACCAGCCCTGAAGTCAGGAGGACCTGAATTCAAATCCAACTTCAGACACTTAACACTTCCTAGCTGTGTGACCCTGGGCAAGTCTCAATTGCCTCAGCACCAAAAAAAAAAAAAAAAAAAAAAAAAAAAAAAAAGAGTGAGTAGGAGGAATTCCACAGATAAAGACAAGAAGGAATATCAGCTTACATTTAGGTAATGTTTTACAAAGCTTTTTGGCTGACCTTTATTTTTATTTTTTTATTTCCTTTTTAAAAAATACACACAAAGATAGTTTTCAGCATTCCTTCTTGTAAAACCATGTGTTCCATATTTTTCTCCCTACCTCCTCCCTCCCCTAGGCAGTAAGCCATCCAAAATAGGTTAAACATGTGCAATTATTCTAAGCTTATTTCCACACTTATCTTTTGGCTGATCTCTAAATCACCCTGGTGAAGCAGAAGGCATCATTTTCCCCACTTTCCACACTAGGAAACAGGGTCAGAGGCGAAGTGGCCTGCCCGTGGTCTCACACCTAGTCACTGTCAGGGTAGGAATTTGAATCCTGCTGTTTTGGCCCCAGATGTCAGACTCTCTACTAATTGATCTTTTGGTAAGGAGCTTCCAAAAGAAGCTTTTGACACATTCTGAAACAGTCACTATGCTCTGCCTGTTATAGGTGATCGCACCAACTAATGCAGAGGTGTTGCCCGTCCTGCCAGAGCCCGAATCCTTAGAACTGAAAAAGCACTTGAAGCAGGTGAGTTGGGGGAGGACAAGGGAGGGTCTGCTGGAGGGGGACAGAGCTCCAGGAAACAACCTCCATCCTTAGGGCAGGAAATCAGTATCATCTTCAGTCTAGCTTCTCTTAGTGTCCTTCCTGTCCTGTGCATATGCTCTCCTGTCTAATATGCTCCTTACAAACAATCTGTTCTTGTTTCTCTGCTGTTTGCATGGCCTTGGAACTACTGCTGACTCAAGTCATGTGTAGGTCTGGATTTTGACTCGGTGAAATGCCTTCTCTCATAGACGCTTTTCATGGGGTCTTTTCCTCTTAAACGCCAGGTCTCTGTAGTGTCTTTCCTTCAGAAACTCCTTTCCTGGTTTGGTCCATTCCACCCATTTTTCATTGGTTTCTGTTCTTCCTCCTCCTACACGCTGCATGCAGTACTTGAAGGTAACATGTGTGAATTCCCCGTCTTGAGCTTTGTTGTGCTTGTTCTCAGGGGCCATCCCCAGGAGGCCGTGCTTCTCACGCAGCTCTTCATAACTCCCCTCCCCTTCCTTGTGTTAGCTGAGGCATTTGGTGGTAGTTCTCAGTGATAGCAGTGTCGTTTTAAATGGGTCACCCTATATCCTCCATCGCTTTTCCCCCGTTTCCCTGCTGGTGACGTTATATGATCTGCCCTTTGTCGCAGGGGCCAGTGAAGGTGAGTGCAAGGCGTGCTCCAGCAGTTTTCTCCTGATGTTTCTTCACCACTGGTGACTTTTTAGCAGGCATCACGAGGGAGAAATTAAGAAAGAGGGATACGAAAATAAGTATGTTCAAATATTGATGGAAGCCAGAGCTAGCCTTATCCCATGGGGGCTCATTGAGATTTCAGCTTTGGTGATTATAGATGACTTAATTAGGAATCTCTGTACTCTTAGAAGAGGTGTCTGTATGATGGATTATCTTCCACATATTTTGATTTATATTTCAGGACAGAGATTTTTGGGTTAGTTGGGTCACAAATGTATCGTCTGTAGTTTGTGAGGACAGTCCTCTCCACAAGCCTCTACTAACCCAGGCTAGAATAAAAGACAGAGACACTGATTCTGAAGAGGCCCTTTCCCAGTCGAAAACTGTTTATTTCCCAGGATTCTCTCCGTGATAAAATGCCTTTTATTCCACAGGCACTGGCCAGCATGAGTCTGAATACTCAGCCTATCCTCAACTTGGAGAAGTTCCATGAGGGCCAAGAGATCCCACTACTCTTGGGAAGACCACCCAGTGATTTGCAATCCACACCTTCCACTGAATTCAATCCCCTCATCTATGGCAATGATGTAGATTCAGTGGATGTGGCTACCAGGTGAGATCAAGCAGGCCTGTATGGGGAAGAGTTCTTGAACTGGGTCTCCTTCGTGCTTTAGACAAACTTGGAGCCTGGGTATTTTTAATATGTAAAATTGGAATTATAATATTGGCTTTTACCTGCTCACTTTAAAGTTTCTTATTGCCAAGATAAGAAGAAATAGTTTAAAAAAAAAAAGGAAGTGGTTTGGAATAGCAGATAGGTTATCACCAGACCTTTTAGGTACATCAGAGCACATAGTGTGCATGTTCAAAATACATGCAAAGGTAGCATCTACCCTTGCAAAATTTTGTGTTACAAATTTTTCTCTCTTCTTTCCCTCTCCTTCCTCCTCTAAACTGCAAATAATCTTTTCTTTTCTTTTCTTTTCTTTTTTGTATTATTATAGTTTTTTATTGACAGAACATATGCATGGGTAATTTTTCAACATGGATCCTTGCAATCACTTCTGTTCCAGCTTTTCCCTTCCTTCTCTCAAGCCCCACCTCCCCTAGATGGCAGGCAGTCTCATACATGTTAAATATGTTAAAGTATATCTTAAATACAATATATGTGTATATATTTATACAGTTCTCTTGTTGCACGAGAAAAATCGGATTTAAAAAGGTAAAAACCTGGAAAGAAAAACAAAAATGCAAGCATAGACTGCAAATAATCTAATATAGGTTACACATGTGTAATTCTCCTAAATATATTTCCATATTTCTCATGCTGTACCAAAAAAAAATCAGATCAAAAGGGGAAAAAAATGAGGAAGAAAAAGAAACAACAAAGATAAAAATACTGTGTTGTGATCCATATTCAGTCTCCATAGTCCTCTCCCCAGATGCGAATGGTTCTTTCCATCACAAATCTATTCATCTGAGCACTTATTAAGAGCTGCTATATGCTAATATTGTGCTGGATGCTGAGGGCACAAAGATAGAATGTAGCACCATTCTTGCTGCCAGGAAGATATCCTAAGGGAGACACATCATAGCCTCCCTTAAGCACAGTGGGCCAGGCAGGGAGCAAGGATTGTGGGGCAAAGGGGAGATCCAGATTAGACACAGTGCTCAGGACCATCTGAGGAAGGAGAATTAGGTGGGAGAATTAGAAGGAGGAAGATAAGGAGGAAGTAGCACCTAGGCAGAGTCTTAAGTGATAATGAAGATTCTCAAAGGTGAAAGTGAGGTACATTCCAGGCAAGTGGAGGGGAGCATGGTCTGCATGATGGGATGGGGCAGACGCCACCATATTCCAGTTTGGGTGAAAGGGAGTAATATGACAAAGATTGGGAAGCTAGCTTGGAGGCCATATTGGGAAGGCTTAAAAGTCAGGATATAGTAGGGAGCTCCTGAAGATTTTTGATCAGGAGAGTGATAGGGTTAAACTTGTTAAGATGATATTGGCAGCTATGGAAAATTGTATTTCTTTAAAGGAAGAATGCCAGCACAGATACAATTCACTTCCCATAGGATATCCACTCATTAGGCTCTCACATTTAACAGAGTAACTAAATTAATGGTTATAGATTATCTAAAAACTATGACTTGGAGGACCAAGTCCTCCTTTTCCACCATTCTGAGTACTATTGAAGAAGAAGAAGGGGGTCACTGAAGAAGGGGGAGGAATAATCTTATTTTAAAGGAAATGAAGTGGCATTATCGCCAAATGGAAGACTGACTTATAAGCTCTCTTAGGAGGAGCCAACAAAGGAATTAGCCAAGTTGGTTTTCACCTGAGTTCAAAAGCAGTGAGAGATTTCATTTGGGGAATATTTGGTTACTGAATATTCATAGTAAATCATTGCAGAAAAAACCCCATGAAAATAATTGAAGCTTATAGGGGAAGACAGCATATGTATATGCATGTGTATATATGTATGTTTAGAATTAAAGATCAAGAGAAGCCAAAGACTTGTAGGTTACAGAGAAATCTCATAGCTATACATCATGAGTACTTGCTTTAAGAAACTAATTAGAAAGGTGGGCAGCTAGATAGAGCACCTGTCTCAGAATTAGGAGGGCTTGAGTCCAAATCTGGACTCACACCTCGCACTTCCTAGCTATTTGACGCTGAGCAAGTCATCTAATCCTGTTTGCCTCTGTTTCCTCATCTGTAAAATAAGCTGGAAAAGGAAACGGCAAACCACGCCATTATTTTTGCCAAGACTTTAAATGAATCAATAATGGTTAGACACAGAAAATAACTAAAATTACACAAACAACATCTCTCAAAAGAAAAGTGAATATAATTAACTATTGTCCTATATACCTACTTTCCCCATTTATGTCATTTTTATAAGAGTAATCTACATGAATGTTGAGGGCATCTTTGATGAGATTATCAGAAGGAAATGGGGAGGCTTTCATCAGTGATAATCCATGAATAGACTATGATTAGGCTTTTATCATCACACAGTTGCAGGACAGATGTGATACTACTGTAAGACTATAAGAGGACATTTGTACAATAAAGCAAAATTTCATCTTTTGAAAGGCTCTTTTCCAACAAGATCTTTCCTATATATATGTCAGGATTATACAAAATTCTTTAGAAGATATAACAGAGAACTTGATTTGACTTTCCTTTGATCATTAATGTCAGACACATGCTCCACAGAGAAGAAATAGTGGAAGATAGAAGGGTCTGATGGGCTATGTTTGATGGGATCATGAGGAATTGGACACAATTGAACAGTTGAGAAACAAAAATATGGTCATTCTTTAAAGAATGAAAAAAATGTCATTCAGGGGGCAATACAGAAAAACATGGTGATTAAGAGAAGGCTGTAACATATTATGAACAAGTAATTACAAAGATGAAAAGAAGTAAAGGGTGTTTTCAAAGAAGTGTGTGAGCAAAAAAATGAGTGAGTTGGTCACCTGGTGAGTTCAAGAAATAATGGATAGATTTTGTGTTTCATTGGATTCTTGGGATAATAAGAGAAATTTAGGAAGGCCTCAGCACTTATAAGAGGATATGGACAAGAGTGATCTATGATGGGCATGTGTGGGTGGGCTATGATATGAACTGGTGGAAGGGATGTCTGTATCAGGAACATTACGGTTATATTTGTATATCTAACTGAAAAGTGAATTAAATATAATATTAAGAATGGAAACTGAGAGACCAATTGGAGGCTTTTATAGTATTCTAGGCAAAAGGTGATGAAGACCTGAATCTGAACTAGAGTGGTATCCTAGTCTGAAAGGAAAAGAGATAGAAACTAGATTTTTAGAAAGAATCAATAGGAATTTGTTGCTGATTGAATCTTCTCTTTTTTCATCTCTGTATCCAAAAGAAGATTCTGAGATTTCAAATCAGTACCTTGAAGAAGGTCAATATTCATCATCAAAAATAGCTATTTGGAGAAGGGTAGGTTTAGGGAGAAAGAAGAATTCCATTTTTTTACATGGTAAATTGAGTTGGATTTAAGGTGCTGGTGCAAAAATCTCAGTAATGTGCAGCAGATAGGTGAGGATGTTGGATTGGAGTTAAGGGGGAAAATCAGCTCTATATACATGGATATATACATACATACATTTAGGAGTCATCCACATGGTAGTACTAACTGAACCCTTGAATAGTGTGAAACCCAAGGTAGAGAATATAGAGAACAGATCCTTGGGGAACAGCCTTGTTTAATAGCTGATTAATCAGCAGTAGCTACTGAGGAGAAGACAGACAGGTAGGATGAGAGGAAGGCATTGCTCTGGGAGTCATGGGAGGAGAGAGTATCTGACAAAAAGTGTTGAAAGCTACAGAAATGCAAGGAGGTTAAAGATGAAGAAAAGGCCATTGGAGTTCTCCATCTTGAAATGATTGGGAACCTTCAAGAGAGCAGTGCCTGTAGAATAGTGATGGTGGAAACTTGATTTCAAGGGCCTAAAGAGTGAGTAGATGATGAGAAATTATAGGCAGTGAGTACATATGACTGTTAGTGAAAGGGATGAGCTACGGGAGAATAGCTTGGGGGATGAGAGGGGTCAAAAAGTGATTTTTTTTAAGGACATATAAACCTGAACTTATTTGGGGGTTGGGGTTGACAAGTGGCTCATTCTTCTTCACGACTGGTTGTGGCTAAGGAGCAGCCTTAGGGGATTGCCAACAACCTTGGAGTCTAAAGGTTCTTCCTCCGTAGGGTGCTGGATGAATCATATAACCCACTGTCATCTGTCTTTTCAGGGTGGCCATGGTGAGATTCTTCAACTCCCCCAATGTGCTTCAGGGTTTCCAGATGCACACACGCACTCTGCGTCTCTTTCCCCGACCTGTGGTAGCTTTCCAAGCTGGCTCCTTTCTAGCCTCACGTCCCCGACAGACCCCCTTTGCTGAGAAATTGGCCAGGACCCAAGCCGTGGAGTACTTTGGTGAATGGATCCTCAACCCCACCAACTATGCTTTCCAGCGAATCCACAACAGTGAGTGCAGCTGCCCTTTCCCCGGGGCCCCTTCCCTTTCTCTCTCTTTCTGCCTCCTTTTTTTACCCTGCTTGTGCCCTGCCCTGTTCTTCATTGTTTGCTCCTTTCTGGCCTTGTCCTGTCTGCTGCCAACCCTGACCAGTCACGTCTCTCTGGGCAGACATGTTCGACCCGGCCCTGATTGGCGACAAGCCCAAGTGGTACGCCCACCAGCTGCAGCCGATCTATTACCGTGTCTATGACAGTAACTCCCAGCTGGCCGAGGCCCTGAGCGTGCCGCCCGAGCAGGACTCTGACTCTGACCCAACTGACGACAGGTGAGCAGTGCCTGGGGGGCAGCGAAGGCCGGTGGGCCATGACGGGCCCCCGGGCCCTGGGCAGGATGGTGCTTGCCTCCTCCTCCTCTAAGTGCCAGTAGGGCCAGGAGGTCGCCCTGCTTTCTAGCCTCCGTCCTGAGCTCTCAGAGTCTCTTTTCTGCACCCCTCCCACCTTGGGCACCAACAACTTTCTCTTGGGCTTCTCCCTCTTGACTTGGCAGTGGCAGTGACAGTGTGGATTACGATGATTCAAGCTCTTCCTACTCATCCCTTGGTGACTTTGTTAGTGAGATGATGAAATGTGATATCAACGGTGACACACCTAGTAAGTGCCAGGAAGCGGGCCAGCCCCGGGCAGGAGCTGGGGTTTGGGGTGGAGGGTCTGTGCCCTCTGAGCCCTGGAATCTTTGCAGATGTGGATCCACTAACACATGCAGCACTGGGTGACGCCAGCGAGGTGGCATTTGATGAGCTGCAGGGAAACCAGGGAGATTTGGAGGAACCCGGCCCAGACAGCGAGAATTCCCAGGACAACCCCCAGCCTCGTTCCAGCTCCAGCACGACGGCCAGCAGCAGCCCCAGTACCATCATTCACGGAGCCAATGCTGTGCGTAGGGCTGTGGAAGGGAAGAATGGAGCTAGGGCTAGGATCTGGGCCCCTTCTTGTGGGACAGTGACAGTACCTGGTTCCTTCCTCAGTGTTAGACTGGACTGGGTCTCTCTCATCCTTCTCCCTGTATCCTGTGTTTAAGTGTGGACTGTGGCTTAAAGGTTGCTCCTTAAAGGCTGCTCCTTCTAGGCTGCTTGTAAGTCTGTGACTGAAGCCCCGTTTTCACAGATCTCTGGGGAAGAAACATCATTAGGGTGAGGATGTCAGAGACTTTTCCCTATAGATATTTCCCATCAAAGCCCTGACATTAGGAACCTGCCTGGGGCTGGCTAGATTTTTGGTCAGAGGAGAACGCCAGAAGCCTCAGTCCTCCTCCCCTGACCATTGTGTGCCACGACCCGCAGGAATCTGCCGATTTTACCGAGGTGGAGGACAAGACAGCGACAGGATTCTCCAACCCCCTCCGTGCTTTGCCTCCCAGTTTTGGCAAATTAAGTTTGGATAAGCGTGAGGCAGAGAGTGGGGGCCCCCCAGAGGGATTGGGGCGCAGGCGCGACTATGACAATCCATACTTTGAACCTCAGTATGGATTTCCCACTGAGGAAGATGAAGATGAAGATGAGCAGGAGGAGAGTTATACCCCACGATTTCAACAAAACCTCAATGGCAGTAGGTGAGAGTTTGGGTTACTTTTGTGGGTGTGCCCACTAAAGAGCTTTTCAAAGGGCCTCTTACCGGCACTGGCCAGGGTGGGGAGGAGAATCAGAAAGGTCCATCAGTTGGAAGGTTCTCATGGTTCTGCTGTTCTCCTGGCATAGGGGTTTGGGGTCAGTTGGGGGCTGGTTGTAGCAACGTAGCTGGGCTCTGTACTTCTCCAAAGGTGAGGTACCTTGGCCTGGACCTGACAAGTGCCACTGTGCGTTTCCAAGGGCTCAAAAACTGCTGCGACCCAATAGCCTCAAGCTGGCAAGCGATTCAGATGCAGAGTCGGACTCTCGGGCAAGTTCTCCCAACTCCACCGTCTCCAACAACAGCAGCAATGAGGGCTTCGGGGGCATCATGTCTTTTGCCAGTAAGTGTCATGAGTTATGTGGATTTTTAAAAAAATGTACATGCCTTATATAGAGTTACTTAATCAATGTTGATTGAATTAGATTAAATTGAATTCCTCACCTGTCCCATCCTCTACATCCATGGTTGGGCTATAATTGAGGCAAAAGTTATGTAGAAGTTCTTCTCTGGAGTTTGGGTGACACTCTCAGGCCACAGGGAGATTTTGGTCATAGATCATTGCCAGACTCACATTGTTCTAAGGAAGGGGGAGGTAAGTGGAACTGTAGGAAGACTGCCTGTGTATGTTTGGCATACAGATAGCCCTTAAATTCTTTTTTGTTCATTCATTTATTTGTTCATTTGGACCTTTGGTGTTCACTGGAAACAAAATAGTTGCATGTTTACCTAAGATAGATCCTCAAAGGAGACATCTCGCCATATCCATCAGTTTCTTTTGCGTGGTTCAGATGCCTTAGTCAAGCTGGATTGGGATATAAACTCACTTCTTTTTCTTTGGAAAATTTCATCTTGTGTCTTGTTTTTTCATCACATACATTTCTGAATATATTCTTCTTCCCTCTACCTCCTCATTTTCTACCCAGTCCTTGGTAACAAAGGTTAAAAAAGAAAGGCATAAAAGTGGTTCACCAAAACTCATCAGCCCACCTGCCACATATGACCACATATGACATACCCATGTGACAGGGTATGCAGCATTCCATACAGAGTCCCTATTTCTGCAGGGAAGGGCAGGAGGAGCATCTTCTCTCTTTTCTGAACCAAGCTGATTATTATAATTGCACAACATTCGTTCTTTGTGTTTATTGCTTTTCTGGTTCTATCTACTTATCCCTGTGCCAAATCTCTGTGCCCCAGCGCTTCCCTAATTCTTCATCTCTGCCGTTCTCATGGTGCACTGACATCCCCCCACATTCACCGGGCTCAGTTTGTTTGGCCACTTCCTAATTGGTGGCAGCCACTTTATTTCTAGTCCACCATGACTACAAAAAATGCGTGGGACCATATACCTCTGTGGTATATATTTCCTAGCAGCAGGATCTCTGGGTAGAGATATTTTAGTTACTTTAGAAGCTGAATTTCATTCCTTTCTAGAAGGATTGGAGTGAATCTCCATCAATACTGCTCTGCCAGTAGTGAATTGGTATGTCTGCTTTCCTGCAGACCTTCTGACACTGACTCTTTCCATTCCTGATTATCCCGGTCAATTTGCTGAACCTAAAGTGAAAAGTTAGAGTTTTGTTGATTTTCATTTCTCTTATTATTTGTGGTTTGGAGCATGTGCTATGACATGTTTATTTTCTTATTCCTCCTTTCATATTGTGGGTCATAGAGGGGAGTTTTTATTTGGAAAATGGTTTGCGCTTCTTCTTTAATCACTTATGAATTGGAAAAATGTCTAACCCTTTCTTTGCTTAGTGAAGAAGTTTTTAATGACTTTGGAGGGTGTATATGGACCTACGTTTGGTATATAGAGAAGGGCGTTATGGGGGAGTAATGTAGCTTGATGGCTGGTAGTAGATTTAGAAAGGAAACCCAAGCAATGAGTACTGTTGTGAGATCAATCAGACGCTAGGACAGTCCTTCATCTAGAACCATTGCCATTCTAATTGTCTTTCTATGGCCTACTGGCTATATGGGGAGATTTCACTGATCATTTTAGGTCAAGCTGATGACTATGTCTTATTTTGTTATAAACAATAGCAGAAAAGCATGACCCAATAGAATTTCCATTTTGCCTGCCTCTAGGCTTGACCTTGTTTAGGTTAGATAAGAAACCCTGGGATAGACAATAGGTGGTGCAGTAGGTAGAGTACCAAACCTGGAGTCAGGAGGACTCATCTTCCTGAGTTCAAATCCAGCCTCATTTACTTGCTGTGTGATCTGAGTAAGTCACTTCCCCCTGTTTGCCTCAGTTCTTCATCTGTACGGTGAGCTAGAGAAGGAAATGGCCTACCACTCCAGTATCTTTGCCAAATAAAACCCCAAATGGGTTTACAAAGAGCTGAATATGACTGAAACAACTGAACAGTAGCAACCACAGACATAATAAGTAAGATGAACTGGACTTTGAAGGTCAGACTGTCTTTAAGAAGGAAGTGGGGCTGATTAAAAAAATGGCCGTCATGAGATGGGGAAGAGTGGTTTAACATATTCTAAACTTTGAAAGTATACTGCCATGTCTCTGATCCTCATGACCCCTTGTTCTAACCCTCTTCCTTGTAGGCAGCCTCTACCGGAACCACAGCACCAGCTTCAGCCTCTCAAACCTTGCGCTGCCCACCAAAGGGGCCAGAGACAAAACAACACCCTTCCCTAGTCTCAAAGGTAACCAATTAGAGTGCTTGAGCAATGATGGTGGAGACGGGGAGGGGTCTGAGTGTTGGATGGAGGCTATCCTGGGCCATTTTGTCTGGCCGTGGTCTCCACACATAAATTCTTGCATCTTCCTCTGCTCGGCACAGGCTGTAGTATATTGAGGGTTGTCAGGTAGATGTGGCTCTTAGCTCAAGGCTCAGGTAAGGCTACTCTGGGACGTTCCTCCTGTCATAAATAACCCCAGCATTTATTTAGCATAGGGCCTGGCTCATCAAAAGCACCACTGGAGAGGTAGATAAGGGTGTTAGACTAGGAGTTAGGAAAACTTGAGTTTATTCCTGCCTCAGATGCTAGCTCTGTGATCGTGTGCAGGTCACTTACCCTCTCTCAGCCTCAGTTTAATTTGTAAAATGTTTATGATAATAGTGCCTACCTCACAAGGAGGTTATGAGGATGATATCACTTTTCTGTAAAGTGCTTTGCAAACCTTAAAATGCATACAAATGCTGCTCTTATTGTCATGGTTGTCATCATCTTCGTCTGAATGAGAGATGGGCCAGCTATTTGCCATATTCCATGTTCAGAATTTCAGAGGAGCTGCTGGGAGGGCAGTGGCTGCTGAGAAGGTCGGGAAACCTCTTGGTTTGGCTTCTTGCCATTTCAGAGTTGGCCAAAGCCTGGTAGTTGGTTTGCTTCTGCTTGGAGTTCTGATGGTTAGGAAATAGCAGTGGTAACTAACAGTCTGAGTGGGTCTCCGGGTTTTCCTGGATATTGGGCCCAGGATACTGGGATTAGGCCAGATTGAGAAGGGATCTGACATATCCCCGAACTGGGAGAAAACAAAGGGAAATTGGAAAAAATGGCTTGTCCAGCTAGTTGGTGTTTCTGGGACCAGTTAGTCGGTGTTTCTGGGACCCGGGTGATGCTGTTGCGGTGTGGACTTCCACAGCTGGATGTAGTGGGGGAGGAGAAGGAGAATTCACGGTCCTGGCCTGCCATTTCACCCATTCGAAGGAAGCAGCAATGAATGCATGGCCACGCTCACTCTCATCCGCTTCGCTTATCTCCACCCCTTCTCCCCTGCTAGGGTGTCTGTTCCAGATGAGGATCACCTGGGGGGATTTCATGCGGTCGGCAGTCCCTCCTCTTTCCAGCATGTGGCTCTGGGGCCACTGGAGCTGCCGGCCTCCCTGTGCTGCTGTCCTCATTAGTGCTGGCTTTGAGCCTTTGCTCAACCAGCTCTGGGCCCTGCAGGGGAAGCCCCCAAAGGCGGCAGCCCCCGGAAGTGGGGCTCGAGGGCCAAGTGCTGGGTGCGTGGCGTCTCCTGGCTCCAGCTCCATTGAGGGGTGTAGGGGGTGGAGTATCGCGGTGCACCTACTAATTGTGTTTTTATGTCCCAGTATTTGGGCTAAATACTCTAATGGAGATTGTTACTGAAGCCGGCCCCGGGAGCGGTGAAGGTGGGTTTTGCCTGCGAGCTCTGCATGATCTTCTTTCCCGAGCATCTTCTGTGCCTGCCTGGGGGCCACCTTACCTGTGGGGCAAGCAGCCTCCAACGGGCCACCCGCCTCGCCCCGTCCCCCACGGTGCCTCTCGCTTGCCCGCAGCGTGCTACCGGTGCCGGGGACATGCATGTGGAGTGGCCTGGTTTCCGTTCCCACCTCCTCCATGCTCCCTTGGCTGGTTTCTGCCTCTGTGTGGCGCCTTGTTAGGAGGGGTGTGGGCCGTGGCTCCTCCGGGCAGCGTGCGCCAGCGCCGAGCCCGGAGAGTGAGGGGCCCCTTCTGCTTTCCTGGCTGCAGGAAGCCGGCGAGCCTTGGTGGACCAGAAGTCCTCGGTCATCAAGCACAGCCCCACAGTGAAGAGAGAGTCTCCATCTCCTCAGGGACGAGCCAGCAATTCCAGGTAACGGATGGCCAGGCAGCTAAGGCAGCAGAGTGGGTCTGCAGGGCGTCCATGAGGGCGGGAGGGGAAGGAAGAGGACCGGTGGGAGGGGGCAGCAGGGAGCTTCAGCACCCTCAGTGCCCCCCAGGCAGGATGGGCCTAGTTTTGGCTCAGGCTCCTTACTCTGGGGCAGCTGGTGATGGGTGAGCGGGCTGGGCCAGGGGCTGCCCCTCTAGAGCGGCTTGTGGCCCCGCAGCGAGAACCAGCAGTTCCTGAAAGAGGTGGTGCACAGTGTTCTGGACGGCCAGGGAGTGGGCTGGCTCAGCGTGAAGAAGGTGAGGAGGCTGCTGGAGAGCGAGCAGCTCCGAGGCTTTGTCCTGAGCAAGCTGAACCGCCTGGCGCCCCCCGAGGATGGCGCCCCCCAGGAGACGATCCCCGATGTGGTCAGTGAGCTCTCGGGGCAGGGCCGAGGGAGCCAGGCTGAGGGAGCCGGGCCTAGGGAGCAGGGCGGACCTGAGGGAGCCAGGCCTAGGGAGCCGGGCAGGCCTGAGGGAGCCAGGCCTAGGGAGCCGGGCAGGCCTGAGGGAGCCAGGCCGAGGGAATGGGACAGGGCCGAGGGAGCCAGGCTGAGGGAGCCAGGCCTAGGGAACTGGGGCAGGCCTGAAGGAGCCAGGCTGAGGGAACAGGGCCTAGGGAGTGGGGTGGGCCTGAGGGAGCCAGGCCTAGGGAGCCAAGCAGGCCTGAGGGAGCCAGGCCTAGGGAGCCGGGCAGGCCCCAGGAAGCCAGGTCGAGGGAATGGGACAGGGCCGAGGGAGCCAGGCTGAGGGAGCCAGGCCTAGGGAGCTGGGCAGGCCTGAAGGAGCCAGGCCGGCCTGAGGGAGCCAGGCCTAGGGAGCCGGGCAGGCCCCAGGAAGCCGGGCCGAGGGAGCCAGGCTGAGGGAACAGGGCCTAGGGAGCGGGGCGGGCCTGAGGGAGCCAGGCCTAGGGAGCCGGGCGGGCCCCAGGAAGCTGGGCCGAGAGAATGGGACAGGGCCGAGGGAGTCAGGCCAAAGGAATGGAGCGGGCTCCAGGAAGCCGAGCAGGGGCAGGTCCTAACCCCTGCCCTTGTCCTCTCAGGAGATAAGCCGCAAGGTCTACAAGGGGATGCTGGACCTTCTCAAGTGCATGGTGCTGAGCCTGGAGCAGTCCTACGCCAACGCCGGCCTGGGCGGCATGGCCAGCACCTTCGGCCTTCTGGAGATTGCCCAGACCCATTACTATAGCAAAGGTAAAGCCGACGGCACCCGTGTTCCAGGGCATCTCTGCGGCTTGTAGTCTTAGAGTCTGGGGCCCTTGGGGAAGTTAAGGGACTCGGCCTGGATGATCAGAAGCAGGACTTGAAGCAGGCCAGCCTCCTAGACACGCCCCCTTGCTGCCGGCCTTGTTTTCTTAGGAGGGGACAATTCACAGCCATGAGAAGCTCTTTGAGCCTGCTTCCTGTACTCCTGGCTCTGCCTCCATCACCTTGGCCCTTTATTCTTTTTTTTTTTTTAGTAAGACCAGACTATGTACATTCATTCAAGTACAATAAATTTAGTTTTTCAGTTTTATAATCATCTGTTAAAAACAAAAGTTTAGGTGCAATTTCAATGTTCTCATATACTTTCCAGTCCATTTCCCAGAGCAATAAAGTGTCTTTGTGCACTCCATTTTCTTTTTATAAGCAGCATTGTTTATAGAATGTTTCACTTCATAGTAAAACTGTTAATACACACTGTAGGTGAACACCATATTAAAACTTAACCCCAATAACTACAAAATTTCAAAAAGACTCGAAAGCATGCTAATTACTGTTTAAACACTTAACTCTATGATTCCTTGTATGGGAGTCATCAAAATAATTGGGAATAACTGACTCTGATTCCAAAAAGAGGAGCCTTTCTACCCTTCCAAAATATTAATAGTATATATTACAACTTAATCATTTCCCCTACATTTCAAAAGGAACTTTTATCTTCACTATCATTTTCATACTTTGAAAACCTAGGATCAAGGTTTAAAATAAATATTAGTACAATGCTACTATTAAATTGTTCTATAGGAAAAAAATGTATAGTCTTTTGCTTGTGGATATGTGATGGAATGTACTTCACGGTTAATTTTATTACATTAATTCTACTTTATATGTCACTGAATGAACATCCAAGTAAAACGTACCATCCGGATAAGAAGTAAGAAAATTTAAGGATGGCTCTTTATCCTTGACTCATTCTTCCTTCTTCTCTGGACACTCACCTCGGTATTCTTTTCCTCAGAGCCTGACAAACGGAAGAGAAGTCCCACAGATGGTGTGAACACCCCGGTTGGCAAGGATCCAGGCCTGGCTGGGAGAGGCGACCCAAAGGCCATGGCACAGCTGAGGGTTCCCCAGTTGGGACCACGGGCACCGAGTGCCACGGGAAAGGGCCCCAAGGAGCTGGACACCAGGAGCCTAAAGGAAGAGAATTTTGTGGCTTCCATTGGTGGGTATTACTGTGCTTGATATGGTGGACCGGTGCCAGCTTTGGAATCTTCCATCCAGAATCCTGTTCTTGTTTTTCCCACACTTCACTTCTAAGAGAGGAGGCTCTCCATCCCTTCCTAATACACTCTCATCCTTTATTCAGTCCCCTGTCACACCTTGAGTCTGCCTACACAGTGGGGGGGGGTCTCTCTCAAGGCTTGGAGGAGGTGGTAAGGAGGCTCCATTTTGGAATCTGGGCTGCACTTCTGACTTCCTTGCCTCGTTGGTGTCTGGAGTGTCTTTTCTGTACAGTTAAGAGGCCACGTGGGTCCCGGGAGGCTATGAGGCGTTGGTAGATGTGCCCAAAGTGAAAAAGTCTGGATCTCTGTAGCCCATTTTGTTCCCCATCCTTCCTATCCACTTCCAGGTCACAGTGCTGACTTCCATAGTGTCAGTCCAACAACCCTCACACTCCTTTATGTCTTTGGGATCTCTAGCTCGGAAGTGTAGCAATCTGAGCTAGTTTTTTAATCAATATCTTGGCCTTGACCTTGACTAAAGGCTTGATGGACTGAGATTTCTGCAGTCCCCATAGAGGAGAGAAAACCTGCAGCAATAGAGGGGGGAGCTCTCTGTGTACGACTCCCAAACCATCTGACCTTGAGCTGCCAAGGCCCTAACGTGCTCTTACTTTGGCCCTAGTCCCTGAACAATACACTTCATTCTGCCAACTACTTGTCACAACCCTCGGTGTTTGCTGCTTTATCACTAGAAGGTGGTTATGGATAAAACTCAGGTCTAACCAGTGCTTGGCCTTGCCCAGTGGGAGCAAAGCCCTGCCCAGCTCAGTGAGAGACCCTTCTCACCTGACGTCTCCTGAGGGAAGACTTCCTGAATCGTGAGATCAAAACTCTCTTCTTTAGCTCTATAAAATGCTATTCTGTAATTCTCCCATGTCCCCTCTGACATTTGCCAGAAGGGAGGGGGAAAACTTGGCTTCTGTTGGACCTCCAGACAATCTGGAGCATTCAGTAGAGGCTCGAGCTAAGCTGTGAGTCCAGCTGACTAGCCGAGGAACGAGGACTAGCTCTGAGGCTTCTGGAGGGGGGAAGGCAGACTTTGAGGGGGAAGAGTTCTTTTGCCAGCTGCTGGGGGATAGGTCGCTAGCTAAATAAATAGGCCTCCATCCATCCCTAAGCCATCAGTGAGTTAATCATGTCTGCATTCAAGCTCTTGAAAATCTTTCACTGCTTGTTTGTTGCCCAAATAAGCAGTTTCCTTCAGCGTGAGTCTAAAAATTACCTTGTCCAAAAAAAGGCAATTTCATGTCCTTTTCACCCAAGACAAGGCCCTGCTGTCCCGATGACGTAGGAAGCTTGATGCCCTCCGTTCTTTAGTCTGTAGAGAGGCGTTGGGCCTCTCGATTTGGGCTGTAGCCTGGCCTGGATCTCCTGGGGTGGGGTGGGTTTCCATTCCGCCTGTCTGACCAGCCTCTGACTCTCTCTGTCTTTCTCTCCTGCTTGCATTGCATCTGGGGTAGAGTTGTGGAACAAGCACCAGGAAGTGAAAAAACAAAAAGCTTTGGACAAACAGAGTAAGGAACAAACGCCCCCTCCCTGCCCCAAAGTTCCCCATACCTGCCAACTCCCCAGGCCCAGCTGGAGCAAGCTTACTGCGGCAACCTATCCAAATTTGCTCTAGGGGATATTTGGAATAAGTGTGAGCAGGTAGGTGGTATGTGGATTTACAGGTATGAGGCCCGGAGACCCCTTCTCCCCCTCATAGCTAGAGTTCCCATGGAGTAAATCCCGGGGACCTGGTTCTCTGTGCCGTCACAGTTGGTGGGGAGAACGCTTGCTTGTCTCAATCCCTTGTTGGAAGCCGTCTCCCTCACCTACAAGAAGGCTTCTGGGCACAGTTGGCAGAGATGGGTGCTGCCCCTCCTGTGTTGAGTCTGTAGCTGCACCTCCCTCCCTGGTGCCTTGCCTAAGGGTGCTTTCTTGCTTTCTGTCATTCTGTCCTTCTGCCATCCCATTGTGGGGGTGTGGGGGAAGAGGAAGTGGGAGGCCTTTGTCTTAGATCTGGAGACTTGGAGGAGGCCGAGCAATGTCCAGTGACACAAGTGCTATTCCTTTGCCTCGTGGACATTGCCTTCTCAAGCCTTTTCAGACTTTCACTTGGGAGCCACTGCGTGACCTTCAGTTGCCTCAGGCACCAGTGGAGTTCAAGCCGTGAGTGCAGTGATGTGTGGTTTAGACTTTTGTGTCTGGGACTGGCCTACCCAGGGTTGGCCTAGCACAAGCAGAGGGTTACAGAGCCCCATGGAGTCAGGTTGGATGCTTCTCAGTTGGCTTTTGAGGAATCTGGGGGCCTGTTTATCCAGTGGGACATGAGGAAAGCAGTCCCTGGAAAGGTGGCTGGGACTTTGCTGAACAGAAAAGCTGTTCTGTTCCCTCTGTCCTCTCACCATCCTGTCCCTGTGCCCATGATCCATGCAGCCTGGTAACCAGATATCCCCTCCCTATCCTCAGGGCCTGAAGGAATTAAACCTGTCTTTGACCTTGGTGAGACAGATGAGAAAAAGTCCCAGATCAGTGCAGACAGCGGAGTGAGCCTGCTGTCCGGTTCGCAGGTTTGTGACAACCCTGTCGGGGGCTGGATCTAGGTTGCCATCTTAGCCCTGTCCTGTGATCTCTCCTGGAAGGGAGAGCACTGAGGTGGGGGAAAGAGGAAATGAGGGCTTCTTATGGAGACTGCAGGTAGAACAAGTAACTCGTCTTTCTCTAATTTCAGAGAAGTGACCTGGAATCTACCATTGGCGCAGGCCCCGCAGTTATGATCCGAAGCACAAGCCAGGATTCTGAAGTTAGCACTGTGGTAGGGGAACACCACACTGGCATGTCGGGTGTAGGGAATAGAGAAAGGCTTAGAGACTCACCCTGGTTTCAGTCCAACAGGGCTCCTACTCTGGTCCTGCCCGTTCATGGAAAGGTCTGTCTGAATTGGGACCAGACCTCGAGGCGCCCACACTGACAGTTTGTAAATAACAAAGTACTTCTTGGGAGCCCTTGACCCTTTGGGGTGACAACTGCTTAAGAGTTTCAGCAACTTAGAAATTCCTTGTTCCTTGTTAGAGAATGTCTTTGCCTTGGGGAGCCTCCCTTATTGTTCGTTTCCTCCCCCAGGTGAGTAACAGTTCTGGAGAAACATTGGGAGCAGACAGTGATCTGAGCAGCAATGCAGGTGACGGACCAGGTGGTGATGGCAGTGCCCACTTGGCAGGACTTCGTGGCACTGTGTCTGACAGCGAAATTGAGACCACTTCTGCCTCGGGAGCCATCTTTGTAAGCTTTATTTTCTGCCCAGGGAAGGCCGTTTCTCTTGTCCAGACAGAGACAGGGCTAAGGATATCCTTGATCTAATTAAGTCCTTCAGACTTTTTTCTTCCTCACAGAACTGTATGAATCCACTGTCTGGGCTGTTTAGAGTAGAGGTTTCAAACATGTGGCCAAACAACATTCCCGAGTGTGATCTGAACCAAATTAAAATGTAGTTGGAAAATATTTACCAAAATATATAGAAATACAAGAAAATGTAGATAATGCTATACTTTAAAACTAAGTCAGTAGATGGTTTGCAGGGACCCTTATGTATGGAGTAATGGTCCCTCTTTCTATTTTGACACCACTTGTTTTAGTAACATTCTCTTCAACAATCATTTGGACCCCTAGCCTAATTATAAGATGAATGTGTAAAACACTCAAAACAATTACCTAATATCAAGGCAGTGATTTAAGATCATTTAGAACTAGTCAACAATAACAAGGTCAGAGCTGAATTGGTCTATACTACTGTAGAATTTCTCAGTCAACATTTATCAACCTCTGGAGTGTAGTCAACTCTGGAGATACAAAAAAACCAAAAAAGCCCCCAAACCTCTGTCCTTGAAGACTTACATTCTATGAAAGAAAACAACATAGAAATCAGAATTTACAAGACAAATTAAAAGTTGGATGAAGAGGAGATGGAGTTAACAACTTGGGGAACAAGAAAGCCGCCTGCAGGAGGTGATGCTTATGCTGAGTCTTGAAGGAAGCTAGAGCTTCTAAGAAAAGGGGTTGAGGAAGGAAAGCATTCTGGGCAGAAGGAGTCAGCCTTTGCAAAGGACTCAAGATGTGAGATGGATTGTTGTATGTGAGGAGCTGGTATGGTTGGCTCACCAGCTGCACAGAGGGGAGGAGGATGTGAAAAGACTGGAAAGCTGGGAAGGGTTTTAAATGACAAACGAGATTTTATATTGAGTCAGGAAACAATAGGAGTCATTGCCATTTATGTAATTGGGGGTGAGGGTGACATGGTCAGACCTGTGCTTTAAGAAAATCCCTCTTGGGGGCAGTTAGGTGGCGCAGTGGATAGAGCACCAGCCCTGAAGTCAGGAGGACCTGAGTTCAAATGTGGCCTCAGACACTTCCTAGTTGTGTGAACCTGGGCAAGTCACTTAACCCCAATTGCCTCAGTAAAAAAGAAAGAAAGAAAATCCCTCTGGGAGGCAGGTGGAGACAATACTGGTGTGGGAAGAGGCTTTTGAAATAGTCCAGCCAGTTAGAGTCTGAATAAGGTTGGTGACTTGGTGTGTGTGAGGGAACACTTTCTTCTTTGAAATGGAGAGATTTGGAAACTTATGGGAACTGTGGGGTGAATGAAAGACAGAATTCAAGGATATGGCCACAGTTATGAGCCTGGTAGTGCCTTTTCTAGTAAGAAGGAAGTGTAGGGGAAGGGAGGGGTTTGGGGGTACAAGCTAATGAGTTCTATCATGAACATATTGAATTTGAGGTGCTTACAGGACATCAGTTTGAAATACCCTACAGGTAACTTAGTCCTGGATAACTAGGTCTGGGACTCATCTGTAGAGAACCCATGGGAGCTGACAAGATCTCCATTTGAGAAAGAATAGAGAGCCACCTAGGACAGACCTTGGGAGAAGCCTAGGACAGTTAGTGCTCATGTCAAGGAAGAAAATCCCGCAAATGAGACTGAAAAAGGATTGGGCGGACGGGACGGAGAACCGAGAAAGCAGGCTTGGGCAAACCCAAGGAGCGGATTTTCTGGAGGAGATAGATGGTCAGCATGTCAGGAAGGAGGAGGCCATTAGCGGGGGCATTTAAGAGATCATTAGTAACTTTGGGTAGAACGGTTTTGAGCAAAAATGTTGGACCCGGAATACAAATCAAAATACAAATACAAAAAGAATGAGAGGCCAGAAAACTGATTATCAATCAACTAAAATGTGTTTATCAAGCATCTACAGTGTGCCAGTCACTTTGAGAAAAACAAAAATATAGTCCTTGCTCTTAAGGAGCATGTGTTCTAAAGGAGGAGACCACGTGCAACTGTGCACATACAAAGTAAAGACAGAATAAATGGGAGGGAATTTAAGAGGGGAGTTTCTAGCAGTGACTAGGAAAGAGCTCTTTTACGATGGCTTCTGGTTTAGACCTCTTGAGTTTGAATTGCTTATGGATCATCCATTCAAAGTGCTGGGGTGGCACAGAAGTCTCTCATCATGGAGGTAGAATGCCCTACAGCTACCAGAAAGGAATTGGGGGAATCACTTGTTTCAGTTGTTCCTGCCAACTCACTGGGAAGGTCCTCGTGGCTGCTCTTTTCTGGCAAGTCAGGCTGGAAAGCCCTGGAAGGCCAACGGTCTTGCTGTAGCTCCCACCAGAAGGCACTAGCCAGCTGCCCTTGTGTTTCTTTCTCTCATCCACGTCTAAGTGAGGCTGCCTTTTCCACAATGGTTTCTCATTAAGCAGTCAGTTTGTTGAATTCGGCTCTCCAGCTCATTTGCCGTTTTGTCGGTCAGAGATGGGAAGGAGAGATCCCCAGGGGAGCCTCGGGCTTTGGTGACTGTTGGTCTGTGGGGAAGCTAGAACATGACATTTAAGTGGAATCAATTATTAATACTGATGATCATTCTCACCTGCAGGGCCTTCTATATATGTTCTGTTAATAAAAGAGAGTATTACTGTCCTGTAGCTTAGGGTGGGGAGTTGACCTGAAAGCTGACAGTATTATGCAAATGCCCAATCTAATCTAACTGGTTTTAATGAGCATTTCAAGTCATCCCATAACTTCTATGTGAAGCGTTCAGAATTTAGATGGGATGGTATTTTAAGACATGGTATATATATCTACAGTCTAGCAAGCATCCACTTGACTGTGTCCCTAGGAGCCCAGAAGGCTTTCTGGCTGTTTCTGTCACTGCCCCTGGTGTGAAATTCATCCTTGCTGTGGGGCCCGCAAACTTCAGTTATTTGGGAGGTTGGCTTGCTGAGAACAGTTGCCCAAACATTTTGATTCCTAATAGTGGGGTTTGAGATCAATTATTTTGAGCCACCATTGTCTAGGAAATAGACTGTAGCTCTGTCATCAGTTTGCAGTATTACATTGGCCAATTGTTTTTTCTCTGCCTGCTTCAGTTTCATTCCCTATCCTTTATCTGATTGGTAAAGGATACTGGGAGAATGAATGTTCTTGTTAATGCTATAGAAACCCTATCTGACTTTTCCTTGAGTCAGGTAGGGACTCAAACAAAGAGTGATAAGAAGGAAAAGCTTAAAAAAAAAAAAAAAGAAAGAAAAGATAAATTGAAAGTTTAGGTAACAATGTAAATGGCAGTAATGGAAATTACCATTTCAGACTGTTTGGTAAGGCCTAAGAGAGAGCAGAAAAGCAGCAGTTACTGGGCTGTTTAGAGTAATAGCCCCGCAATGGTCAGTCGGGCCTGTGGCAGCTGATCTCCCATCTCTTCCTTATAGGGCAAAACCCACAGTCTGAAGCCAAGTACAAAGGAGAAAGCAGTGGGCAGCCCCATCCGTCCTTTTGAAGATGTGAGCCAGCGTGTCTACCTCTATGAGGGACTCCTAGGTGAGTGGGGCAGAGCTGCCCTGGGCAGACCAGGCTCGGACGGGCTAGTTAGGGCCAAGGGCGAGCAGGCACTGAGGCCGTCGGAACTGATCAGTTCCCTGGGAGCTGGTACAGTCAGCCAGGTCACACATAGCAATCGCCCGTTTGAAGATAAAAGGTTTGCTGGGGTAGGAAGGAATGAGCCATGAGCGATCCTGGATGAATGTGCTAGACTTTGGTGTTTATCAACGTCCTGTTTATCTTTCTTTTCCTGTATTCCCTCCTTTGCTGCCATGACCCTTCCTGCTAATAACTTGGTAGGAAGGGACAAAGGATCCATGTGGGACCAGTTAGAGGATGCAGCTATGGAGACCTTCTCTATGAGTAACCACCTTTCCTTGTGTATCTGTCTTTTCCACCTTCCTGGGAGGGGCTGGTTTCAGCCGTAGATTGGGGATAGAGTCCTATGCTCCTTTCTTCCTTGGGGGTTTGAGGTGGCTCCCTTCCCAGGCCAAGTGGCCGTATCCAAATGGCTCATTGGAGCTCCTGAGCAGCCTCTCTGGTATTCAGGTAAAGAACGTTCTACCCTGTGGGACCAGATGCAGTTCTGGGAAGATGCCTTCCTGGATGCTGTGATGTTGGAGAGAGAAGGGATGGGCATGGATCAGGGACCCCAGGAAATGATCGACAGGTACAGACCACAGTTTGGACCACACGAACCCAGATTCTTCTGCTTCCTATCGTGCTACTGCCAGGCTGACTTGATTCTTTTTCCCTGGGCAGGTATCTGTCCCTGGGAGAACATGACCGCAAGCGCCTGGAGGATGATGAAGATAGATTGCTGGCCACACTCCTGAACAATCTCATCTCCTATATGCTTCTGATGAAGGTAATGAAAGCTGTGGAATCTGGTCCGCTTGAGCCTTGTTACTGTGGCTGCTGGAAGGACCGGGCCTGTTCTGAGTCGCACTGAGTTGCAGCATCCAACTGCAGCCCTTGCTAAGGCTGTGAAAGTCTGACGCCAAGTCCAAAGGCTTGCCATCAGGCAGTGGGCAGCCCTGGAATGGGTGAAGGTCTGCCCTGACCAGATCCAGAACGTGCCAAGATGCTAAGGGACACTCACTTCTCTAGGAAAGTGTTGTGGCTCATGGCCTTGCCAGAGCCGGCTTACTTCCAATTACGCTGGCAAAACAGCACCATGCTGTTACTCAAGATGATCTTTGCCACTGTTCCTTTCTCAATTCTAGGGACATACTCACTCCATAGTCCTCTTTTCCCCCCCAGAGAACTGAACCTTTGGTTGGGGGCTGCTCTCTGCTAACAAGGTCTTACTTTGGCTTCCTAGGTGAACAAGAATGACATCCGGAAGAAGGTGAGACGCCTGATGGGGAAATCTCATATTGGGCTTGTTTATGGCCAGCAGATAAATGAAGTGTTGGATCAGTTGGCCAGCCTGGTGAGTCCACGCTGCACTACCCTTCTCCATCCTCATCCACCCTCTATTTAAGAAAGGCAGATAGTCCTAAGGGAGGTAGGGAAGAGGACCTTGTAGAGCTGGGCCCCTTGAGCCTGATGATATCAAGGGGTTTCCTCTTGGAAGGCGGCTTTTAAATGTATAAAATCCCCAGGAGAACAAGGGAAATCAACTGTATTGGAATACAGGTATCAGAATATGAAAAAAACAGACAAGCAAAGCTCATGAACTCCAGACTAAGATTGCCTGTTCCTGAGAGCTTGTCTCTTGGTTTATTCCCCGATGGAGAGCCTGGCCATTCCGTTGGACTCCAGAGGCACTAGTTTATTCTGATTTGGAGCACTGGCCAGAAGGCCTTACTGAGCCCAAGGACATAGTCTTGTCAGTACAAACACTTATCTTTGAGATGTCCCTGGAAGAGGGAGGGTCAGGGGGTCTCTTCAAAGTGGGAGGTGTTCCTGAGAGCTAAGACCAGAGCTAACAGTGAGACCATGCTCAATAGAGGCCCATTCTTAGCCCCAGTATTGACCAGCTCCAGTGCTTCCACCCAGAGTCCTTAACTGAGATCAAGGACAGTCCCTAAAAGATGTCTCCTCCACTAGAATGGGCGGGACGTGTCTCTGCAGCCGAGCGGCAGCCGTCACATCAAGAAGCAGACCTTTGTGGTGCATGCAGGGACGGACACCAGTGGGGATATCTTCTTCATGGAGGTGGGTGTCGGTTGGAAACATGGAGAATAAATAGAATTCTTCCAGCTGAGAAACCAGAGGACATTTGTCCGAGGAGTCATAGGATTATAGGAGACTAGAGCTAGGGCAGAAGTGCACGCGAAATCATTGTTGCTTAGTGATTTCAGGATACAATTATTAGCTCCCTCTCCACCCCTCCACCCCCTCCATATAAATTTACACTGGAATAAAATAAATTAGAAGAACATTCCAGTTTGGCTCATTTGGACTTGATTTTCCTGACAATCAAGAGGCCAAATAGAGGCGGCCTATCTAGCTATTTGTTTATTTTTAAGGTTTTTTAGGAGGCCTTTCTTTTTTCTTTTTTTAGAAACTTTTTATTGATAGAACCCATGCCAGGGTAATTTTTTACAGCATTATCCCTGATTTTTCCCCTTCCTCCCTGCACCCCCTCCCCCAGATGGCAAGCAGTCCTATACATGTTGAATAGGTTATAGTATATCCTAGATACAATATATGTGTGCAGAACTGAACGGTTTTCTTGTTGCATAGGGAGAATTGGATTCAAAAGATATAAATAACCCAGGAAGAAAAACAAAAATGCAAGCAGTTTATATTCACTTCCTAGTGTTCTTTCTTTGGGTGTAGCTGCTTCTGCCCATCCTTGATCAATTGAAAGTGAATTAGCTCTCTTTATCGAAGAGGTCCACTTCCATCAGAATACATCCTCAAACAGTATAGTTGTTGAGGTATATAATGATCTCCTGGTTCTGCTCATTTCACTCAGCATCAGTTCATGTAAGTCTCGCCAGTAGGAGGCCTTTCTTGAAAAAAAAAATGTAAGCCACAGGCTGATGGGGCTGTGGAAGGGGCTGGCAGTCTCTGGTGGACTACACCTGCCCTGTCAGTCCTTGGCTGGATGGCCCAAAGGGGATGCCAGTTCTAGCTCACTGGGGACTTGGAGGCACTTTCCCTGTGACATGTTTGTGAAGAGCCTCATTCCCTCAGCTCCAGTCGGGAACTTTGCACAGGGGCTCAGAACTTGCCATACCCCTCCTGCCAGGGCTTCCCAGCCATGCTCTGGATCCAGGGCAGTCCCAGCTCCCCAGAAGCGCGCCAGCCCCAGGATAGGGCTCCATACAACCGTACCCTTTGCCTGTCTGATGCTGACCATGGTGAGGTCATAGAGCGTTGCCCAAAGCTCATGGGCTACAGTGGAGAGCAACAGGTGCCCTTCCCATGCCCTGAGCTAAAGACTCATCACACTGGTGTCTTTTAAACATCTGAAACACGTCCTGGTGCCCCGAGCATGTCTTTGCCTCCTCTCAGGCCCGTTGGCTTATTGCTCTGGCATATAGGACATTGTGGTCCTTTCTGTTTTCCAGGCTGTGAAATGGAAACATATTTGGTTTAAAATCACAGCCAAGCCATATTTAACTTATATCGGATTACTTGCTGTCTTGGGGAGAGAGAATGTAAGGGAAGGAGGGAGAAAAGCCTGGAACACAGACTTACAAAAACAAATGTTGAAAATGATCTTTACATGTATTTGCAAGATAAAATATTACCCCCCAATTTTTTAAAAATAGTTCTATGAGATAAAAAACCCCAAAACCCAACTAAGCTGTAGTAGAATTTAGGAGCTTCCAGTTCTCGTTGAGCTGCTTTGACCTTCTCTCTTTCATGGCCCCGTATCTCCACAGGGTTCTTGGAATCCACAGTAAACTCTCTTGAATATTAACATTCTCTTTGCGGCCTTGGGTGTCTTTGGTACCAAAAGTATTTCTATTCCCTTTTCATGAGCAAAGTACTTTGAAGCCATTTACAGAAATGAGTCATTTTCTCTAAAACACATTCAACCTTGCAGAGCTAAACGCAGTAGTCCTAGGCAGGACGTATTTGTCAAATGGAATAATACCAGGGAAGTCTGAGGGACTGGGATTTATTCAGAAGTGGTAGAAAAAGTGGCAGAAGCCCCTAGAGGTGCCTTCATGATGTCCCCGGGACATCAGAAGTGGGCAGGGCCGGGCGTATCCTTCCCACCCCACCAGGCTTCTTCCTGAAGGCCTCTCAGGAGGCTCCGGAGGAGTGGAGGCTGAGGGTGGTGCAGCTTGGGGCAGCCGGGACCTGGCCAGGAGCCCCTCGGAGGGGCCCGGGGGGCCGCTGAGCCCGCATGTGTCCCCTGCAGGTGTGCGACGACTGCGTGGTCTTGCGTAGCAGCATCGGGACGGTGTCTGAGCGCTGGTGGTATGAGAAGCTCATCAACATGACCTACTGCCCCAAGACCAAGGTGCTGTGTCTGTGGAGACGGAACGGACCCGAGACGCAGCTGAACAAGTTCTACACCAAGAAGGTGCAGGCCGCGTCCCCTGGGCTGGGGGGTGCGGGGGGGCCCTTACATGGCTCAGATGGGGCGGGGGGAGGTGGACTGGGCTGGGCTTTGGCCTAACTCCCCCTACCATGTGCTGCAGTGTCGGGAGCTGTACTACTGTGTGAAGGACAGCATGGAGCGAGCCGCGGCCCGACAGCACAGCGCCAAGCCAGGTGAGACCCCCCCCCCCGACGCCTCTCAGAGGCAGGGCCTTTCTGGGGGGTCAGAATGCCGACAGGGAGCTCCCCGGGGCCTGACAGCCTCCTTCCTCAACACAGGTCCCGAGCTGGGCGGTGAGTTCCCAGTGCAGGACATGAGGACAGGCGAGGGTGGCTTGCTTCAGGTTACGCTGGAGGGCATCAACCTTAAGTTCATGCATAGCCAGGTAGGTTGGCAGGAGCAGCAGGAGGCCCTGCAGCCCACTCCTTGTGTGCGGGGCAGGGCCCCCAGGGCCACCCCAGGGAAGAGAGAGAGAGAAAGAGAGAGAGGGACAGCTGGTGCCCGTGGCGGGCCTGGGCCACGGGCAGCCAGAGGGAGCAGGAGATCGGGGCCAGGCTCCTGAGGGCAGTGTGAGGGCGAGCGTCTCCCTCGACCCCTCTTCGTGTCCCCCCCACCCTGGCTCTTGGGGTGCTTTTCTTTGCTTGGTGCGATCTGTTCTGTGAGTGTGGCCCGACCCGTCTTTCCGTGTGTGAAGCTGGTGTCTGTCCTCCGCACTGGGGGTCCTTGCCTCTCCCCTCCCGCAGATGCTTCCCTTCCCCAGCTCCTTCCCTTACCGGTCCCTGACTCCGCAGGCCCTCCGGACACAGCGGCCCCCTCCGCCTCTCCCCCGTGTGCTTCCATTATAGGACCCATGACTTCTTCCTCTCGGTCTTTTTTAACACCGTGTTCCTTTTCCTTAAGCTAATTCCATTCTGCAGCCAGCGCCTCCTCCTGGGCCCCTTTCAGCTGTCTCTTCAGCCAGGTGGCTTCCCTCCCCTTTCCCCGCTGTGCTCCCGCCTCTCCCTGGGGTCCCGAGCCATAGCTGCTCATATGTCTCCACTGCTGTCCCCGGGTGGGCAGGGGATGCCCAGCGAAGGTGACCCTGCCGTAGGACCGGGACCTTCTCTCAGCTCCCGGCCTTTCTCCGCTGCTGATTTCAGCAGAACCCTCTGGGCAGTGGGGGGTGCCCAACTAGCTCCCCAAGTGCCTTTCCATTGTGGGGCTTGGGGGGAATCGGTCTAGGGAGCTGACCTCAGGCCTGCCCATATCCAGAAGGGTTTCAGGCCTTCGGGAAAAGGGCGCCCGTGCCCTCTGTATCCCTCTTCCAGCCCGATGAGGCTTGGCCGCCCCTCCCCTCACGGTCTCCCACTTATCCTCTTGGGCCCCGTAAATATGGCTGCCCCGACTGGATGTCTGCACACTGTCCTCCATGCTGTCCCAGGGAGAAAGGGCTTCGAGCCCCGACTCCAGTCCTCGTGGCCTCCTTTCCTCTTCCGCCCATAAATTGGAGGCAGTGCGGGCCTTAGAAAGGTGTGCCCCCAATTCTGGCCACCAGTCAGTAGCTCCTGCTCCAGAGGGCCGCCCCAGCCCACTCCGCTCTGAGGGGACTCTCCCCCATGCCAGCCCTCTGCGCCGGAGGAGGATGCCAGGTGGGCCCGGCGGGAGGCCCCGGGGTGCAGAGGCCTGCCCGAGGCCCCGGCCCAGGGCCGGGAGAGGGGCCGCAGGGTTGGGGGTGGCCAGCCAAACTAACGCCTTCATTTCTCTCCCATGCTTTCTCCTCCGGCCAGGAGCGGAAGGTACTCGCCCTTTCTGCTGTCTTCGCTTCTTAGCCTTTTGAGTTGTGTGTGTGGATTCTCTCCTTGGGCAATGGCTTCCCGAGGCGGGGTGGGCCGCAGCTGGGAGGCAGGGCTCCGGGCCCAGGCGGCCGAGGCCCGACGCCATCCTCCCTCCCTCTTTTGCAGGTTTTCATAGAGCTGAATCACATTAAAAAGTGCAATACAGTCCGAGGCGTCTTTGTCCTGGAGGAATTTGGTAATTACCCTCTTTTGCTCTTAGGTCTGGACTCACATGGCAGTAACTCAAACCTCTGCGCTGGCGGCGGGGCTGGCGGGCAGGATGGCGCCCAGACAGAGTAGGCCCCAGAGCAGGGCAGAGGCAGAGGCCGCAGACAGGGGCTAGGGACGCAGGTGCCAGGAGAGAAGGGCCTCCCGGGCCGGCCGGACCCACGCCGTGGGGGGTGGCCCACCGGAGCTCCCCAGCCGCTCCTCTGGCCACCTCGTTCTCCAGCTCGGGCTGTGAAATCTCCGTCCTCTGGAGATTCACCAGGAAGGTCCCAGGGAGGGGAGGAGGAATAGGCTGAGGCCCAGTGAAGGAAGCTAGGGCAGCTCAGGCCCCCCAAGGAGAAGAGGCAGCTGGGGGAGGGGGCCCGGCCGGCCACCCCCAGGCCAGGAGTAGTAAGCAAGGGGCCGTCACCCGGGGCTTTGAGTTCCTGCTGTGTTTGTGCTTCACTCTCTTGTGCCCCTTCATCGCTGCTATGAAAACCTTCGTTCTCCAGCAGGTAAAGTGATCTCGGCTGGCACTGGCCGGCCCCCTGCCTCAGCCCCCCAAAAGGTGGGGGGCTCCCTGCAGGCACATTGCTGACTCTCTCTTTTCTCCCTTTCTCTCCCCCCCATCTCCCCCAACCTCACTCCCCCTGTGCTGGCTCCTTGGTTCTGTGAGTGCTCCCCCCTCTCTTCCTGCCAGGCCCCCCAGTGGGGAGCCTCCCAATTGGGGAGAAGGCCTCGGGGCAGCTTCTTCTCCCTTGCGAACCTGTCCTCTGCTGGCCTGGGACCCCCTGTCCCCGCGCCAGGATTAGGTGTGCTCCTTCCCCTCCCTCTGGCGCGGGGATGCTCCCCTGCTCCTGGACCCGAGGGGCCGCGCGTCTCAGCCGGCTCCCTGTGGCCCCCGCGCGCGCGGGGATGTTGTGGGCCGCGGTCTTGTGTGTCCTCTGCCTGCCGCTCCCCTTGCTCCCCCTCTCTGGGTGCTGTGCTCGCCTGTTCCTCCGCTCGGTGCGTCTGCTCCAGAGCCCTCGGACGCTCTCCCTCACACGGGCGGGCCTGGCTCACTCCCACCGCGCAGGGAGGAGCCATTACAAGCCCGGTGGGTTTAGCATCGCCTCCGTTCTTCCTCTTCCAGCCCTGGGGGCTCCTGTGCAGGGATCGGGGGAGACGGGGGAGGGACCTCGGAGCAGCAGCTCCCCTAGTGCGGCGCGGCCCGGGGGGGCTTCTTCCGGCTGAGTACCGGGCACTGCCCAGGCAGGAGGGCTCCGCCCCCGCAGCGGCTGCAGAGCTTCAAGCCCGGGCGGGAGCCCCGAGGCTCGGGAGGGAGCCCACGGCTGCCCATGTCTCTGGCCACCGTGAGGGAGGGAACGCCGGGCCCCAGCGCTGCCTCCCGGGGGGTCCGCTGCCCCTGAGCTGGGGCTCTCCGTTTTGAACTTTCTGTTTTGTCTCTTGCCCGCCCGGTTTTAGTTCCTGAAACTAAAGAAGTGGTGAGCCACAAGTACAAGACGCCGATGGTGAGTGCCCCGCCCTCCCCGGGCTGCTGGGGTCCTTCCCACAGGAGGGGGGTGGGCCCTGCCGAGCCCGGGGGAGGAGCCGGCAGCATGGCCGGCCGGAAGGAGGAGGAGTCACTGGTGGTGCCGAGGACCCGAGGAAAGCTGCGAGGCAGGAGGCTCGAGGGGCCGGGGCTGCCCGCGCGGGACTCGCGGCCTCCTCGCACCGCGGCGGTGACGGGCCCGCTTCTCTCTCCCCCAGGCCCACGAGATCTGCTACTCCGTGTTATGTCTCTTCTCCTACGTGGCTGCCGCGCGGAGCAAGGAGGCCGAGAGCCGAAACAAGCCCCCGCGGCCAGTCTCCAGCTGATGGAGGGGCAGCCGCCCCTGCTCCCGCCCGTTCCCCGGGAGAGCGCCTGGGTGTTGTCCCCGTGACTGGATGTGCGCGTGTCCTGCCAGCCCTGTCCCAGGCTGTGTGCGCGGGCGTGTATATGTGCGCGCGGGGGTTCTGTGAGCCCTGTCCCTGGCTCGCCCCGGCTCCAGCGTGCGCGCGCGTGTACGTGTGCGCGCGCGTTCTGTGAGCCCTGTCCTCTGCTCTGCTCTGGCTCCAGCGTGTGCGCGTGTGTATATGTGCGTGTGTTCGGTGAGCCCTGTCCCCGGCTCGGCTCGGGCTCCGGTATTTGCGCGCGTGTGTGTATGTGCGCCCGTGTTCTGTGAGCTCTGCTCGGACTCCAGCGTGTGCGTGCGTATGTGCGCGTGCGTGTATTCTGTGAGCCCTGTCCCCAGCTTGAGCGTGTGCGTGTGTACATGTATGTGCGAGGGGCCAGTGGGGCTCGGCTGACCTCCTCCCCCCTCCGGCCCCCCTGCTCACTTCCCAGGGTCTCCCTGGGGCCACTCGCCTGTACTGTTCTTGTATCCTGCTGTGTTTTGTCTTCCCTTTTCTGTGTCCTTGGCACTTTAACCCTCCAGGAAAAATCGTGTGCCCCTGCCTCACAGGGCCTGCCCCCAGACCCTCCGGCTGTGCTCTCCAGTGTTTTTCTGGAATAGCCCCCATTCCTGGAGACCGGGATGGCCGAAGCCCTCCCCTGCCCGGCAGGGGATGGTGAAAGTGGGGAGCCGGCAGCCACGGGGTGATCAGTCCTGCCCCCTCCCCCGCTGGCGACAGCACTTGCTACCCCCATTCCCTTTAACCTGGAGCATTCACTGGCACGAGGGACCAAGAGTGGGGGGCATTTGGGGCCCAGACCCTGGGGTGCCCCCAGGTGGGCTGAGGAGGGTCCGGGCAGCGCTATTGCTTGTTTGCCCATGCTGAGGCAAGGGGAGAGAGGGGATGGCGAGCAAGGGATGGGTGTAAATATTTGTGCTCCACGTTATTTATAGATGTACAGCCACTATGTGAATGTCAAATAAACGTCCTCCCCCCTGGACTCGCCAGCCACGACTTGGGCTCGAACTCTGCGTGTTCCCCCCTCCCCCATTCACTTCTGCTGCCCGGGGTCTTGCGTTTTAATCCCTCTGGAGTTAGGGGCCCTCACTCGGGGCCTTGGACCTGCGGGGGAGGGGCTGGGGTGCAGCCAGGGAATAATGTATTAAAGGCGCAGGGTGGTCCTCCTGCTGTGAGTCGCACTGGCCACCAGAGGGACCTTGTGGTACGGTTGTCCACATGCCCAGGGCAGCCAGATTGAACTTGGGGCTCAGCATGGGGGAGAGGTGGGAAGGGGCCTGTACACAGTGGCCTCGGGCAGCAAGGGGACTCGGTTTGGGTCACTCCTTCTCCCAGAGTTGATGCTGGGTCAGACCAGGCAGGGGCAGGTCTTGGGCTTGGTCCATAGGTTTCCTCTTTGCTATTGACAGTTATCCTCCGGGGGGGATAGCGTCCTCTGGCCTCCTTAAATGAGGTGCGATGCCCGGGTCAGACTAATGCTGCCTGCACCCCTCGGGCTCTTTGTGCCTGGTCCTCTGCCCCTGCCTTACCTGGGAGATAGCAGTGGCGAGTGACCAGAGAAACAATCATGTGGGGCTTTGGGGGGGGGGGTCTTCCTGACCACACAGGGTGGGAGGGAAAGGGGAACCCCGGTTACCCACCACAGTGCCCCCGGATGTGAGCGGGGGCAAGACGAGGGTGGCAGATTAGCTTCTGCTGCGGTTCAGATCCCGCGCTGGCCCTCCCTCTGCCAGGCCCTAAGGTCTCTCTGGAGCCCCCTGTCGGCCTGGGCCTGTTTCCACACTGGAGCCTCCATGATCACCTTGGCACCTGAACTCCCCCACGGCCCCCCTTGGCCAGGCTGGGCAGTAAGGAAAGCAGGGGGTGGGCTGCACAAATCCTTTATTAGTCCAGTAGCTACGGGGAAGCTTCCAGCAAGCCGCCTTCTCTCCCTCTCCCTCTCCAAAGCCAGGCCGGGGCAGGATGGTGGAGAAAGGGGGAGTTGGCCGGGGCCAGCGGGCGCCAGCCAGAACCCGCACTCTCCTCGGGCTCAGGCAGAGGACTTGCCCCGCCCCCCCATCGCCACCAGGCAGGGGGCTGGGTTTCTGCCCTGTTCTTTCCCTCCCTCCCACCCCCAGCGCGCACGCTCGCGGGCACACACACACACACCACAGCAGAAAGACTGGTTTCCTCCAAGGTCAGGGCCGGGGGCTCGGTGGCACCTGTGACGGAGGGCACAGCTGTGAGCCGCCTGGGCTCGGCCCCCGCCTCCCCCCAGGTTTCTGCCCCTCCAAAAAGCTGCTTTAGCAGAGCCCGCCAGGAGCCGCTGACAGGTCCTGCTGCCCCCCCCCCCCCCACTTCCCGGCACCTTGCGCCTCACCTGGCCTTTCTGCGCCCTCCGGCCTGGTCACTGAGGCACTGGGGGAGAGAGAGACAGGAGCTCCCAACTAGCTCAGCTCGGGCAGCCTGCCCAGGAACGCCCCCTCCCGCGCCTCCACCTCGGCGTGCCCGAGCAGGACCCGGGGGAGCCGCCCCCCTGCCCCTGGTCCCGGCCCCTCTGCCCCTGGTCCCGCCCCTCTGCCCCTGGTCCCGCCCCTCTGCCCCTGGTCCGGCCCCTCTGCCCCTGGTCCCGCCCCTCTGCCCCTGGTCCCCGCCCCTCTGCCCCTGGTCCCCGCCCCTCTGCCCCTGGTCCCGGCCCCTCTGCCCCTGGTCCCGCCCCTCTCCCCCTGGTCCGGCCCCTCTGCCCCTGGTCCCGCCCCTCTGCCCCTGGTCCCGCCCCTCTGCCCCTGGTCCCGCCCCTCTGCCCCTGGTCCCGGCCCCTCTGCCCCTGGTCCCCGCCCCTCTGCCCCTGGTCCCCGCCCCTTTGCCCCTGGTCCCGCCCCTCTGCCCCTGGTCCCGCCCCTCTGCCCCTGGTCCCGGCCCCTCTGCCCCTGGTCCCCGCCCTCGGGCTGCTTTTCCCAGTCAGTGCTCCTGGGATCACGGAGCCCCCGAGGCCTTAGGAACTCTCCGGCCAAACTGAGGGGCTTTTCAGGCGGGGAAACGGAGGCCCAGGGAGGCTCCGAAGCCAGGCCCTGGGACTCCAGGCCCAGCGCCCCGTCTGTGGCCGTGACCTCTTCAGAACGGGAATGGAGGACGGCTCGGAGGGGGCTGAGGACCGCGTGGGCAGTGGGGAAATGCTCGGACGTGGGGTCTAGGCAGAGACCAGCCCCCAGGAGGAATAACCAGGGCTCACTGGTCCCAGAACCAGCCTGGGGGAGGGGCGCTGTCAGCCCCAGGGCCGCGCAGGATCCCCCCGGGGCTCCCTGACCCCCAGCCCGGGGATCCCGGCCCTTCGTGGGCGCATTCCCGGCCTCAGTCTGCAGAAACCGCAGCTTGGGGCCGGTTTCTGCCTCGGCCCCGGGTCCCTCCCGGCCGGGCTCTCACCTCGCACCTCCAGGCGGCACTCGCACTGGGCCTCCCCCTGCGCGTTGACGGCCCGGCAGACGTAAGCGCCCCCGTCGAAGGGGCAGGGCTTCCGGATCTCCAGGGTCAGCACCCCCTGCTTGCTGAACATCCGGAAACGAGCGTCCTCGCCCAGATTCAGCCCGTTCTTGAACCAGGAGATCTTGGGCTGGGAACCAAGGCAGGGGCGGGGGGTGAGGGGGTGGAATGGGCCAGAAACTCCGGGCCCGCGGGCACCTCCCCCCTCCCCCACTGAAAGGCCCCGAGTGCTGAGCCCGGCAGGGGCCCGTGGGGACACCCGTGAGACCGTGCTGGGCCGAGCAGACCCCGCTCGGGGCAGGCTTTGGGGCCCACGGTCCCCCTTCCCCCCTTCCGGAGGCCTGGGGCGCCCCGAACCTCCCGGCCCCGCTCGGGGCCGGGGGCGTACCTTAGGGCTGCCCCGGACGGCGCAGCAGAGGACCGCGTCGTAGCCCGCGATCACCGAGCGGTTCACCAGGGGCTGCGTGAAGCTCGGAGCCTCGGAGAAGTCCAGGTCTTTGTACGTGGGGGGCTGGTACGTGAGCCCTGCAGAACGGAGGGGCTGAGGGGGCGCCGCCCCGAGCCAGCCCCTCCTCCCCCCCCAGCGCGGGCCCTACCTATCTTGGGGATGAGGACGGGCTCTTGGGTGGTGGCCGCTTTCTCGCTGGCGCCCACCATGTTGTGGCTGAAGACCCTGAAGTAGTAGTGGTTGCCCATGATGAGCTCGGAGACCACGCAGTGGGTGCGCCGGTAATGCTCCAGGACCGTGAACCACTCCTGGGGAGCGGAGCCAGTTAAGCGCCTGCTGTGTGCCAGGCGCAGAGACCGCGGTTTATCAGGTGGGGAAGGATTGCCGGGAAATGGCGCAGTGCCCCTCGGCCCCTGACCCCTGCGTGTGAAGGGGGCCCGACAGCAGCAGGAGGGGGGAGCGCCAGGGAAGGGTTTGGGGAGGTTCCCTCTGCGCTGGGTACTGTGGAATGGTGAACATGGGCCCCCCCTCAACGAACCTACGTCCTCGGGGGGCTTGGGGGCAGGGAGGCCGTGTGCAGACAGACAGATGGACACAGGAGGGGCCTCCCGGAGAAGGCTGAGCTAACGGCAACTCCCAGCGTCGGCGGGTGAGGAGGGGGAGCCGTGTGGGGGAGGGGGGGGGGCCGGGCACAGCCTAAGTGAAGGCAGAGGCGGGGGACAGAGCACTGGCTCCGGGGACCCAGGGGGCCGGCAGTGAGAGCACCCTCCGGGCCCGGGGACCCACTTCTCAGAACCGGGGCGGCCGGGGTCTGGCCTCCGGAGGGGGGCCGTCCCACCCAGTACTGAGACAGCGCCCCAGCCCCGGCCTCACCATGGTCTTCTTGTCAGCCTTCTGCACCGTGTAGCCCCAGAGCTCGGTGTTGCCGTCGTCCAGGGGAGGTTTCCACTCCAGGGCCACGTTGAAGCCCCAGGCTTCAGTGACTCGCACCTCCTGGGGGGGGCTGGGTTTGTCTGTGGAGAGCAGGGTCTGGGTCAGTGTCGAGCCGGCCTCCTCAGCCTCTCCGGCCTCCCCAGCCTCCCCACCCTCTCCGGCCTCCCCGGCCTCCCCGCCCTCCCCGAGGGCCCGACAGCAGCCTCTCCTCCCTGGCCATCAGGGTCCGGGGCCTCTGGCCCTGCCGGCCGGGCCCTGTCCCGATTTCCTCGGGCGGCCCCGGGGAGTCGAGGACCACAGGCTCCCGGCCGCAGCTCAGGCCTGCGGCCGGGACAGAGGGAGGCCTGGGGAGGCCCCGAGGGCTCCGGGCACCTACCGACGATCTGCAGGAGCAGCAGGGCCCGGTCCTCCATGTTCTCGATGCGCACGGCCACCTGGTAGGTGCCCGAGTGGTCCCTGCGGGCGGCGCGCACGAACAGGATGGTGTCCGTGGGGCTGTTGCGGATGCTCACGTCGCTCCCCGTCAGCGGCTGCCCCTCCTTGCTCCAGGTCACCTGGGGCCGAGGCTTCCCCTGGGGGGCACCGAGTGTCAGCTGGCCCGGGGTGGGGGGTGGGGGGGGTCCGGGAACGGGAGGGGCTCCTACCCACCCCCTCCCCCGCCAACAGCCACAGCCCGAGGCCCCGGGGGGGGGGGCGGGGGCTGTCCCCGAGTGGGCGCCCACCTGGAAGGGGATGAGGATGTTCACGGGCTCGCCCACTTTTCTCTGCACGGTCTGGCGCAGGTGCCGAGGCAGCCGGAGCCTGGGCCGCTCTGTGGACAGAGAGCCGCCGTCAGAGGGCTCGGGGACATTGTGGGAGCCTGAAGGCCGCTGTGTGGGGGAGGGAGCGGGACAGAAGGAGCAGTGGGCCGTGGGGGGGCAAAGCCCCCCGGGGTCAGAGGGCGTCCGGGGGGGGACGGGCAGTTGGAGAGCTCACCCACCCTGCTGTGCCCCCAGCTCCCAGCCAGGGTCTTCAAGCAGAGACCCGAGATGCCTTCCATGGCGCCGGACCCGAGCCCAGCTCCCACAGATGGAAGTGGAACTTGCCCAGCCCTGCCCCAGACCTGCTCCGGAGGCCCCGATGGGAGGCCCGATGGGAGGCCCGATGGGAGGCCCCGATGGGAGGCCCGATGGGAGGCCCCGATGGGAGGCCTGCTCCGGAGGCCCGATGGGAGGCCCCGATGGGAGGCCCGGATGGGAGGCCCCGATGGGAGGCCCGGATGGGAGGCCCGACGGGAGGCCTGATGGGAGGCCCCGATGGGAGGCCCGATGGGAGGCCCCGATGGGAGGCCCGGATGGGAGGCCTGATGGGAGGCCCGACGGGAGGCCTGATGGGAGGCCCCGATGGGAGGCCCGATGGGAGGCCTGCTCTGGAGGCCCGATGGGAGGCCCGATGGGAGGCCTGATGGGAGGCCTGCTCCGGAGGCCCGATGGGAGGCCCAATGGGAGGCCCGATGGGAGGCCCCGATGGGAGGCCCGATGGGAGGCCCCGATGGGAGGCCCGATGGGAGGCCCCGATGGGAGGCCTGCTCCGGAGGCCCGATGGGAGGCCCAATGGGAGGCCCGATGGGAGGCCCGATGGGAGGCCCGATGGGAGGCCTGATGGGAGGCCCGATGGGAGGTTCGAGGAACCACAGCCTTCCCAGGCCCTAAAGGCCGTGCCCCTCCCCCATCCCCTTCTAAGGCTCCAGCAGTCCTGGAATAGTTCAGGCAGGACCTGGCTCAGCATGGGGCTGTGCAACCCCGGCCTCTGCGTTAGGGGGACAGCAGAGGCCGGGCTGAGCTTTATACTAGAGGGAGGCCCCGCCAAGCTTACTGAGAGGTAAACAAAGGGACCCCCGCTCTGCCTCTCCCCCTCCTCCAGCTGATGGGGATCCGAGGGTCCGGGGGGACCCCAGGGTCGCCTGGGCCTCTTGCTGTTCTGTGGGGACCTGGATTTCAGGGGGCGGATGGGCCGAAGCCGCTGTCGCTCCGGGGACGGGCAGAGCCGCTGGTCCTGCCCTCGGCACTCACCCAAAATCTCCTGCACGGTGATGGGCTCCTTGGTGGTGGCAGGGGCGCTGGGCCCGGCCAGGTTGTGCGCCCGCACCCGGAAGAGCAGCCTGGCCCCCGTGGGGAGCTCCTTCACCAGCAGCGAGGTGCGCTCCGTCAGACTCTGCGAGGCGGCTACCCACTCGGAGGCTGTCGGGGAGAGCGGGATCGTGGGCACGATGGGAGGGGAGGAGGCTGAGCCGGGGGCATGGCTGCCCGTCAGGGGCGCGGCACTCCTAGGCTGGTGCCCACCGGGGGCGTGGCTGCCCGTCAGGGGCGCGGCACTCCTAGGCTGGTGCCCGGGGGACGATGCTGGCACCCGAACATGAGCCACAGGTGGGTGCCGGATGGGAGGGGGAGGTGCCGACTTACATCCCTCTCTGCAGTATTCCACGCTGTAGCCGTCTAGCCCGCCTGCCCCGACTCGCTCCGGGGGCCGCCATTTGAGGGAGACGGTGCTGTCGGAGACGTCCTCCACGCCCAGGTGGGTGGGCTCGCTGGGAGGGCCTGGGGGGAGAAGCCGGACTGGCTCAGGATCTCGGGGGCAGGACCCTGGGAGCCTGCTGTGTGCCAGGCCCTGGGCAAGGCCGGCTTTTCCTGAGTGTTCCCATCCCTTCCCATCCCTTCCCAGCTGCGCCCTTGCTGTCTCACCTTCCCTCTGTCTCGCCGGCTGAGCCCGGGGCCCTTCCTAACAAGTATGTCCGTCCAACTTCTGCCTGCAGGGCTCCAGGGACGGGGGGCTCACTCCCTGCCCTCCTGGGCACCCCCTTCCCCTCGGGGGCTTCCTGATGCTAAATCTGGGGGTGGGTCTCCACCTGCCCCCAACATCCAGGCAGGCAGAGGGCTGGGCAGTGGCCCAGGGGGCCAGAGGAGAACCCCAGCCCCGCCTGCCAGCCCTGGTCCTGAACAAAACGGTCACTGTCTGTGGAGCTTCTCAAAGCCCCCCCGACTCGGCCCCACAAGGCGGTGGAGGAGAAGGGCTGCTCGCCGGGTCCCTCTCGCCCCGAGTGGCTCAGAGGTCGGAGACCCGGGGCCAGGAGTCCCAGCTGGCAGCGGCCGGGGCGGGGGGCGGCTCACCTACGGGCATGAAGGGCCGGGAGGCGGGGCTGGGCCGCGACATGCCAATGGCGTTGACCGCGTAGACGCGCATCTCGTACACCACCCCCTCGATCATGCGCCGGGCCTCGTGGCTCAGCTCCCGGAGCAGGTCGAAGTTCAGCCGCATCCACCGGTAACTCTTCTTCTTCTTCCGCTCCAGGATGTAGCCTGTGGTGGGAGGAAGGGGAGAGGGAAACGGAGGGGAGCTCAGGAGGACAGAGGGGGCTCTCCCACCCACACTCGGGGAAGCTCGGCTCGGCCGCCTCGGCTTATCCAGGGCCCCCCGGCAGCATCGCTTCGACGCGCGGCTCCCCGTTCCAAAATCGCTCTCACTTAGGCGCCTGTTCTGTCTGTGAGCAGAAAGGGCTGCCTTTTTGTCTTTATATTGCCAGCGCCTAGCACCCGGGCATACAGTGGTGCTCAATATTTATTGAATGACCAAATGGAGAAGTGTGAGAGAGAATCGATACCATAGAGCTAAGAGAACCCACGATACCTCTCCCCTGCCATCTGAAACGTCCTCTTCTACATGAATCCCCAAAGAGGAAAAGAACCTCTATCTACCAAAATAACTGCAGTCGCTCTTCTCTTGGGGCAAAACATGGGAAACGGAGGACTTTCCCTCCATTGGGGAATGCCGACAAATTGCAGCACGTGGTTATGATGGAGCATTATTGTTCTGTGGGAAATGATGAGCAGGATGCTCTCAGAAAATGCTGGGGAGTCCTCCGGGAGCTCAAGCAAAGCGAAATGGACCGTGTGCAACGTAACAGCATTGCTCTGGGACCGTCAGCTGTGAATGACTTCGCTGTTCTCAGCAGTACCTTGATCCAAGAGTACTCTGAAGTACTTAAATACTTAGGACGAAAAATTCTATCCATACCCATAAAAAAAGAACTGATCGGGAATAGAGATGGACGCATTCTCTCTTCTTCCTCTCCCTCGCTCTTCCTCCCTTTCTCTTTCCCTCCCTTCCTCTCTCCCTCTTTCTTTGTCCCTCTGTCTCTCTCTTTTCTTCCCTCCCTCCCTCTTTCTCCCTCTCTCTCCTTCTCTCTCTGTCCCTGTTCTTCCTTCCATCCCTCTTTCTCTCCTTCTCTCTGTCTCTCTCTCTCTCGCATTATTGCCTTTATTTTTCTTCAGTTTTTTGGGGGGGAATCTCTGTTTTCTTTCACACATGACTTTTATGGAAAAGTTTTACGTAACTTCACATATCCTTTCTTAAAGGAGGCTGGGAGTGGAATAAGAGAATCTGGAACTCAAAAGTTTAAAAAAAAAAACCCCAAAATGTTTTAAATGTAACTGGGTAAAAATATTAAACAAATACATTTTGTAAGAAGATCCACGTCTGTTCTCAGGACTCAGGACAACCAAGGGGATCACAGGGGATCCTGGAGCTCAGTTAGTCCAAACTTTACAGACAGATCTGAAGCTGGAGAGGGAGGACTTTGCCCGAGCTCACGTAAGTGGCGAGCAGCTGGGTTAAGGTCTGACGGGATCCCCCGACCTCCGAGCCTGGCACTCTTTCCAAATCCCAAGGCAAGGTTGGGAGAGCATCCCAGTCCTCTGAGGGGCCCCAGGCCAGCAAGTGGCCACTCACTCAGTGAGCGTCCTTGCCTTACCTAGGATGGGCTGTCCCCCGTCGTAGGCGGGGGGCTCCCAGTGCACGGTGCAGGAGTCCTCCCCGACATTGCTAATCTTCGGGGCCGCAGGGGGGTCGGGGACGTCTGAGCGGAAAAGCAGATGTTGGATTGTCTTTTCATCTCAGGACCCTCGCCCCGGCTCCCAGGGCTGCGTCTCTGTCCTCCGAGGGAGCCCCGCCCTCTCGCCCGTGGTGCCCTCCTTACCGATGACCTTGACAGTGATGTTAACCTGGTCTTCACCCACGGGATTCTTCACCGTCACGGTGTAGACGCCCTCATCCTCCTTCTCGGCGCCCTCCACCGTGAAGATGCTACGGTCCTTGTGGGTCTCCACACGCACCCGACCTTCGGTCTCACAGAGTAGCTGGGACAGGGAGTGGGAGCCAAACAGAGGAAGGGGGTCACGGCTATGGGAGAACCCGGGGTCTCCCCAGCAAAGTCAGGGCCCTGAGGGACGCCGGGGGCTCCCGTTTCCTAGTTCTCTACTTCCCAGATAGACCAGGAAACACCAGCCCGCCCCAGGAACCTCCACAGCTGAGCCTGATAATCACAGCACTACCAGGGGGTCCCTGGGAATGCAAGGCCCCGTGCTGGGCACAATGGGGGGAAGGGCCAAGAACAAGCAGCATGGCTCGGGAGGGAGAGCAAAGGGCTTGTCAGCACTGAGACTCCTTAGCTCTGGGACCTCTCCTGGTCTCAGCTTCTTCACTGTAAGAAGGTCCCGATAATGCTTGAGCTACAGGCCGGGGAAACTAAACTTCGGTCTCAGGACACTGGAATTCTGGGATGCAGCAAGGACATTCAGCTTCTAATCTTGGGGGGGCCGTTGGCCCTCATCCACTCACCTGTTCACGTAGGAATGCTTGCTCCCTCATTCATCCAGTCATTCAGTTCTTCATTCATTCATTCACTCATTCACTCATTCATTCACTCCTCCCAATAGGTGAGAGGGCTGTACAGACCCTCAGGCATTGTTGCCGGGGAAGGTTATTGCTGAGCCTGGGGCCACACATGCACGTGGGCAGAATATCATCCTGAGCACCCCCCCCCCCCCAGGGCTTGCCCAGGAAAGGGGAGGTCAGGGAGCTTCCTTCCGGTGGCTGGGGCCTAAATACCCCAAGCTGGAGGGAGGAAGGGGAAGGGGGCGGGGCCGGCTGGGCTCTCTCACCTTCTTCTCAAACACCCACTCCTGGCTGTCCCCCGCTTGGCTGGGAGCCTCTGGGGTCTCCCCCGGGCCTTTGCTTCCCTGAAAGGCAGAGCCCGGATTGAGGGGGGCAGAGGGGGAGCTGGACCCCAGCCAGCCCTTCCCGGGAGCTCTTGGATGCGCCCCTGTCCCCTCCGTTTCCCTTGGCGAGAAGGGCCCGGGGTGTGTGTCCGTGCCCGCGCCCCGAGCGGGCGTGAGAGCTTGGGGGTGGGGGAGGTACCTGGGCGGCCTTCTGCCAGATGACGGTGGGCGCGGGGTCCCCAGAAATGGGCACGTCCAGGCGCAGCTTGTTCCCAGCCACCACCACGATGGTGTCGGGCGTGCGTCCGGGGCAGTCCAGGTGGATCTTGGGAGGCTCTGAGGAGGAGACCCGGGCGCTCGCGGGGTGGGGCAGGTCCCAAGAGGGCGCGGGCATTGGAATGGGAAGAAGGGGTCGGATCGCCCCGAGCGGAGGGCGGGGGCAGGGGGGGGGGGCCGGGGAAAGCTGCCCGGGCTGCGCTCCGGCCCCTTGGGGAGGGGCTGCCTCTGGTGGTTACACGGGGACTGATGGGGCCCCGCCCACGGCAGGCGCGGGGGCTCCGGGGCTCATGGCGGAGGAACCCCACCATGCCTCCAACTACCCCCCCCTGCTCCTAACGCCGGGCCCGGGGAAGGCACAGAATATCAGGGGCCTCCGCTCCCCAGCGCCGTCTCAGCTGGCCCCGCGGCTGGTCCACGAGATGGCACTAAGGGAAGGGGCGGGCCAAGGGGGCGGCTGACTCACCTTGCCGGGGAACAAAGTCGATTTTGACCTCTGAAAGGGAAGAAAGGAGGGGGAGAGTTGAGAGGTTCCCTCCGGCGCAGCCGTCGGGCTGGGGGTCGCCCCTCCCCCTCCCCAGAGGTCACGCCCTGCCAGTGGATGCCCCCGGCGCCCGGACCGGCAGTGCCAGGCTCACCCATGAAGTGCAGCTTGGCCGAGAGGTTACAGGCGAAGCCTTCGGGCACAAAGCTGTAGTCAGCCTCATCGGCCGGGGTGACGTCATCGATGGTCAGCTTGTGGACCCTGAGGGCAGAGGCTGCGCTCAGGGGGGCCGGAGCCCACAAACCCCTCAGCGGATCCCCCCACACATTGTAGACCTCCTGGAGAACTTGGGAGGCTGGGGCTGCGTGGAAGCATCGTCTTTCCACCTTTTTTTGTTTGTTTTTTCCCCTTTTGATCTGATTTTTCTTTTTTTCTTACAGCTTTTTATTGACAAAACATTGCAAAACCTTCCGTTCAACTTTTCCCTCCTCCCCCCACCCCTTCCCGCAGACCGCAGGTCGTCCCATACATGTTAAATATGTTAACGTATATGTTAAACCCACTATATGGACACATATTTAGAGTTATCTTGCTGCACAAGAAAAATAGCATTTAGTCTGATTTTTCTTGCACAACTTGACAAATATGGAAATATGTTTAAAGGGACATCAGATTGCTCGCTGTCTTGGGGAGGAGGGAGATAAGGGAGGGAGGGAGAAAAATTTGGAAGTTTTACAAAAATGAGTGTTGAGGGGCAGTTAGGGGAGCAGTGGAGGGAGCACCAGCCCTGAAGTCAGGAGGACCGGAGTTCTAATGTGACCCTAGACACTTAGCACGTCCTGGCTGTGTGACCCTGGGCAAGTCACTTAACCCCAATTTCCTCAGGAAAAAAATTAATGTTGAAAACTATTTTTACATGTGTCTGGAAAAATAAAATATATCGAGAAAAAAGATAGACCTCTGATCGCTCTTCTCCCTCGTTGTCCTAAGAGCAGGGTAGGCAGGGGCCCAGATTCTCAGGCCGTCCCCGGGCTATCCACTCACCGGCCAATGTGGGACACCTTTATGCGGCTGTCGGGGACCAGCTCGCGCCCGTTCTTCAGCCAGACGCCCTTCACGTTCTCGTCGGACACCTCGCACTTGAACACGGCCTGGTCCCGAGCCCCCACTGTCAGGTCGGCGATGCTCTGGTACACCTCCAGCGTCTTCTCTGGGGGGAGACAGAGTGCCGGGGTGAGCCCCTGTGTGCCCCACACCGTGTCGGGGCTCCCGCCCTCAGGGCCCCAGGCCTCCGCTGGGGCTGGGAGGGGCTCCCTCCTCCCCCCGCTCTCCCTCCGGCCCGGCCTCACCCTGCACGATGAGCTCCGCCACGGCCTGGCCCCCGCTGGTGCGCACGGCGTAGTGGCCGCTGTCCTCCAGCGTCGCCTCGTTGATGATCAGGTGGTGCTTCCGGCCGTCCTTCTTGAAGCGGTATTTGAAGGTCTCCTCTCGGGTCAGCTCCACTCCGTCTTTCAACCTGCCCGGGGAAGCCGGTGATTATTGGGAAGGTGGGAGAGGGGCCGGAGGCACTGGGTGGGCCGCGGGGCGCATGGTCCGGCCTGAGGCTACTGAACGGGAGACCGGATAACTTTGGGCGCAGGACGACAGCCCCGACCTCCCAGGGCTTTCAGGGCTGCCTAGTCCGGAGGCCGCGGGCACAGACGGCCGCTACTCCCCCTTCCCTTGTCGGGAGGCACAGACGGCCGCCACGCCTCCTCCCACCCCCCAGGTCCCAGCCATGCGCTCCTTCCTGCGGTCGCTGCCCCAAGCCCAGGCTCACCATTTGACTGGGGCTCCTTCCTCGGACACTTCGCACTCAAATTCTACCCTCTGTCCGGCCGTGACCATCTGGTCCTCCAGGGCCCTCGTGATCAGCACGGGCGGCTCTGCCGGGACGCAGCGGATCCTTGCTCAGACCCAGCGCCTCCCCAGCCCCCCCAGGCACCTCCCTTCCAGGCAGGTCGGACCCGACCCTGGGCCGTTAGGGGAAGGACATTAAAGGACGAGGGAGCCTGCAGAGGAGGCCGACCCGGACCTCAGGCCCCTCTGGTCCGATTTATTTCACAGGAAGGAAGAGAGGAAATGGTAAGGGAGCCCAGAACTGGGCCATGGAGGATCAGCGGGAGCGGAGGACGCTTAGCCTGGGGACAGAAGGTTGGGGGCCAAGTGGGGAAAAGATGTAAAAGTGGCCGGCCCCCCAAAGCAGACCGGGACTGTCAGCTTGGGTCTCCCTAGAGCAGAGACAGGCAGACGCGGGAGAGCTTCCGAATCCTCGGAGCCACCCCAGAGTGGGGGGCCATTGGGGGGCTCCCTGGAGGGGGTCAGAGGGCCAGTGACCGCAGGCAAAGAGAACCCTATGGGGGGGCTGGGTCAGAGAGGGCCCTGGCCCCCACCCACCTTTGACAAAGAGCTCCGTGCTGCACTTGTCCCCATTCACCACGCACTGGTAGGCAGCGTCGTCCGCCAGGGAGCACTGGCTGATGGTCAGCATGCGCTTGTTTCCAGAAGACTCAAAGATGTACCTGATGGGAGGGGGCAGGTGGACCCTGACGGGACCAGCTCGCAGGGGGAGGAGCAAGAACAGGGAAGGGGAGAGACCCTGGGGAAGTGTGGATTTGGGATTATCCTCCTAGGGCCGGGAGGGACCTTCCAGGCCACGGGGTCACAAGCCTTCTTTATCAGGTGGGGTTAACGGGCTGGTCCGCCCTTCCACATGTCTTTGTTCAATCAGGCCCTTCTCAAGAGCCACAGCCCACCCCAACTCCTCATAGCCTGGCCCAAGCGAAGAACTTACTTGCTAAAGACCGGATGGGGAGACCACCGGTTTCAGAACCGAATAGGCGAGACAGATGGGCAGAGAAAGAGACAGAAGCAAGGGTCACCCTCACCCTCTGGCCACTCTGTGCTCCCCCAGCACCCCTAGGTGCCCCATCTCCCCCAGCCCCCCTTGGGGTGCCCACCAGTGCCCACCCCCATCCCTGCCAGTGGACGTACCTGCCGGTCATCTGAATTTCCTGCCCATTCTTCAGCCATTTGACCTCAGCGTCAGGGTTAGCCAATTCAACCACCAGCCGGATCTTCTGCCCTTTGTTAACCTGGTAGGCGGGGTCCAGCTTCTTCAGAAACGCTTTTGGGGGACACAGAGACAGCTCAGCTTCTCCCAGGGAGCCCACCCCCTACTCTGAATCAGTGTGTCCAAAGTGGGTGGGGAACGAGACAGATGCCCCCCCACCCCAGAGCAGTAGGGGAGCGTGGGGGAAAAGAGCACCAGCTTTGGATGCTGGCTCTGACACTCACTAATAGGGTGGAAACCTGGAACCTCGGTTTTCCCAACTACAAATGGGGGAATAAACCCACATCTCACAAAGATTGTTTTGGAAAACCTTGTAAAAACCTTAAAACCAGAAATGGGCTTTAAGCTTGCTAGGACTCAGTTTCCTCCTGTATAAAATGAGGATTTTGGAACAGATGATCTTGGGATGCCTCCTGCATTCCGGTTCCTCTCAGGAGCCTCTGCTTGGGCACCCCTCCACCCTCCCCTGTCTCAATCTGTTTGGCATTTTCTGTTTCTCTGGGGACATAGGGTATGCCCCAGGAGTCTAAGTGCCTTGAGGTGAAGAGCTGTCCTTACAGGCCCCCAACCCCATCCCGTGCCTTCCTTTGCACAGAGAAAGTGCCATTGGAGTGAACTGAACTGAGATCATAGGAGATAGATTTGGTTGTGAGGGACCTTAAGAGGTCAACCCCCTTATTTACAGCAGAGGAAACTGAGGGCCAGAGAGAAGCGACTTGGCCAGTTGGTACAAGGCAGAGGAGTGATCAGCTCTGAATCCTGAGTCTGGCCCGGGCCAAGGGATGTTCAAGTGGCCGACTATGGCTTCTGGGCTTCCCGTGGAGAGACTGTTCAGTCCCGGCCATCCAGAGCAGGGCATGGGACAGGCACATTGACCTGCACGGCCGAGTGGGGCGGGCCAGCAGCGAGAAGGAAGACTTAGAACCTTTCTCTGTCGGGAGAGCTGAGCTAGGAAGAGGATGAGCTCTTTGGGAGGCTGGGACAGGGAGGCTGCTGGGAGGCAGGAGTGGGCAGTGGGCAGTCCTACCTTCACTCTTCTTCTCTTCCTTCTTCATGCCCTTGAGGCGTTTTAGCATGCCCCGGAGGTCTGTGACCCCATGCTGGAAGGCAATTCGCTCATACTCTGAGGGAGGGGCTGTTCGGAGGATCTCCCACACGTCCTCTTCTGCTGGGGCCTCCAGCTTCGGGTCCCTGGTGCCAACAGACAAGTCCCATAGAGGAACGCCTCCCCTCGGTGCCCAGCCCTCTCCTCACTGTGCTCTGGGATACAAGAGCCCCCACCCCGACCCCAAAAGAGAAGCCTTCTCCCTTTCTCCCAGGGGCCTGAAGCCCTTCCCTCCAGTCTCCTCCACCACACGGTAGTTGTAGAAGAAACTCCTCTGGAAGACAGAGGTTGGGAGGGGCTCTGGGAGGTCAAGGAAGCCGAGGTGGGGGAGACTGAATGGAGGCTGCGGATCTGAGGCTTCCTCCCCAGTTAGGATTGGGACAGGGAGGAGGAGCCACTGGTGGGCTCCGGTTTGAGGGAAGTGAAGTTGTTTCGGGGCTGGCTTTTGATGTCCAGATTTGGAAATGCCATCTGGGTCCCTCTTCAGCTTCGGGGCTTTGGGAAAAGAGCTTTGCTTTCACGCGGGAAGGGGAGCGTTCATGTTGGGCTTGGTTTGGGATTTGGACCACAGTGAGACCCAAGGGATGCCTCTGAATGAGTCAATAGACCAATAAGGCTGAGGCTGCTCACCTGGATGTTCGAAGGAAGCTACTGTACTCCAGGTATGGGTGGGCCAAGATAGGAGAGAGAAGTGGGATGTGTTAATATCACTTATGTCCCCTCTGCCCCCACTGGCCCTCTTACCTCCTTGATACCCCCCAATACAACAGTGAAAGCCATTTAATGTTTTTTTTTTGCTTTTTTTTTTCCTGAGGCAATTGGTGCTAAGTGACTTGCCCAGGGCCACACAGCTAGGACATCCATTTATTTTTTAAGGGACGCGGATGAGCTGGACCTGAGATTTAATCGGGGCAGGGAATTCCCTCTGCCAATGCAGAGCTGCCCCTTAGAATCTCAGAGAGTTGTTGAGGGCACAGGCCAGGGTCATGCTCCCGCACTTCGAAGGCTCTCAGAGCCCTAGAACATGCTGCCTCTCATTAAGGGAGGAGGATGGTTACAAGGAATAAACTAATTCCCCCGGGGAGAGTCCTCCTCAAGGACAGCCTTTCCCCTCCTCTTCCCCCAAAACCTTCCCCCCTCGACGTAATGTCCTCACTCTCTGCGTGGCGGAGACGTCCACAGCGCCGGCGGCAGCACAAAGGGGAGGATGGAGAGCAGAAAAGGAGAAGGAAAGAGAAATAGTCAGGTGCTCGAGCTTGGAGACCCCTTCTCCCACCCCCACCCCCAAGTCCTCATGGAGTCCCCAGTTCCGCTCCAGGCAGACTGAGAAAAAGAAGGTCGGGGTAGAGAACGCTGGAACGATGCTCAAAGCCTGACGGGAAGGGCCGGGGAGCTGTCTGGGAGCATCCGGAGCGGGTTAGCCACCACGGACCCAAGGATGCTGCTCACTTTCCGCAGCGACTCGGGTTACGGGTCCACAAAGCCCCGCCCACCCGCGACCTAGCCCCGCCCACTCGCCCACCTGGAGCGAGGATGCTAAGGATGCGCCGAGACCGGCCAGGCAGGGAGGCTCCCCAAGCTGGGGGGTGGGGGGGGGGGAACAGGGGGAGGAGAAGGGAGGGAGGAAGCGGGGCTGGACGCGGCTCCCAACTTCGCCCCGCCCCTCTGGTGCTGGCTCACCTCTTCTTCAGCAAGGAGGAGAAATCCAGGCTCCCGCCTTCGTCGTGACCGTCTCCGCTGCGGAGAGAAGCCCCGCCCCCGGCAAGAGTGAGGCTGGAGAGGGGCCCAGGGACTGGAGACGTAGCGAGGGCCCCGGCGAGTTACGGAGGCGGGGTCACAAGGCCGGCCTCCCTGCCGGAGTCCCCTGGGGTTCCGCGTGGCCCCCTCCCTGCGTCGCCTCCCCCCTCCCCTGGGCCGGCCGAAGGGCTGGGGCGCAGATACCTGGTCCTCCGGGCGCCGCCGGGCAGGCTCCTGCAAGGACCAGCGTTCGTTAGGACGAAGCACCGCTCATCGTACAAGTGAAATAGAGGCTGGCCCTTTCCCCTGGGGCCCCGCCCGCGTCTTCCCCCCTCCCCTCCCCCCTGAAATCACCGCCCCAGCCTGGGAGAGGGTCCTTAGGGAGCTCCCCCGGGACCCCTTGATGAGGGGAACTGTTGGTTTCATTCTCCCCCCCCCCCACCTCCCAGGGTCAGCCTGGGCCAGCTGAGAGGTTCCCAGGGGGCCGTGGTCAGGCTTGGCCGGGGACACCTGGGGCGCAGCTGGGGGCGGGGGGCGGGGGGGGGCAGGGGGGAGGGAACGATGTTCACTCACGGGCGACGGAATGCCGAGCGCAGGTCAAGGTCGGCTGGACCGATGGCCTCTTTGGGAGAGCGGGAGGGAAGAAGGGAGAGAGAAAACTGTGCACAGGGGAGCCAGAGAAAGGGGGGCTGAAAGCCCTCCTCCTCCTCCATTGTCCTAACTGCATCGAGGAAAGGTGAAAGAAATCCTTTTCTACTCTGACCCCGGGTCTTCCCAGTCTTCCTCCCCATTTCTGGGGAAATTACATGGGATTAGAGCTGGCAGGACCTTAGGGACCTCAGAATCGGAAGGACCCTCAGAAGCCATCTATCACCTCCTCATTTGGGACTTGACAAGGACACAGCTAGTGGCTTAACCTCCGCAGGCCTCAGTGTGGCCGTCTGTAACACAGGAAGGTGGACTCAGTCATCCCTAAGGCTCCTGAAGACCCTCAATTCTATGAGCCCAGGACTTTGGAGAGATGACCCTGGGAGTAGCTATAAGGGCAGGATTAAAATACAGCACCCTGACTCCAAACTGGAGCTCTTACCAGTGCCCCATACTGTCCCATTACTCCTTGAATCTGTCCCTGATTTCCTGCTCCTTCCCCAGGACAGCAGAGACTAGACCACAACTGGGGAAATCTGGGGCGGTCTCATGGAAGAGATGGCATCTAAACTGGCTTCAGGGCTGACTCTTGTATGTCCCATTTCCTTTATCTCCCCTCTCTGTGCCTAGCACGGTGCTAGGTCAGTGTCAAGACTGGGAGAATCCTGAGAATGAGTATGTTCTAGGGAGATAAGGAAGGGGGGAGGACAAGGACCCGCAGCCTCACAGGACAGACTGTGTGGGGACTTTGGGCAAGTCAACAAGCATTTTAAAGCACCTACTCTGTGTCGGACACCAGCGTATCAGCTGTCACTCCCTTGACCTGGTAATAATAGATTCACATCTATATAGTTCTTAACTACATAGCCTTATGAAAGGTCACATTTTCCCATAGTTTTAGAATAGGAAAGTGTGATCTTGGGCAAATCGCTTAATCCCAATTGCCTCATACAAAAAAAAGAAGGAAAGTTCAGAGATTAATTGACTTGGTCAGGGTCACACAGCAGAATGTCAGAGCAAGGATTTGAGCTCTGGCCGTTTTGCCTCCAAGTCTTGGGCTCTTTTCGTTCCCGGCACCGCCTCCGTACTCACCGTGGACTGTGAGGTTAAAATTGCAGCTGTCAAACTTCTCCTTGGTGGAAACTTCGCACCGATAGCCACCGGCATAGGCCGCCTGGACTTCGGAGATGTGCAGCTCGAAGAGATAGACCTGGAGGGTGAGGGGTGAGGGGCGGGAGTCAGGGGCAGACCAGGGGAAGGGAGACCAGGATGCTCATTGCAGCTTCCTCCCAAAGGAGGCTTAGTCATAGAAAAGAGTCGTAGGCCCCCCCTTCCCTCCCCCGGCCGCTAACCTTGCTGGCCCGGTCATAGCTATCGTGTAGTTGCAGATTCTTCCCCACTTTGCCACTCAGGTCCATCCACTTCCCCTTGAACCACTTGACCACGGGGGGCTTCAGGAGGCTGGCCCCGGCTACTTGGGCTGAGAAGGTGATGCTGTCCCCTGGGAGGAAGGATCGTATGAGGTGAGGAACAGCCCCATGGCAGGAATGGTGAGCCATGAGCCAGAAGACCTGGATTTGAATCCCAGCCCCGATTCCTCAGGGCTTCAGGACCCTGGACAAGTCACTGCTTTGTACCTCAGTTTCCCCATTTGTAAAACAGGAATAATGATACCTGTATTGCTCACCTCAGGGGACCATTTTAAGGAAGGTGTTTGCAAACTCTAAAGTATTATAAGAAGGTACTGATGACAATGTGTGAATGAATTATGGGTGCTCCACCACAGGCTTCCTAAGCCAATGCTGAGCAAGCAAAATTTGGGAGGAGCCTCTGGACTTTGCCGTGCTGGGCCTCGGACGACAGGCTCAGAATTCATCACCAGGCCTGTATCCAAAGTCTTTCTAGCCCAGTGGGGTCTGCCAAGACTTGGACTAGAACTCAGACTGCCTTCAACTACTTAGGGTCAAGAATCATCTCAGAGGCAGCCCTACCTCCTCTCCCTTCCCCCTGACCCCTCAGCCTCATTTCCCCCAAATCTGCCTCATATCCTAGAATTTCTGGTTAGAACTCTCTCCATGATGTCTTATTAAAAGAAGACGTTAGTGGAGGTAAATGAGTAAAGGTTGTTCTTTTTGTTATTCAGCCCCCTCACCCGATAAGCACTCACCCACAGTCACCTCACCATCCTGGGGCCGGGTCACAAAAAGCCCAATGGGATCCTCCGAAACAGCTGCAGAGATGGCTAGAAAAGAACTCAACAAGTTGATCGCTCTCAGCCTTCAGCTGTAAAAGTCTCTTTGCCCCCCAGCCTTAGACCCACGTCCTCCCTTACCTTCACCGTTTGGAAGGCATCCTTCGGACCCTGTAGTGGGAGCATCACCTGGGGCAGGAGGTTCAGAGGGCAAGGGTCCCTCAGGGGGGGTAGGGGCTCCATTGGGGGCTGGAACAAGATCAGGCTTTTCTAGGTGGGGCCAGAATGAGAAGAAACTTAAGGAGGAAGGTATCTAATTTTAACATCTACTATCCTTGTTCCCAGAAGTCATGGACATCTCGCAAGCCTGTCAAACTCACTTAAGCCTTCCTGTCGCCCCTTCTTGACTCCCCTATTTTAATTAAAGGCATGTCTCCCCCCAGATATAAAGGCTTTAAACTTCCAAATCAACTATGAATCCTCCCTAGCCTGCTAACCAAAGCCTGCCAGTTCTTCCTTTGAAATAGCCCCCTTCCTGGACTCCATTACCTGCAAAAGAATAGAGGGAGAGCTCTTCTCGGATCAAGCTAGTTCTTTAGAATTTTTAGTTTCAATCATTCTGTAATTGTTGCAGTTTCTAGTTTCATTGTTGTCATCATTTTGTATATTGTTTTCCTGGCTTTGCTTACTTCACTTTGCATCAGTTCATGATTAGTTATGTAAAAAAAATGATCTAGCTCACGCCTTTCCTGTACAAATTTTATCATAATGAAAAAGAATTTAATTCCACATCTTGGTTTTTAATAATAATACATATGTTTTAATAATAAAAAATATGCTTTAATAAAAGCACATATAAAAAGAAAGAAATAGCCCCCTTCCACTTCCATAGCTCCCACTCTGATTCAGGCTTTCATTACTTCTCATTTAGACAATTAGACTAGTCTTTCTAACTGGTCCTCCTGGTCACTCCTCCCTCTAAACACACACATAATACCAGGATGTAGATGATAATAATAATCTTTGTAAAGCATTGTACATGACCTTCTGATCCTCACAATAATCTTGGGAGAGAAGTGGCCATTTCACAGGTAAAGAGGCGGAGAGAAATCAAATGACTTGTCCATTGTCACCCAGCTAGTCAGTATCTCAGAAGGGATTCAGACTGATTATTCATAGTCCAGATCTGACTCTGTTACTACTAAACCACCTAGATCTGAGAAATACCACAGTATAGCAGCAAAGTGATCGGCTTTGGAGTTCTGGTGGGGATCTCCAGTCCTGAAACTGCTAAGTGCACGAGCGTGGACAAATTATGCCTCGTCTCTGAGATTTAATTTCTCCACCTGTCAATTGGAGGTGAGGAAACTATCCTTCAGATAGCTTCCATTTCTAAGTCTATGATCCTGTACTGTGCCCCAAATGATCCCAAATATCAGTTTAAGGGAGAAGCTAGATGGCACAGTGAAGAAAGTGCCGGGGCTGGAGTCACAAAGACTTCAAATGTAGTGACCTTGAGCAAGATGGTTTGCCTCAGTTTCCTCCTCTATAAAACGAGCTAGAGAAGAAAATGGCAAACTACCCTAGTGTGTTTGGCAAGACAATACCAAATGGGGTCACAGAGAATTGGACATGACAGAAAAATGACTCACCGGTAACAAATATAAGTCTGACCATATTTTCCCTACCTTTTTCTAGATATCTCCTCCTACGGGTTTTTGTTAGTCATAGATAGAAAAGATGATGATTTTATAGAATTATCTTTAGAATTATTAATGTAGAATTAACTAAGTTACCAGTGATTTCAATGATTTTTTTAAATTTAGATTCTCTAAACAATCCATCATATCATTTGCAGACCAAGAGAATTTTGCTTCCTTTTCACCTTTGCTTGATCCTGTAATTTTTTGCTATTGTTGGAATTTCTAGAACTCTCCAAGCAATAGGAATGACAATAGGCTCCCTTAATTTAACCCTCATCTCAGTGATAAGGCATATAGTGTTTGTCTCTTTCTAGTAAGTTGCCATTTGATTTTAGGTACAAAGTACTTATCTTATCAGAAAATGGGCTATTTCCCTCATGCTTTTAAAAAAATAAATGAGTGCTATATTTTGTTGAAGGCATTTATTGATATAATAATATGATCTTTATGATTTGCATGTGATTTGCAATAATATTTGCATTTGATTTATTATTATGAATTCTATTCCCCTGCTCAATAACCTTCAGGGGCTTCCTATCGTCTCTAGGATAAAATACAAATTCTTGAGGCTAGCCTTTTAAGTTCTTCACAATATCACTTCCACCTACCTGTCAAGCTTTATTTTATATCGCTCCCTATAATCACATCTGCTCTATGTTCCAATATCTCCTTTCTTTCCTCATACATGTGCACAAATCTTTTTCTCTGTCCAGAATCTTCCTCCGAAACTCAGCTGAGCCGTCTTTTGTTCCCCGATCCCTCCGCTTGTTCGTGTCCTCACATTACCTTTATATTTCTTTATCTGTCTAGAATACATATTCTTCCTCCCCAGGAAAATGTCACTTCTCTGAGGGCTGAGGCTCTTTTCTACATCCCCGTTACCTAGCAGTGCCACAATAGGAATAGGGTTAGTGTCTGAACCTGTGATTTCTTTGGTATAGGATGCTTCAGGATGAAAAAACTCTCCCCACCCCTTTTATGTTGACCTTTTCTCTGTAACTTAGCATCTTAAACATTGAGCAGTTACCCCTCTTTCCCAGGGACCAGTTTCCGAGCCCCAGGAAGCCCCCAGATCCATCTTGTCCTGGTCCAGGCTAAGCCCTGGGACTCGGAGGAGCGGGTGCCCAGGTGGAGGTGGGAGACCCACCCTTGCCCGGGAGAGTATGTACAGAGCCCGGAGGTATGAGAGGGAGGCAATGGAAGGCCACAGACCTGCTTCTTTGACCTTCAGCTCAAACTTGACCTTGGAAGAGCCAGCAATGACAGCATACACTCCCTGGTCTTCGGGGCTCACTTTGCACACGGTCAGCGTGTGCCTGGTGCCTTCAGAGGTCAGCACGTACTTGTCACTGGCCGCTAGGTCACTGCCGTCCCTCTGCCAGCGCAGCTTAAGACCCGCGCGCTCGGTCTCGGCTTCGAATGACGCAGAGCCGCCCACTGCCACCTCCGTTGTTTTGGGCTTCTTGCTAAATGCTGAAACTGAGGAGCAGTTGGGAGGTTCGCCATTCAGTTTTAGGAAGCCCCCTCTTTGCTCACTGATAACCCAACCCTGGAGCAGTCCCTTAATTTCCCTCGCCCCAATTCCAGCTCTCCAAGGCAGGTCTGACCTTGTCTGTCCTTGCATAAGTGGCTCGTTATCAGCACGAGGCCCAGAGAGGGATAAATTTAGCCAGATTGCAGGCAGGTATCAAATTTTCCCCATTTTCTGACCCTTCCCTCCTTCCCTCAGAATCCAGGAGAGAAAGTAGTAGATTAGCCTGCAAGGGGGAGGCCGACTTGTGGGTGCTTGTACTCCTACACTAGAGTGAGTCCCCCCGAGACTATAGGACCCCACTATGGGAGGGTTTCTGCCTTCTCCCTGGCCCACCCCCACTCGTCCTGAGGATCTCCTTCCTCTAAGTCTCTGGGGGCAATCCCTCAGACTGATGCCTCCCTTTAGACACCCCCCAATCTTCTCTTTCTCCCCCTCATGAATCCCACCGGGGTCACCTGAGACATGGCCATAGTGCCCTTCCCCAAGGCAGCTGGAGGACTGGGGGTGGGGGCCGGAGGAGAGAGCCAGATTGGCTTTTGTCACTTCTTCTTTGTGCAAGAATCTTCATCTGGGAAATGAGGGTCATCCTATTATCCTAATTTGTGCTGCTCCATTGTTTCAACTGTATCCCACTCTTTATGAACCCAAATGGGGTTTCTTGGCAGAGATCCTGGAGTGGTTTGCCATTTCCCTTTCCAGCTTATTTTACAGATGAGGAAACTGAGGCAAACAGAGTCAAGTGATGTGCCCAGAATCCCGCAGCTAGTGTCTGAGCCCCATTGGAACTCAGGTATTCCTAACTCCAGGCTCCTAACAGAGCCACCTTGCTGCCCTTTATGCGATTCTGTCATCCTTCACCATACAGTATCGGTCTTTTATTTCCTTGGCCTCTGGGCTGGGGGAAGGGGCAAGGAAAGGGGGAGGGGGATGAGAATTCCAACCAGGCCTGGAATTTGTCTAAATTTATCTCTCTGGGCCTCAGACTGATAACGAGCTGCTGGGATAAGGCTTGGGGGGCTGGGGAGGGGAAGTGACCAAGACAGGTGCCAGGAAGAAAAAACCCAGGAACCCAGGAACACCTGGGTTCAATCACCCCCTCCCTAGCATCAGACTGAGGGGTCCTAGACCACCCTCCACTTCCCCTCCTTCAGCTCAGAGCTCCTACCTCCTCTCTAGCTCTATTGCTGGGTGACCTTGGAGGGGTGAGGGGTCTAAGAGTGAGGGAAAGGGACAGGAAAACCAGACTCCAAGGGCTTCTCCCAGCCACCATGGAGGTAGGAGATTGGGGAAAGAGGAACCAAATTTAGGGTTCTGGGGTCATACCCTATCCTCCCCCCCAGTGGGTATCCACAGGTCTCAGCTCTATTCCAAGAGCCACCCATGGCATGGGTGGGATGGGGCGGGCTAGGTTATAACATGGCAGAGGCCGGAATTGGCAGGGTAGAGCCCCTTCCTCTCTTGGGGGCTGTCCGCCATATAATGTTATAAATAGAACATTTTATAGCATATACATATATATGTATATCATTTATATACATAAGATCATATACTGTAATAAATATAACATTATATACATATATAACATGATATATATAATATAAATATAAAAGCTCATATCCTGTAACAAATATAACATATACATATATCTAGCATTTTATATATATGTATGTAAATATAAAACAAATTCTCATTATACAGATGAGAATACTGAGGCAAGGCGACTGAGGGATTTGCCTAACATGACCCCCTGCCAGAGCCCGATGCCCGGGATCCGGGGCTCATGGGGCTGAGGAGACCCAGGGACCGTCTCATGTAGCAGATGAGGGAACCGAGGCTCAGAGACAGAGCTTGACTTGTCCAAAGTCACCTGCTCCTAAGTCCCTGTTTTCCAGACCACAAACCCATCCCCAGCTGCCAGGGTCCACCACCCGGGGGGATGGGAGGGGGCCAGATCTCCGGCCTCTCCTTGTGTTCAAACCCTCCCAGTTCCCTCCTCCCTGCTCAGGCCGGCCAGGAGGGAAGAATGGGGAGGACTGAGAAGCGGGGAGAGGTCCCGGGCCCATTACCCACATCCCTTCTCTGGGGTCTCCCAAGCCTCCGATCCCTACCAGGATCCCAGCCCGGCTCTCCCGGCCCAGCCCCTGTGATCCCATCCCGACATCCCGGCTCCCTCCTTCCCCACCCCCCAGGTATCTTTACCTGTTTTCTTCCCCAGCTCTGGCATCTTGAGGGGTCTCCTGGGAGCTGGGCACCCACCAAGACACTGGCCAAAGGACAGGGAGCAGACAGGGAGGGAGGTCACCGGTGTCTCTGGGCTTATAAAGTCCTACTCCCCCACCTCCCAACCTGCCCCCAGCCTTATCTTCAGGGGCCTTATCGGCTGTGGGCCGTGGTAACGACTAAATATAGACAAATTCCAGGGAGCAGAGAGCCCCCTCCCTGCGGTGGGGAGAGAGAGACGGGGCCTCCCCTCCCATCTCCCTCTTCTCCAAGGTCAGTGACCTGGACCCACTCTCAGCTCAGAGCTCCTCCCTCCTCTCTAGCATAAGCTTGAGGAGTCTAGACCTCCTCCACCTCCCTCCTCCAGCTCAGAGCTCCTCCCTCCTTTCTAGCATAAGCCTGAGGAGTCCTAGACCTCCTCCATCTCCCTCCTCCAGCTCAGAGCTCCTCCCTCCTCCCCAGCATCAGGCTGAGGGGTCCTAGACCTCCTCTATCTCCCTCCTCCAGCTCAGAACTTCTCCCTCCTCTCCATCAGCCTGAGGAGTCCTAGACCTCCTCCATCTCCCTCCTCCAGCTCAGAGCTCCTCCCTCCTCCCCAGCATCAGCCTGAGGAGTCCTAGACCTAGAACCAAAGCAGTTCCATTGAATTGGTTGGAGTCATTTGCCCCAAATGGCCTCTCTCTTGTCCTCCTTTCTGTCCCACAATTCTTGGTATTAGGGTCAGGATCACACTAAGGAGAGGGACAGAGGGGACTCAGTCAGGGGGTCACGGGCTCGAGGCAGTCAGATACAGTGGGAAGCGGCCCTGGCCCTTCAGCCTCCAAGCCCAGATTCAGCGGATTCTGAATCCGGGGTCAAAGGCCCAGGGTCCAGAGCTTTCCTCATGGCTAAAGGGAGGGTTTGGACAAGCTCAGCCTGAGCTGCCCCAGAGCTTGCTGGGATCCCTATGCTGCCGCTGGCCGTGCGTCCGGAGGGGGTTCAGCTCCGTCTCTGAACTTCTGCTCCCCAATCATGAAACGAGGCTGATGAGCCCTTTGCAGCCGACCTCATGGGAAAGTCTTTGCCAAATTTAAAGCGTGACAAGGGGAGTTATCATTATAATATGATGCTTTTGTTGCCCCCCGCCCCCGGAGAATACAAACACGTGCCCAGAGGAGAGGCTGGTTCATCCCGCCAGCCCAAGTGCCCCCATTCATCGAGCACCAGTGTCAGGGCCAGGCGGGATACGCTGAATAAAAGATAGTTCTGAAGAGAAGCAGGGAGGGGAGGGACGGGACGCTGGGCTTCCTGGCCGGGGCATCGGGTCCCCTCAGATGGAAGCCAGGCGGGTACGAGCCGGAGGGTGGCCTGGAAGGGCAGGTTCTGGAGGGCTCCGGCCCCCTCCCAGGGAGGGAAGGAGTTTGAGTGCTCTCGATGCAGGCTTGAGCCAGCGGCAGGGTGCTGAGTTTAGAAGTAATAAGCCCCCTCCTCCTTTCCAGTCTTCTTGGACCTGACTCCCTGCGACCTGTTCTACAAAGCTGTGCCAGCGGCCTCTGAGCCCTCTTCCCATCCCCCCATCCCCCGTCCCCCTGCCTCGAGCTCCTCTCCTCCCCGCCTGCGCCTCCTGCTTCCTTCCACCTTACTCCTGGTCCCGGAGGTTTCTCTCAGTCCCCCTTGCATCGCCTTCCTTCCGAGATGACTTTCCATCCTGTCACTGAACCTGAAAGTCGTTCCAGGTGTCCTGACCAGAACGTGGCCCACGGGCGCAGCTGGCTCCAGGGAGAAGACGAGCCCTCCCTCCCTCCTCAGATCCGTGCCTCGGCATCCCCTCCCCGATGTCTCGGTCATCTCCCCGAGCAAAGGACCGCGGTCCCCGGGGCTTGGCCCTGGCCTGCCGCTGAGGAACCTGGGACAGCTGGGAAAGCTGGCATTGCCCAGCACTGCACGCACTCACTAAACGCTTACTCACCTGCTTATTTTATTATTAATTACTGATATTAGTATTTTAATCACTAATATTGTTTTATTCAAATAATTTAATTAAAATTAATCGATATAGATTTCAAATTGAGGAAGGGGCAAAGTGTGATTTGGGGCAGCCCCCACTCTCCCCTTCCTGTCTTGCGAGTGCTCCCCATCTTCCGCTGCCTCCGTGGCTCTCACAGTGCTCCCCATGCCTCCTGAGCCTCTCTCCGGCCTGTCCCTCACCCCCCGCCCCCTACTCGTGCCTTCTGCTCTTTCTCTACCTTCCCAAGGGAGGGGCTGCCCCTCCCGGAGCGGCTCAGAGACCCCGTGGCGGAAGGCTCTCTGCCCCGACGAGGTGGCCGGCTTTTCAGCCTTCCCCGGAAGGGATGTTCTAACCAGCAATGGCGGGGAGCCCTTCCTTAACCCCATAATCAATGGTTCCGACACCTTCCACGTGCACCGTGTGCCGGACGGAACAAAGCTCCCACAGGAGGGAGGATTTCGTGTTTGTCTCCGCAGCTCCGGTGGACAGCGTGGCGCACATAGTAGGTGGCTTAGTAAATATTCATTCATTAATTGATCTCCAGATACTTTAGGAGGCACAGAGTATAAAGAAGACAAAGACAGAAAAAAACAACACCTGCAAAACCTCATCCTGATCATCCTCGTCCTCAAAGCTTTTATTTTCTGCTGAAACGAATCTCTAACGAAGGTAGATAAATGAGACACTGTTTATGTCAAGGGGGTCCACCCGAGAGTCCATCCTCGGCCCGCAGGGAGGCCGGGTTCTGACCATGGCGGAGCCTGCCGGGCTTCTCCGCCCCAGTGCGGGCCGAGGGGCGGGGCTCCCGGCGAGGACTCTGGGGAGGAAACGTTCTCCATTCTTAAGGTTTACAGACGCCCCCTGAGAGAGCGGCAGCCCGCCCGCAGTCCGAGGGCGGCTGGAGGGGAGGCCCCGCGTGAGAGGCAAGGGCCGGAGTCCTGGGGGCCAGGGAGGCAAGCTGGAGGGTCTCGGGAGAGGGAGAGGGGGCATTGGGGCCGGGGGAACGGCAGGGAGACAGACACCTCCAAGGTCTGTCACCCACTGAGACCCTGATTCTAGGTGTCCACAAGGTCCAGACATGGGGTTAATGCTACAGGCAGCGGGGGAGCTAATGCAGTAGGTAGGCGTGGGGCCTGGCTTCCCCCGGGCACTGGTGCCAGCCTTGGGGATGGCGTCGTGCCCTCGGGCCGGGCCCTCCCCTCCTGTCCCGTGGGGGTGAGAGAGGGCCCGGGCGGGGGCGGGCGCTCAGTGGGGCTGATGCCTCCGGTCGACCAGGGTCACTCGCCCGAGCACCTCCCCGCTGAACTGGTAGGTCAGCTTCTTCTTCACCTTCTTGACCTCGCCCGTCTTGCCGTAGTTCCGAAGGGCGCGGGCCATCTTCTGGTAGGTCATCTTTTTGCGGTTCCCCTTCTGGATGCCCCAGCGATGGGCCAGGGCCTCCTTGTGCTTGGAGGAGAACTGGAAAGTGCCTTTGTCCTTGTCTACCCACCAGATGCTGTCCTTCATGTCCCCGTTGCGGAGGAGATCCAGGAGGAACTGGTACAGGCGGATCTTCTTTTTGCTTCCTGGAAGGAAGAGAGAAGGAGTTCAGCTTTCTCAGCCGGCCCCGGCTCCCAGCCTTGTCCCCAGCTCTTAGTCCTAGCCATGCCAGGGGCTCCCAGCCATGCCAGGGGCTCCAGCCTTGCCCCCATCTCTTAGTCCCAGCCATGCCAGGAGCTCCCAGCCTTGTCCCCTGCTGCTAGTCCTAGCCATGCCAGGGGCTCCAGCCTTGCCCCCATCTCCCAGTCCCAGTCATGCCAGGGGCTCCAGCCATGCCAGGGGCTCCAGCCTTGTCCCCTGCTCCCAGTCCCAGCCATGCCAGGGGCTCCCAGCCATGCCAGGGGCTCCAGCCTTGTCCCCTGCTCCCAGTCCCAGCTGTGCCAGGGGCTCCAGCCTTGCCCCCATCTCCAGCCCCAGCCGGACTAGAAGCCATCATCAGGGCCACAACAGCTCCTTGGATTCAAAGCTAGAAGGGACCCTCATTGTATTGATGGAGTAACTGAGGCCCAGGAAAGGGAGCAGTCTCCTCTGAGGTCACGCACCCCCGCCTGGCAAAGCCAGGATTTCCGTCCTCAGACAGTCAGTGACGGCGTCCCACAAGCCCTTGGGAGGCCGTGTTCACCCAGGGACAGATGTCCGATCTGACACTCGGTTCGGTCACTGTCACATGTCCCAGACAGAGCGGGGGAGGGAGAGGCTGAATGTGGGGTTGGGTGGATTGGCTACAGACCTGTCTCTCCGTGCAGGATTCCCGGGCCGGGCTCCAGCGCCTCAGTCTCCCCATCAGACACTTCCAGGGGGGGGCTCTGCCGCTCGCCTTCTTCCTCGTCGGAGCTGGGCTGGGGAGGGGAGGTGTACTGAAGGCACATGCAGGGCAGGTACGAGACCTGAGAGGAATGCAGAGGGGCCAGTGAGGGGACCTGGGGACACAGGGACCAGTGAGGAGGAGATCAGTGAGCTGAGGAGCAGGAGACAGAAACATGGAGACATGGGGGAGGGGGCTATGAGGTAGGGGAGGGGGCTGCCACATGGGGGAGGGGGCTGTGAGATGGGGGAAGAGGCTGCCACCTGGGGGAGGGGCTGCCACATAGAGGCCATGGGTGCACGGGTTGGGTGTGAACGCAGGCGACCGCAGCCAGGGGCTTGGCGTGAGGGCACAGCAGGATTCGGCAGTCTCTGGAGTGAGGTTTGAAGGGGCCCCTGGAAGTGGGTCATGGGCAGCTAAGTTTGGCTGGTCACTGCGGGCAGGAGACAGTATGGAAGCGTATTTGCATGCGGAGGGTGCTGGGGTGTTTGGCGGATCAGTATGGGACGTGAAGGGCAGCTGGGAGTGCAGTGGATAGAGCCCTGGCCCTGGAGTCAGGAGACCCTGAGTTCAAATTGGATTTTTAACATGTATTAGCTGTGTGACCCTGGGCAAGTCACTTAATCCCAATTGCCTTGCAAAAAGGAAGAGAGGGAGAGAGAGAGGAAGGGAGGGAGGGAGGAAAGAGGGAAGGAAGAGAGAGGGGAAAGAAAAGAGAGAGGAAAGAAGGAAGGAAGGGAAGGAAGAAGGGAGAGAGAGAGGAAGAAAGAAGGGAAGGAGGAAGGAACGGAGGGAGGAAGGAAGGAAAGAAGGAGAGGGAGAAAGGAAGGAAGAAGAGAGGGATGGAGGGAGGAAGGAAAGAGGGAAGGAAGAGAAAAAGGAAAGGAGGGAAAGGAAGGAAGAAGGGAGAGAGAGGAAGAAAGAAGGGAAGGATGGAAGGAACAGAGGGAGGGAGGAAGGAAGGAAGGAAGGAAGGAAGGAAAGAAGGAAGGAGGGAAGAAATGGAGGAAGAGAAGAAAAAAGAAAGAAGGGGAGGGAGAAAGGAAGGAAGGAATAAGGGAAGGAAGGAGGGAGGGACGAAGAAATGGAGGAAGAGAAGAAAAAAGAAAGAAGGGGAGGGAGAAAGGAAGGAGAGAAGGAGGGAAGAAAAGGAAGGAGGGAGAGAGAGAGGAAGAAAGAAGGGAAATAGGGAAGGAATGGAGGGAGGAATGAAGGAAGGAGATTGAGGTTCATGCTGGATCAATTGAGAGTCAGTGGGGAAAGAAGGATGGATCGAGGGCATTACCATGGAGACAACTGGGGATTTCCTGGGGGGTCAGTGGGGATAGGAAAGGCGGGGGGGGGCAATAGTTTTACAGACTTAGAGATGAAAAGACCCTTGGAGGTCACGGCCCAGGGGGTAAAAATGTTAAGGGTCATCAGTGAGCTTAGGGGATGAGGGAGAGGAATGCTTCAAGGTAAATCAAGGCTGCTGAGCTATTCCTTGTCATTGAGGTCAAGAGGGAGAACAAGGGGCCAGTGGAGAGGAGGAGGTTTCTTGGGGGGTCACTGCAGCCAGGGTGTTGGGGAGCACTGAGGAGCGAGTAGGGGCGGGCGAGAGAGCCCAGGGCAAAGGGGGCTTTTGGACCCAGGACCTCTGGCTTTGTCCCTTCCCGGCGCCAGGCTGGGGTGTGGGAGGTCAGTCGGGGGGTCAGCGGGGGCGGCGGTTGGCACTCTGGCCGTTGGCAGGAAGCTGAGTTGGGCAAGAGCTCCCATCAGCTTCCTGTGACAGTCTGGGCAGCCTCACCACAGGCCTTCTGGGAGGGCTCTCCTGGGACCGCAGGGAGACGGGGAGACGGGGACCCGGGCCGGCTCCTACCTGGTGGCCAAGGGTGCTGTGGGGGGTGGCCACGGGGGTGTCCAGGACGTGCATCTGTTCCAGCTCCATGTGGCGGTAGAGCTGCTGGAGCTGGGGGGCTGGACGCTCTGCAGCTCTGTGAAGTGGTTCTCAGCGAAGCTCTCAAACTCATTGTGCATGTGGTGGGGGTGGAAGTCCCAGTAATGGTCTGTGGGGAGCAGAGGGGCTGTCAGGGAGACCCTGGGCTCAGCAGAGAGACCCCAGCCTCAGCAGGGAGATCCCAAACTTAGCAGGGAGACCCCCACCTCAGTGCGGGGAGCCCCAGCCTTGGAGGGCCTTGGGACCAAAGAGCTAGAGCAAGCAGGAGTCCCATTGTAGGGAAACTAAGGCTCAGGTCGGGAAGGGGGCTTAGCCAAGATGGGGGGAGCAGCAAAGCCCAGAATCTTGAACTCAGTACCTTTGGCTCCCAGCCCCCTCCATCCTTGCTGCTCCCCTCCCCCTCCAGCCACCCCACTCCCCCTCCACACACATACATCTAGCAACAACAAAGCACAGAGAGAGAGCATGGTGGACCTTTTTCCCCAGCTTGGAGGTGTGCAGAGAGCTCTGCGTCCCCCATTTCACGTGCCATTTTTATACACCTTATACCTTGTGGGGGGCATTGCACCTGGACCAGGAGTCCGCCCCCTTCTGAGGAGCTGAGCATTTGGGCCTGGGGTTTGTGGGCCAGGGGTTTGGATGCTCGGAGACTAAATGCAGGGAAATTAGAGCAGGGCTTCAAAAAGAGTCAAAAGTCACTTGGAATCTGCTGAATAAGGGGTGTGTGTGTGTGTGTGTGTGTGTGTGTGTGTGTGTGTATGTGCAGTGTACACGCCTGTGTATAAACACACTTGGGGATATATGCACATGTGTGTACACGCTTTGGAGATAATACACGTGTGTGTATGTGGAAGCTCACTTATCATGTGTGAACACCTGGTGCCTGAACATACCTGTACATGTGTGAATGCGTTTGTGAGCATGTTAGTGTGTGAGCCCAATAGTGTGCAAGCCCGCTTACCCTAGGGAACTGTGCCGACATTAGTGGGTGGGGTGCACTTGTGAATGTGTGTGAACAAGTGTACGTGTGCACACTTGTAAGTAAGCACACCTATGGATTGTATAAACACACTTGTGTATATGTGAACATATTTGCCTTTGCACAGGTTATTCCCCCGCGCCTCTTTCCCTCAGCCTCTTGGAAGCTCAGTTTCCTTCGGAGTCTTAGCTCGAGCCCCTTCTCTCCTATATGAAGCCTTTCCTGATGCCTCCTCTCCAAATTACCTTACCTTTGTTTTATTTGATCAAATGAGAGAATATTTGTGAAGTGCTCAGCACAGTCTCTGGCACACAGTTGGTGCTTAATCAATGCTTACTCCCTGTCATGCCCCTGTATATCTTGGTAAGTGATGTTGTCCCATCAGGATGTGAGATCCGGGAGAGCAGGGCTATTTCACCTCCAGAGTCCAGAACATTTAAATAAAATATATTTTTTGGACTGGACTCTGATTTCATTGGAAGGGAATGTCAACCCAACCAACATTTATTAAGTGCTTATTGTATACAAGGCAGCTGAAGGTACAAAGACAAAACAGAGTCATAGATGGAGAGCTGGAGGGTTACTAGAGTTCATCCCTTTCATTTTAGAGAAAAGGTGATTGAAATCCAGGAAGGTCAAGGAATTTGCCTCAAGGCACATAGGCAGGAAGTAAGCAGCAGAGCCCGGAAATAGTTCCTGTCCTTGGGGTTCTATTGGGGAATATACAGAGGTAAATGCCAGAGGATTCCAGGAAGGCCAGAGCAATAATAACTGGGAGCATCAGGAAGGACTTCTTGTAGGAGGGAGCCTTCCCCACCCCCCCAGCCCCTCCTATTCCTTTCCCAGCTACCTCAGAGTCTTACTCTTCTTCTGGGCGGCTTTTGAATAAATTAAAACTAATGTGATTGGATGCTCGTGTTGCTCCCATTAATTGATTTATATATATATATATATTTTGCTGAGGCAATTGGGGTTAAGTGACTTGCCCAGGGTCACACAGCCAGGAAGTGTTAAGTGTCTGAGATCAGATTGAACTCAGGTCCTCCTGACTTTCGGGCCAGCACTCTACCCACTACGCTACCTTGCTGTCCCCGATTTATATACTCTTTAAATATGTACAAAGCCACTTATAGTAACTCCTTTTGTGGAATCAAAGAACTGGAAACTTAAGGAGCGCCACCAGTTGGAGAATGACCCAACCACTTTTGGCATCGGGGTGGGAAAGCGTTGTAAGAAAAAGGGGCGCTTTCAGAGAAAGCTGGGAAGATTTTCATGGGCTGACGCAGAGGGAAGTGAGCAGAAGCAGGAGAACAATTTCGACAATAACGACAATATTGTAGCGACAAACATTTAGGGACTCTGAGGGCTACAATGGCCAATCCAACATGCTCCCCGCCTCTTCGCAGACAGGAGAAGGATCAACGATGAAAAATGACGCGTATTTTAGCCGTGGCCAATGGGGGAAATGCCGTTTTGCTTGCTTAATTTTTATAATGGTTTTCTTTTTTCTTTTTAAATCAATTATGATATCTGTGCTCATTTCTACAAGAAGTTCGGTCTGAGGGGCTGAGTCTTTATGAAACACTTTGCTAAGATCCCTTCCTCGAACCCTCCGAGGGGGCTCCTCCTCCAACTCTCTTTTCTTTCCATTTTTTGATGTCTCTCATATCATATCTTAATTCCCATTGATACCACTGAGGGCAGGTGTCCAGAGTACGAGCACTTCCCCTCTGCAGGGATCTAGGGCCACCCCACGGAGACAAGGCTGTTTTTCTCTTGTGCCTTCAGCTGGAGCCCCCACCAGGATGCTCTCCCCAATATTATTAGTCATGGAAGAGAGCTGTGAAGTGATTTTCCATGACTACATAACTCAGAAATTTCAGAACCTAAATTTGGATGCAGACGTCCTGTTTCCAAGTCGGGATCTCATATATACACAATGTGCTTCTCTTCCCCGGAAGCCTTCCTCTGTGAGGTTCAGTTGAAAGAGCCCTGGATTTGGAACCGAAGGCTTTCGGTTCAAAGCTCCGATCTACAATGTGTATGATCTTAACTTTTCTCTCTGTAAGGTGAGAAGACTGAACCAGTCTTCTCTCTCCTTTCTCTCTCCTCTCTGTCTCTCTGTCTCTGTCTCTCTCTCCTTTCTCTCTCCTCTCTGTCTCCCTGTCTCTGTCTCTCTCTCTGTCTCTGTCTGTCTCTCTCTCTGTCTCTCTCTCTCCTTTCTCTCTCCTCTGTCTCTCTCTCTCTCTCTCTCTCTCTCTCTCTCTCTCTCTCTGTCTCTCTGTCTCTCTGTCTCTCTCTCTCTCTCCCCCTCTCCGAGCCCCCTCGCCCTTCTAGCTCTTTGACCCTGTGGTTGTGACACAGAGGTGACTGTGGGGTCTCAGAGGCTGTGTCTGAGGACAACAGGTCCCGGTAGCTTCTGGCAAAGGTCAGAGGTTTCCATGATGGGCCTGGCTATTGTTCTCTGCCTGCCACTGGAAGACCAGCCTGAATAAATACAGACTGTTTACCTAAAGGATGGTGAATTCTTTGACCACAGTGACTCATGAAACTTTACACTCTTGGTCCAGAGCATGGGCCTTTGTTTCTGTGGGGAAATTAGATTTAATTTACAGCCTTTTGATTTAAGTCACCTGCAGGAACCGAGCTTGCCACAAATTGTGGGGCTGCCTACATCCTTTTTGCTCAGTACCAAGGTGTAGTGACAAAGGAAGGATCCCAGTTTTATATATATATAAAATATATATATATATATATATACACATATATATATATATAATCTCTCTCTCATTCTCTCTCTCTCTTTCTTTCATTCTCTGTCTCTCATTCTCTCTCTTTTTTCTTTCATGCTCTCTCTCTTTCTTTCATTCTCTCTCACTCTCTCTGTCTCTTTCATTCTCTCTCTTTCATTTTCTCTCTCTCTCTGTACACACACACACACACACACACACACACACAATCTCCCTGAATATGATTGCGAGAGGATTTCCCAAATGATTCTGCGCAACAGCAGCATTATAGAACCAGTGGGCCACCTGCCAAAGCCCTCCTTTGGATGACCTCCCTCCTGGACAGTAGAAACGTCTCCCTGAGTGGGTGCCGTGGTCCACGCAGCCCAGGATCCTTCCCCTGGCAGTGACAACGGGACAATTTAAGGGAGACTACCCCCTGCTCTTGGATGTCACTCTCTAAGATTGGGCTCGCTTCCTCAGCATCTCCCGTGGTCCAGAACCCCCACCATGCCATTATCCTTCAGAACTGTATTTCTGTTTCAACTTCTCCTTTCCTGCCTTTCCACATCTTCTCCACCAAACTCCACTGACCTCATGCTGAAAGATCCTTCCACCAGGGGCCCTTTCCTCCCATTTTGGGGAAGGGCCCCCCTGCCTCTTTCATCCTCTTGGGGTCTTTTGTTCTATTTAAAACTCTCCACCCCCTGCTTAGCACAGTGACTGGTACACAGTAACCTCTTAATATATAAATGTATCTTGTTCTTGCTGACAAGTATTTTTTAAAGCCTCTTGTGGGTAAGAATATAACAATCCCTGTCCTCGAGGTGCTCCAGGAGCCTCTATTCTTCCTCTAGCTGGTCACATTGTAGCCGTCCCAGAAGTTTTCTAGCCGCTGTGGGAAGCAGGTACTTCCTTTTATGTCCCGAATTGTTGTTTCCTGTTTCCTGGGGGACCCCCTAATTCGAACCCTCTGGGATTTGGTGATTAAGCCTAGGGCCTCCTGTTGGGGTGCTATAGGTTGGCTCATGGACTTTCCGCCTTTGTCTTTGCAGACCAAAGCATCCCAATAATTTTGTCTGTTCTTAATCTAGGATCATAGATTCTGAGCTGGAAGGAACCTCAGACCACTAACTTTCACTCCCTCATTTTATAGAGGGAGGGAAGGGCCTCGTTCAGGGTCACAGAGTAAAAAGTAGCCTGAAGCATAAGCCTGAGCAAGTCACTCCCCTACTCTAAAAGCCCAGTGGCTCCCTCCTACCTCTGGGAAAAACATAATGCCTCTATTTGGCTTTGAAATCCTCCATAAAACCAGCCTTCTCTATGCCTTTCCTGCAATCTGCAATCTGCCCAAACTGACCTTGCCGTGCCAGGTGAGTGACCGGATGGTTCTCCAGGCCTAGAATGCTTTTGCCCTCCGCTTCTGCTTCAGAGAGCTTCCCTCAAGGCTATCTCCAGAGCTACCTTCCCCAGGAAGCCTGCCCTGATCCACCGTCTCCCTGGAAATGACATTCTAAGGTGCTTCCCAGCTCTGACCTTCTGGGTTCTAAGGTCCCCTTCCACTTCTAACTTTGCCATTTTATGTTCCACGTTCCAGTTTCCTGACATTCTGTGCTCTGAAATGGTTCATTCCCCTGCTTCCCCCTCTCCAGTCCCCTTGTCAAAGATCCTTCCTCTGGCCCTTCTCTGCCTCCACATCAGCCCCCTTTCTGAAGGTGTGGGGAGGATTGCTGCCTGTGCTCCCAGGAGCACATGATACCATGGCTTTGTTTTGAACCCCAGAGAAGCCCCCGGGGGGTCCGTGACTTCATGAGATTCTTCCAGAACCCATCATTTTTGGAGCTTAACGGGAAGTTTTTTCCTCCTACTGGGGCTAGCTTTTTTACCCATTGCTCCGGCCCTCCCCAGAGCTGCTTTTAATAGTATTTTTTCCCAGTTACAAGTAAAGATGGTCCTCCACGTTCATTTTCTACCCATTGCCCCAGCCCTCCCCAAAGCTGCTCTTAATAGTATTTTTTCCAGTTACCAGTAAAGATGATCCTCCACATTCACTTCTGTAAGAGTTTGAGGACCAGATCTGTTCTCTCTCCCTCCCTCACCTCTCTCCTCCCCAAGACAGCCGGCAATACGTATCAGGCAACTATATGTCTTGCAATATACGCTATCCTACATGTGGCCGGCAGGCAGGGTCAGGTTATCCATGTACAATCATCAGCAGAGCTTCCTGCCCCTTCTCTACCACCAGGAGCTTTGGGATGCCCCGGAGAGCTCCGTGTCATCTACGCTCTTGGGAAGACTTCCTGGCCCTTGTTCCTGTCTCTAGATTATTGAAATAATGCTCAGAATACTAAACAGTCAGTATAGTCAATAAAGGAGTTGGAAACTGGAAACTGGAAGGGCCCCCGCCGTCCTATACACCAAACAAAGGTGTATCCAGGTGGCGGGGAGGATACTTGGGCAGAAGAGCTCCTCTCCTGGGCCTGGGCCCACCTGAGCCTGAATCAATGTCCAATCGCTCTAGAGATCTGGGGTCTTGTCTTAATGAATGAACTCCTCGGTGAGCCCCCTTCTGGCCTCAGGGAAGTCCATGTGTCATTCTTCTGTATTGTGTAGAAGAAAGAACACTAGACCAGAAATGCATCTCTATTCTTACTGGCTGGGGGAGTTGTGGCCAAGGATATGGACGCTCCTAGCCTCAGTTTTTTTCTGTTGTAAAATGGGAACAAGTGTCTGTCTCAGGGTTTTGGTTTGTTTGTTTTTTTTTTTTTTTTTTTTTTGGAAGGGTCAAGTTTGATCTTGGAAATGAGATGCTTTGCAAACCTTAAAGCTCATTCTCCATGTCTGTGCCCATCCCTCCCGTGACAAGTCTCCGGATCACGGGGATTCTACCTTTTCCGTAGGCAAAGTAGACAAAGGCCTGTTCTAAAGATGGACTCGGATATTCAATCTCACATTTATTCAATCACACACACACACAAACCTCCAAATCCCAAACCAGCCAGACCAACTCTCAGAACAAACCCCACCCTTGAAACTCCTGAACGCCCATCGGTTAGCCTTATCTCTCTCCGGCAGAGAGCCCGGGACGGTCACAGAAGGGGGAAGCCGGGGAGGGCCAGGGGAGCCGGGCAGATGCTTCCCTCCGGCTCGGGGGGGAGGAGAAAAGTGAGGGGAGAAAGGAAGTGAAGAGGAAGGGGAAAGGATCACTTCTCTCCTGAACGGAGCAGATGAAGGAGGCTGCATGGATGCAGCCAAAGATCAGGGGCTGATAGTGGCAGGAAGAGGGAGGGGCCCCTGCTCCCCAGAAGGGAAATCCCCTCCTCCTGGTGCCTCCGAAGGAGGGGGGATTGGGAAAGTCCTCTTGGTTTCTCCGACCATGTTTGGGAGCCATCGAGAGAGGGCCACCTGAGAAAGAGTTGGGGAGGGCGGGGAAGGGGCTGATGGGAACACGGACCCACCCCCTTTCTCAATTTTTATGTGTCCGAATGAATAAATAATAAGTAATAATATATTATTAATAATAATAAAATAATAAATAAGTCAGTCAATAAGATGTCTGTAAAATCTGATCCTATGAGCTCCCACCCTCACTTTTCTCCCTTCCAGTATCCAATAGCCATATTCAGTCTCTAGCCCTCGTCCTAAAACTAGATGCTTTGGGGAAGGGCAGGAAAGATTTTTTTGTTTTCTTGTTTTTTAGGAGAAAATCTATTTGGACTTAGTTACCTAATTACTAGACTTAGTTACTAGTCCCAGAACCTCAGCAACTCAAGGCAAGACCCCAGATCTTTAGAGCGATTGGACATTAATTCAGGCCCAGGCCCAGGCCCAGGAGAGGAGCTTTTCTGCCCAAGCGTCCTCCCCGCTACCTAGATACACCTTTGTTTGTTTGCTGTATAGGATGGCTGGGGTCCTTCCAGTTTTCAGGAAACTGAGTCGTGGGATAAGGATGAAGGGACTCAGCCCCTAGTTCTGGGTCATTCCCCACCCCCAGAAAATCTTGTCTTTCTCAGATAATTGAAGCTGTTGTACTGCTCTCCGTGGCCACCAGGGGTTGCCAAACTCTCTGTCTCCGGGAAGTAGAGTTTAGGACAACTAAGTAAATCTAGGGTCACACTGCCTCCCGGCCTTGTGGGGGAGAGGAGAGATCTAGCTCAGGGACACGGGGGCTTAAAGAAAGCCATGAGATACATCACTGGGGGGAGGGGGGAGAAATTCCCAGCCATCTGAGCCCATCCTCTTCCTATGGGCCTCGGGATAGCCCCAGACTTTAGCTCTGGTTCTGGGATTGTCCTGAGTCTTGAGCCGGACCAGATGCTTCCCCGGTTCCTTCCCTGCCTCTGCTCCTTCCGCCGGGGTCTCTAGCCCCCTTGGGCCAGAAGAGCCTGTGTGTGATTCCTGGGCCTCTCGGACTCTCCACAACCAGCCCCCTTCATGCCCACCAGCTCACCAACCCCTCCCTGGGGCTCCCCAAAGGAACCTCGCAGTCAGGGACAGGGGCGTGAGTCAGTGATGGTTTCTCAGAAGTCTCAAGCCGTCCCTTCCATCAGGACACCCTGTGGTTTTATGGAACCTCATCCTGGGGACTCATCTCCTGGATTTCAAAAGAGCTTCCTGGCTCTGGGTCACAGGGGTCCCTGGGAATCCCTAGGGCTCCCAGATGGGCATCTCAGGGGCGGGCTCCCTGTCTCCCTTCCCTGCCCCCCCAAGGTGGATGCCAACAATGTTGGCGCTTAAAATGGACCCCGATTAACTAGGACTTGTCAGTTTTATGGGCATCCTGCCCAACGCCCACCTTCTCAAGCCTCTAGTTTCTGATTGTGGATCCAGCCTCCTTGTGAATCAGGGGGTTCACCCTAGGTCTGAAGCCTAAGGAAACCTTTTCCACCCCCCCAGCTCTTTGAACTCCGATGGAGAGGGGCCATTTCTTTCTGTTCTGGATTCATGGACACTCCAGGGATTCTGTTGCTCCCCAACCCCCAAATCTGGGATCCCTGGGTTTCTTTTCCCCAACAGACTCCAGATCTTGGTAAAAAAGGTTAGCAGTAGATTTTCTATCTTCCCAAATGACCCTGGGAATTAGCATCCTTGGCGGGACCCCCGCCTCGGTGGCCTCCTGTGATTGGACAGCCTTGTCCTTCTCCCCTTGTCAGGAGGTTCAGCTGTGTTGTACCTCTGCCCCTACTGCCCCTGGCCAGAGCCCCCACCTCAGCTACGAGCTGCCATGGTCGGACCGTGACCAACCACCAACACAGGTTCCAAAGCTCTCCCCCAATGGAAGGAGCAACCCTAACTCCCTCTGCTCTCCCCCTCTGGGAGCCCCACTGTCCTCATCAGTGGAACAAGAGGGATGGACCAAAGAATTTCTACTCCCACTCTGGCATTCTAGGTTCTAAGACTCCTCTCAGTTCTAACATTCTGTGTTGTAAGGTCCCTCCTATTCCGACATCCTAGGTTCTAAGGTCCTACCCAGCTCTGACAATCTTTGATGGAAAGTTCTCCCAGTTCTAACATTCTGGATTCTAAATTTCCCTTCACCTTTAAGAATTCTAAGCTTCTACATAATTGGTGTTCTAAGTTCCTTGACAGTCCGGACCCTTCCAGTCTGACATTATAGGTTCTAAGGTTCCTTCTGGTTCTGACATTGATATAATACAGTCAATAAGATTTGCTGGCTTTAGGTAAGAAGATCTGCATTTGAACCCCCCTCCCTTACTACCCGTATAAACTCAGTAAGTTGATCAGGCTTTTGGGGTTTCATCACTGGCCTTTGTGCAGCAATTGGACTAGATCACCCGGTTCTTCCGGTTCTAGATCTGGGGGTTGATGCTGCTTCTAATCATGATCCAGGTAACAAGGAAGTCAGTGATAATGATGATAATAACTCCCCCCAGCACACACACACCTCCCAGCTAAGGTCTTCCAAATAATAGATGTTCTAAGGAAGCTTCAAAGCCACCTGCCGGTGACTTAGAGAGGAACAGAGTGAAGAGAAAAGATTCAGACACACCTGTCTGTTTACACGGGGTATAAACCCCCCAAGAGTAGGAATTGCTTCTTTGTACCCCCAGAGTCTGGTACCTAACTGGTGCTTAATAAATGCACGTTGATCGATTCATTCACACCCAGCGTATGCTCGCCTTTGACATCACATAGTAGAAACCAAAGAGGACCCGATGCCCGTCAACGTCTCCCACCCCCCACCCCACCATGGCCATGGGGGCTTTGAGAGAGGGGAGAGATGGGAACCACTCACCGCTGTGGCTCTCTCCATCACTGCTGATATATGGATAATACTCGTGAGTTTGGCGGTACAGATCCGTATCATAGGGCACCATGTCTTCTGATGGCTGTAGAGAAGGGAAGGGATGAGATCCTGCCCAAAGCTCTGGGGGGGCCTTCGTTTTGGCCCTTCCCTGCCCAATCCACAGCCCCCTTCTAGCCTTGGTTCTTCCTCCCTTTCCATCTACAAGGTGGGGACCATGACACGAGGGTCCTTCCCAAAGGCAGAGTTAGTGCGTGAGGACAGGACTGGGTGGGAAACGGATCCAAAGACCTCCAGAGAGACTGGGGTCCGGGATGAGGACCCCAGCCACAATGGGCCTAGGGAAGTCCCGGAGTAGAGAATCCAGAATTGAAGCAGACTCCTGCGCTCAGAAGCGTGTGCCTCCCTCCCAGGGAACGGGGGTCTCCTCCCTGGGAGGGCTATCCCCTCACACTTAGTAACTGTGAGACTCTGGAAAACTCCTTAATCTCTCTGGGCCTCTGCCAACTAAAGGGTCAAATAGGACATCTCCAGTGTGCCCCCAGACTTAAATCTAGCTTCTTACGGCCCTTTCTTTTCACCTACTCCCTTATTCCCGGCCTCCCAGCTCCCCTTTATCCCTTCTCTTCTCCCAGTGGGAGCTGCTCCCGAGGGAAAGGACATTCTTGCTCACTTGCATTTCTAGCTCTAGTGCTTAGGGCAATGCCTTGGCATATAACAAATGATTAATTAGGATTCTATTTATCTACTTACCTACCTCCCCATCTATCTGTCTGTCTACCTGTTTGCCTGGCTAAGTGTCTGTCTGTATACTGTCTGTCTGGTTATCTGTCTATCTGTCTGTCTGGCTATATGGGTGTCTGTCTATCTACTTGTCTGCCTAGCTGTCTATCTGTCTGTCTACCTGTTTGCCTGGCTAAGTGTCTGTATATTGTCTGTCTGGTTATCTGTCTATCTGTCTGTCTGGCTATATGGGTGTCTGTCTATCTACTTGTCTGCCTAGCTGTCTGTCTGTCTGCCTATTTATCTAACTAACTACCTGTTTGTCTAGCTAATTGTCTGTCTGTCTGTCTATCTGTATATCGTCCATCTGTCTATCTGTATATCTGTCTAGCTATATATGTATCAGGATATCTGCCTATCTATATATCTATCTGTTTATCTGTCTGTCTGTCTGTCTACCTGTCTATCTCTAGCTTTCTGTCTGTATGTTGTTTATCATCTGTCTGTCTGTCTGTGTTTATATTTACCTCTCTTCCCTTCCCCACTAGTTTAGCGCCCCCCTCCCCTCCAGCCCTCAGCCCTCTCCTCCATTTTCCCTGGTTCTTAGGAAGCCTCCGGTTCCCTCACCTGTCCTCCCCCTTCACACACAGTCACGTTCCCTCTGCCTCCGGGTACCCCCTTGTTTTCAGGGCCCCCTCCCTCACATACACATGTGTTACCATTCTCCATCTCCCCCCCCACTATACTCCATCCTCACATTCACAGGCCCCCTCAGGCCCACTCTCCCCCAGCAGACCCCCACTAACCCCCTCCCCCCGAAACTGCCCTAGCGGCTAGCTCCCCAGGCCGGCAGCTTTGCCTGAATTGTCCATTTATATCACACAGATAGATGGGAGTTTCCTCATCTATAAAGTGAGGGGTTGAATCATGTGACCTCCGGGGTCCCTTCCAGCCCTGACGCTGGGCTCCTAAGTTTTCCCTGCACTAATCCGGACGTGGCTTGGGGCCGGACGGGCCTTCCCTCCCTTCCTGTGCCTCTCCCTCTCCGCTCCCGTGTAGATCCACCCCAAGAGCGGCCGGGGACCTCCCCCCTCTTTCCCAGAATCGCATAATGGTGAGAGACACACACCGCCCAGATTTGGGGGCCGAAGCAGTTTGGGGGGGAGCCTCAGTGCCCTCATAACCCTGGAAGAAGTTCCCTCCCCTTGCTGAAAACTTAATTCTGAGTGGTGGAGAAAGGCGAGGGGTCCCAAGGAGGTTGGGGGGGGAGTCAGGTCTGAGCTCGCTGGGAATGGAGATGGGGAGCAAATGGGGAAAGGGGGAAGGCCTCTGTCCCTGAAACCAACAGTTTGGGGGAACTAAGGGTCAGGACTGAGACAGAGCCGGGTCCCTAAACCCGGAGACAGTGCGGGGGGAGGCCTGAGGTCCTTCTACCACATCTCAGATCATGGAAACCTCAGAGTCCAGGTCTCAGAAAGATAAGCAGGGATTCCAGGGTCCCGGGAGGCTGGGGGGCTGGCTCTGGCTCGGCCTCCGCTCTGGGGGAGCCCTGACTCCCAAGGTCTGGCCGTGGGCTCCACCCTGACTAGATTTTAGCCGGGCTGGGAAAGCCTGAGGCAAGAGGAGGCTGGCTGGGCTGAGCCCAGCAAAATGCCCTTTCTCAGCCTCTCGCATTCTGCCCCTGGGGAGGGCAGAGGAACATGAGAGGGTCTGTCCTCCCCCATGCCATCCCACACCCGACCTCCCCACCCCGAGAGCTCAGCCTGCTGCCTTGGGCTCCCTGATCACCTACTTCCCTGCCCTGGTCTCCCCGAATCCTAGAGCCTCACAGTAGGGCCATTCCCTGCCCCACAGCTCGGGGCACTTGCCCCCTGTTTCTCCTTCTCCCCCCAGCCAGCCCTTTAGCCCTTTGGCCCTTTGGTCCCTTTGGCCCCAATGTCTCTCTCTTCCATTCCCCCCTTTCTGCTCCACGTCGGGGGGCCCTGATCCACATGCACCCCCCAGCCCGGCCCTGGACGCCCCACCCTCTGTAGGCTTGCTCCAGGCCGGAGACGGCGGGCAGGGGCCCCAGCTCGGAGAGCCCACCAGCGGCCGGCCAAGCCCCCCACCCTCAGCCCCTAACTGAGCTGTCCGGGTCCTTCCCCCTCCAGGGCTCAACCAGGGGAAAAGCTCCTTCCCAATCTTGTCATTCAGGCTCTCCGAGGAGGAAACATCAGCTTCCCACTGATTAGAAACCAGAGGGGGCTGGAAGCGGGGGAGGGAGCCCCCATACTCACAGGGGAGACGAGGGGGAACCCTTCCATCTTGCACGCCTGTAACATCCACCCGATCTCAGGGCCCGTCAGCTCCCCTGCCTCCGCAGGGCCCACTCCGGAGCCCCTGGGCATCGGGAGCCACAGGGTCGGGTCTGCCGGGGCTGGGGGTGGGAGGCGGGCACCCAGCGGGGGCGGGCAGGGCGGCTTTCGAAGGCGCCTCAGTCCTGCCCCTTGGCCTGGCCGATCCCGAGGTGAGCCCCCTCCCTTGACATTGCAGAGCAGCCCAAGTTCCTGATTTTATCGAAGGGCCTGTAGCTGGGAGATAGTCCCCCCCAGGGTGACATCACCACCCCAGCCCGTTTGCATAAATCTCTTGCGCTACAGGAAGTCTCTGGCTGGCCCCCGAGGCAGGTGGCAGCAGGAGACCAGCCTGGGAAGGCCACCGGGCCAGAGCCCCCCGCTCAGAGGAAGCAGGCGGCCCTCGGGGAGGGGGAGAAGCCTGACAGGGGGCAGGGGCTTCAGGAGGGGGAGGAGAGGGCTGAGGCCGCGGCCTGGCCCTTTCCCCAAAGGCCCGTGGGGCCTAGTGGTCTCCCAGCCATCTAGGCCCTGCTGGGATCCCCGGGGCTCCTGTACCAAAATGAGCCCTCGTGTCCCCGGGAGGTCTCCCTGGGGGACCCCAACTGATCGCTGTGTGGCCAGACCAGGTTTACTTGGTTTTGTATTCAAAAGTTCCTCTGCTTTTCGTACTCCAGGCCTGTTCTAAGGCTCTTCCCTGGCCCTGACCTTGTGTTCTAAGCTTCTAAGCCCTGACAATCTTTGTTCTCAGGTCCCTCCCAGTTCTAACATTCTGTGTTCTAAAGCTCTCTTAGCTCTAGCATATTCTGCCCAAAGGCCCCTTCCAGCTCTGACATCCTATGTTCCTAGGGTCATAGTCTGCGTTCCAAGGTCCCTTCCAGCTCTGCTGCTCTACGTCCTGAACAGAAAGGCCATCTGAAAGAGTTGGGCACCATGGGAAAGGTCTTCTGTGGAAGGAGGGCTTTGGTGCGAGTTTGAAGGAAGCCATGGAAACTAAACAGTGGTGAGCAGGCAGAATGTCCCAGACTCGGGGTGAAGGGGGAGCAGCCAGTACAAGAGGATAGAGTTGGGGGGGCTGCATTTGACCAAAAGCAGGCTGCCTGGGGCCTTGGGGGGTGTGGAGGGGCAGGGATGAGCAGGTGAGAGGGTGCCAGCTTAGGAAGAGCATTGAGTACCAAAGAGAGAGGAGTTTATTTCTATTCCCTCCTGAAGGTAACGGGGACCTCCTGAAACCCATTGAGCAGGAAGGGGAATGAGGTCAAAAACACTTCAAAAAAGTCAGCTTGGGGAAGATTTGGGGCAGGAAACGAATGGTTCTAAGGCTCTTTCTAGACTAACCTTCTGTGTTCTAAGGTTCCAGGAAATGGACTGTGGGGAACATCCCCGGAAGTTGAGACAATGCTGAGGAAGCAAGAACTTCACCTTGATGAGGGCTGCAGGGCACGCTGCCCCTGGCCCCCAACTCCTTCCTAGGGGAAGCCATAGCGGCTTCTCTAGAACGGGGCCGGCCTGGGTCACAGGTGTGCGGTGAATTACAGGCATCTGTGCCAGCTTCCTCCCTCACCCGCTCACACCCATCTCCCCTCCCTCATCCCGGAGAAGCCGAGGGACCCCATTTCCAGGCCAGCCCCGTGAAGCATCCCTCTCTCCCCAGCTCAGTTCCACGGCAGCCTTTCCCCGGTTAAGGGGCGCCGCCGCCTAGAAAATCACCTCCCCTGTGAGCCCTTCTGTTGGCTTAAAAACTCTCCGAGGCTGGAGCCCAACTAACTGTTCTCCTCTCAGGGTCTCAGTTTCTTCAAGATGAGAAGCTTGGATTAGAAGAGCTCTAAAGATCTCTCCCAGCTTTGACATTCTCTGTTCAAAGATCTCTCCAGTTCAAACCTTCCGTGTTCTAGGGTTCCTTCCCTCTGTGACATTCTCTGCTCTAAGGTTCCTTCCCTCTGTGGCATTCTCTGTTCTAAGGTTCCTTCCCTCTGTGGCATTCTCTGTTCTAAGGTTCCTTCCCTCTGTGACATTTTCTGTTCTAAGGTTCCTTCCCTCTGTGGCATTCTCTGTTCTAAGGTTCCTTCCCTCTGTGACATTCTCTGTTCTAAGGTCTCTCCAGCTCAGACATTCTAAGGGCCCTCTCAGGTATGATAATCTCTGTTCTAAGGTCCCTTCCAGCTGTGACAGTTGATGTTCTCTGGTTCCCTCCATATTCTCTGTTCTCTTCTCTAAGGTCTTTTCCCTTTCTAAACGTTCTGAGCTGCTGTACTCCAGATCACTTAGTGCCAGAACATCCGTCCTGGAAGCAGAGCAGCCAGTATCCCCCTACCCCAGGGGCTCCATTCGAAGCTCCCCTTCTCCTTCAGCCTTTGCAGGAGGCTCCCTTGACAAGTTCCCTTCCCCACTCTTCCCCCACCCCAGCCAGGCTCACACTTAGTATCACAGGATTAGGGAAGGGACCTCAGAAGGCATCTAGGACAACTTTACAGTTGAGTAAACTGAGGCCCAGGTGATGTGATTTGATTAAGATCACACATGTAGAGTCAGAGGTGGGATCTGAGCCTGGGGAAAGAGGGGAAGAGGAGATTTAACTCAGCACAAGAGGACTTTGGCCTGAGAGGCAGATCTATGGCCCTAGATGAGCCCCCAGGCCAATTTCTGTCCCTCAACAGTCCTCCTCTATACAGGGTGGTGGTCTTCCGAGCTCCAGGGTCCTTCCTGATCTGTAAATCTATGCTGAACTTGGCTTCTGGATGTGTTCTCGGTGCAAGCGAGGCCCCCAGAGCAAGAGCTGGGGGTGACTGGGAGGGACTCATGGACAAAGAAGGATCACTGATTTATAGCTCGGCCATTTAATCCAACCGCCTCATTTTAGAGATGAGAAAACGGAGTCTCAGAGAGGTGAAGATTTGCCCATAGTTATACAGCTATTAAGGGGTGAGGGGGAAGCTCTTCTTGACCCCAAGTTCATTCTCTTAGACGTTCTGCCAGGCTGCCTATTGAAAATACTAGAAAGTACGTCTAGAGCGGCTCTTCACACGCACATAGCCTGTAGTTAAGTGAGCTGCCCCCCTTCCCATCCCTCCCATCAGAAACCTCTCTTCCTTCCCTTACAGGCCCTGAGAGCTCTTCAGAAGGCTGGCCCCCTTCTAGAAACTCAGCCCACAGCCCGGAACTCCCAGAATTAGGAGAAGAGCAGTTCCAGGAATCAGGGCGACTGAGGAGGCAGATCTTGGGGACGACTGGATCCATTTGGCAAATCTCCAGTCAGAGCGATGATGGGAACAGGAGAGAGGTGCAGGGGACAGAGCACCGGCCTTGCAGTCTGCAGGACCTGAGTTCAAATCCGGCCTCAGACACTTCACATGGCCTGGCTGTGTGACCCTGAGCAAGTCACTGAACCCTTAACCCCAATTGCCTCCGCAAAAGATAATAGTAATACTAATAATAATGGAACAGGGCATATGGGACTTCCCTCTCAAGGGAAGGGAAAGGGGCGAGCAACGGATTTTCTCGCCAGCCCAAGGCACGGTGTCCTGCAGCTGCCCTGTCTGTCATTGTGGACCATCTCCCAGGCTGCCCTCACCTTCCACACTGGGGTCCAGGGAAGGACCCCACCTCGGAACACCCGAGCCCAAGAACTCCCCGATCTCGGCATTGTAACCACCACTCGCCGCAGCTGTTCTTAATCCGGGAAAATGATTAAAGCCTCGTGCTCCTGTGCAGGAGAGGACCCAGTAAGACCTGTGGCCCGCCCTCTTGGAGCTTGCGGTCAGATACAAAGTGAAGTGAGCAGAACCAGGAGATCATTGCACACGGCAACAGCAAGATTACACAATGATCAATCCTGACGGACAGGGCCCTCTTCGGCAGTGAGATGATTCAGGCTGGTTCCAACGGTCTTTGTGATGAAGAGAGCCATCTACACCCAGAGAGGACTATGGGAAATGAGTGTGGACCACAACAGAACATTCTCACTCTTTTTGTTGTTCGCTTGCATTTTGTTTTCTTAATCATTGTCTTTCTTTTTTTGATTTGATTTTTTTTTTTGTGCAGCAAAAGAATTGTATAAATATGTATGTCTATATTGGATTTAATGTATTTTTGCCATGTTTAACATATATTGGATTAGTTGTCATCTGGGGAGGGGTGGGGGAAAGGGGGGGAAATGGGAACCCAAAGTTCTGCAAGGGTCAGCGTGGAAAAGTTATCCATGCATGTGTTTTGAAAATAAAAAGTTTTAATAAAAAAGATTTTAAATTAAAAAAAAAAAAGATTGCCATGTGCCCAGATAACAGGGGGCCATATTGCACGTGAGTCCACAAGAAAACACAAAACATTTCTTAGACTTCCCTGGTCAGAGAAGTCATCTTGTTCCTCCAGGAAGTATTTGATGAAGAGTTAGGGACCAAGATCACATCCCAGCTCTCCCTCTAATAGTATTCAGTGCAACTTCAGGGAAGTCACTCAATTGACGGGAACACGTTCCCTCAGTTGGAAAGCCGGGCCGTCGGGCCGACTCCTAAGACTCCGGGATGATGTGGAAAGTTCCCTGGGTCCAGAAGCGGAACGTCTAGGCTCAGATTCCATTTCTGACAGAATGGCGCTGGGAGTTTGGATGACCTTTTTTTCATGTGTGAAATGAGGGAGGGGGCGGCTTCCGGGAGCCCTTTCAGCTCCCAGAGGGTGATCGATCCTGGGATTTTATGAGAGACGGGAGATCCGTGAGCCCCTGGTGGGGAGTGATCCTGGGCGTGGAGCTGGCGGAGGCAAATCCGGGAAGACTTCACAGAGGTTTGCTTCTGAGCCGGGTCTAAAGGAAGGACAAGGAACCTCCTGGCAAAAAAATGGAGGTGGGAAAGCGGGAGACGTGGACTGGCTGGGGGAGTGTCCGGTTTGGCTGGACTGAGAATCGAGGTCATTTAGGGCTAATTAAGGCCAGAAAGGCCAAGTCAGGTCCATGATATGGGGAGCGTGAGAGTTTGAGCTTCAGCAAGGAGCTCCTGAAGGTTGTTGAGCAAAGGCGGTGACTAGCTCCATATAAAGAAGATTAGGAGGAGAATAGGAAATTTAATTTAAAAAGATAAAGAAGAAAGAATGAATGATTAGTCCGGCAGCAGCGGGAAGGACGGATTGAAGGGGAGAGAGCAAAGGAAAGGAGATCTACTAGAAGCTTCTTTTAAGCCTAGGTGGCTGATGATAAAAACCTGAACTAGATGGTGATTGGGGAAAAGGGGGAAGGGAGGAGAGATGTGAGAAAAATGATAGAGGTAGAACAGAAAGGGCTGGGACAAGGGAGAAAGATGAAGAAGAGAGAAGGATGTGGAGAGGAAAATAAAGAAGGAGGGAGGGGAGAGAGACAGAGATAGAGAGAAAATGGAGAGACGGAAGAAAAAAAGAATGGAAAGAAAGAAAAAAAAGAGAAGAGGAAAGAAGAGGAGATAGAAGGGAAGGGAAGAGAAGAGTAGAGGAGAAGACAGGACAGGAGAGGGGTGGGAAGAGGAGGAGACAAGAAAAGGCAGGGGGAAGGAAAGAAGAAGGAAAAGGAAGGGAAGGAAGGAAGGAAAAGAGAGAAAGGAGAGGAGAAGAAAAGAAGATAGGAGGAGGAAACCTAAAAGCACAAAAGAAAGGAAGAAGGAAGGAGAACAAAAAATATAGAGGAAGAGCAACCTAGATGAGAGAGGGAGAACAGTGAAGGAGACAACAAGAGATGGGAAAATGTAGAAGAGAGGCTGATAATGGGTGGAAGGAAGAGCCTAGAACAGTTGGTATTAAATACATGCGAGTTGACTGACAGGCGGGGCTAGATTGTGCCATCCCTTGGCAACATCTCGGTGTTTATTATTGAGGAAGCCTCCATTAAGATCTAGCTGGAGGTCTATTCCTTGGGACGTTTACCAAAGAACTCTGGATGGGGATATGGAGTTCTGGATTCAGATCCCAGCTCTGACACTTACTGCCTGTGGCTTCAGGGAAAAAAGCACTCACCTCCTGAGTCCTAGGCCCTAAGAGGGGGCCTGATGGGATTGATCCATTCAACCCAAAGACCACCAGGCACAATGGGAACAGGGGAGGCAGGGGGCCTGGGTTCCAATGCTACCTCTGTTACTTCCAAGCTGCATGGCGAGTTGCTTTCTCCCTCTACGTCTCAGTTACTCATCGATGAGGGAGTAGATCTAGATGACCTCAAAAGTCCACCCCAACTCTAATTGCCATCCACCTTCCAGTGAGAAGGAAAGGCTCGGAGTGCCTCGGGAAGCCAGTGGCGTCAAGTAGATAATCAACTGCTGGTACTTAGTTTTTTTTTTTTTAAAGCACCTACTACGTGTTTGAAAAACACCTACTAGGCTAATGGTTATTGGGGATATAAACTAAAGCAAAAGTGTAGTTCTGGATCTCAAGGAGGTCACCGTGTAACAGGCAAGTAGACAATAACTCTCTCCAAACAAGCCATAAATGGGATAAATTGGAAATAATGTCAGATAATGTCATAATCAGGGGTGGGGGTGAAAACTTGAGCCCTTCCTGGGATTCTGGGGAGGTAAAGGGTCAGACTCCCAGAGAGCAAATGTTTCATCCTCCCAGGGATCAAAGCTCCCCCCAAAAGTGGCAAGCCTCCAGCCTCTCCAAGGAGACTGCCTCCACGGCCCAGGACCCACACGGGGCTGGATCTCACTGCCTCCCTAGACTAGAGGTGATGAATGGAACCCACACAGAATGTACCTGAGCAGAGACTCAGAGACTCAGAGAACCTGACAGATGAAAAGGGACCTCACAGACCAGGCAGGCCGGGGGAATCTTGGGAAAGGGTGAACAAGCTTTTTAAATACCAGTTCTAATCACTTCAAATGGCACAAAGACTATTGGGACACCCAGTAACTGGATAGCTGTATTTCAATATAATTGCTTTTCTTCGTAATCTTATGTATTTGAGCTTATGGCTTTAAAAACATTATTCTGAGAAGGGGTCACCGAACTGCCCAAGGAATCCATGACACAAAAAAGGTAAGGAACCCCAATCCTTTCATTATGATAGATGAAGATACTGAGGGCCAGAGAAAGACGGTGATTTCGCATTTATTAATTGCCTTATGCGTTCCAGCCACTGTGTGAGGCTCTGGGAACACAAGGGCCACATGAAACCGAACAGTCCCTTCCCTCAAGGAGTTTATATTCTCCTGGGGTGAAGAAATGTGTCCATGAGCGTCAATGGAAATCGATAGAACACAAGAGGCCAGGGATGGGGCTCTAAGGAATATGGATAAGGAATGGCTGCTTGAGAGGGACCCCAAAGAGAGCTGGATCCCCTGACCCTGTCAGAGGCAAATTCTGAGCTGGGGGTGTTTCTAAGGACCTCGTAGGGCTGCCCGGCTTTGGGCACAGGCTGCGCAGAGGCGAGGGAAGGGCCGGACGTCACGGGACATGTGGCCCCGGGTTCTGGAGGCTGGGATGGAGGGCTCGGCTCTTCTTCGCCCCCTCAGCAGTCTTGTTGTTCCTTTTGAGCTGTTGTCTGGAGGAGGGTGGCGGGAGCCAGCAGAGGCTCTAATGCAATCCTGGGCTGTCTGGCAACAGGAAGTGTAGGGTGGGTGCTCTTGCAGCCGGGCCGAGTCCAGCCCCAGCTCTTGGGCTCCTTGGCTCTCACCCCACCCCACACCCTCCCATGAGCAGACCCACCTGGGGGCCTGGGGAAGGAAGGGGAGCCAGGCTAGAGCTCCCCTCCCCCAGGACTTGTACCAAGAGGAGGGGACGGTGGAGGTAACTCGTGCTTTAGACTGGAAAAGTTTACCATAGGCTGCTTCAGAGCAGTCCTCTCGCAACTTCCTCTAGCTGTTGAGACATTTCGAGAGGCTCCTTGGGTCCTAGCCTGGGACAAGCCGTGCCCTGCAGAGCCTTCCATCCTCCAGCCCCATGGGACACGTCATCTCTCCCCACTCTCGGTCATTCCCTCCCAGATCACGGAGTCTGTAGCTGAGAGCACTCGAGGACCCTGACATTCCTGTCCTCTGTCCATGTTCCAAACCCTTCCACCTTCCCTCCATCCTCCCTCCCCATTCCGCCTCCTTGCTCCTTGGCCACAGCCTCCTCCAGCCGGGGAGCTCACCTCCTGGCCACATCACTCAGCCTTTTGTACCTCAAACCCACCCGGGCCTGTGGTGACTTCCTCCCACTCACCGCGACTGGGCCGGCATCCCCTTGGGGAGGGGAAGGGGGCAAGGCCTGTGCTTGCCAAGAAGTCCCCTGCCCCATCTCTCACCCGTTTGGAAACTGTTCCGTAACCCTCACCCCCTCCCTCCATTCCGTATCCCATCTCAAAGTCTGAACTGCTTTTCTTGCTCTTTATCCCTCCAACATCTCGTCTCTTCTTTTTAAAAGTCAACTTTTATTGATACTCTTTGCCTTCAGCCTTCCTTCTTCTCTTTCATAAAACAAAGAAATTTTTTTTTTTAGGTTAAATACATGCAATTCTTTCAAACATATTTGCTATGTTGTGCAAGAAAAAAATCAGAACAAAAAGGGGAGAAACAAACAAAAAAAGGTGACAACCCTCTGCTTCCACCCATATTCAGTCTCCATAGTTCTCTCACTGTATGTGAATGGCAATTTTCATCCCGAGTTTATTGGAATTGTCTCAACAAAGGATGTTCAAGGCCCATCCACCCTGCATCCCCATTTCCCTCTCTAGGGCTCTATTGTCTCCTCAATCACAACTGCCACCATATCATAAATAATGACTTAACCTTAATCCCTATATGCTGCAACAAGCATTTATTAAGCACCTAAAATATGTTGGGCAGATGCTGGGTGCTGGAGGAATACCCCCAACCCCCCAAAAACAAAAAACAAAACAGAGAAGGAGCTCCTTCCCCCTTCCTTTCAAGAAGCTTATATTCAATCAGTCCCATAGTAGGGGCTCCTGCCCCCTGGAAACTTGAGCCAGGTAAAAGGAGGGTACCTTTGAAATCATAAAACCCGAGTTTGAAGTCTGACTCCATCCTTACCTCTGCCATCTTGGACACATCCCTTCTCTGGCTCTTATTTTCCTTGTCTCCAAAAGGAGGGGGAATGGACCTACGGGCCCTTCTAGCTCAGAACCTTCAGTCCTTGATGACTACGACTATAGTTGATGACCCTGCAACTTTAAACTCCAGTCCCCTCACTGACATGGAACTCCCCACCACCACCACGCTTGCCCCATGCCATCGGCCTGCCTCCTCTGACTTTTCAGGGATTTCTCCTGCTGCTCTCCGGGAGGTGGACAAGGAATGGGGAATGGTCTTAATTCACCTCCTGAGAGTCACTAGACACCCTCTGTGGACAAAAAGGAGAATGGAGAAACAAAGTTTTTTTTTTTTTCCTTCTAGATGCCTCCACTTTGCATTCATCCACTTCCCTCCAGCTTTATTCCCTTTTAAGCTCCCGGTTCCATGCTCTCCCCAGAGAACGCTCCCACCTCCCAGCTTGGAGTTGGAGTAGATAGAACCAAGGGGTGAAAAGTGGGAGGCCTGTGTGTGAGAGCCCTGTAGGAGAGGAAGCCCAGAAAGGGGGTGGGTAATTGGGGGTCCTGGGAAGGGGACAGGTGAGTCCTGAGAGACGGCCGTGAGGGAGCCCTGAATGCACCGGTGGGCTGGGAGTGAAGGTGGGGAGGGAATGGGCTCGCCCCCCGTTGAGGCCAGTGGTGAATGCGTGCCTCAGGCCAGCCTGGTTCCCAGAAGGAGTTAACTGTCTCTGGGGCCAGAGTGAATCAGAGGCTCCACTCAGTACTGGAAATTCCCTGTGCATGGCATGTGGTCACCCAGAAAAGGGAAACGGTGCTTTTCGGAGTGGGGGACAGCGGGGGCCGGAGCGGAGCAGACGCCTGCTCGGGCCTTGCAGCAGCTTATTTATAAGCTTCTGGCTCTATCCCAAGGAGGCCGACCAGCACCCAAGGGCCTGATGGTCAGGCCACAGCCTGAGGAGGAGGAGGGGTAGCCCTGAGGGAGAGGGAAAAACCTCAAGGGGGAACGGGGAGGGGGAAACAGTCTCGGAAGGTCGAGGGCCAGACCTAGTCCAGGGGGGCTAGAACAGTTCCCTCCCTGACCTTCATTGGTCCCCTCTAAATGATTCTGCCAAAGTCTCCCTACAACCAGAGCTTTCCTCTTTGGAGACGTCCATTTTACTGCACCACTCCCTTCCTTCCACTCCCGGTCAGTTAGAATAGAACATCTTCAGGTGTGCTGGGGGAGTCTCTTCCCTTCTAGGTCTGAGTCCCCAATTCTGTGGGGCTTTAGAACAAGACTTTGAATCTCAGACTCACGGGATATAGAGCTGGGAGGAACCTTAGAACCTCGGCCCAAGTGCCCACTGTACGGTGGGGATGATTTGGCCACGGCCACAGGTCTAGTAGGGAGCAGAATCGGATTCAAAACCAGGACCTCTAACCCACAAATCCCTTCTTCTTCCTGCTAGAGCGAGCTGTGTCCCTGTAAAAAAGCCGACACTTCCCTAGGAAGCTGGACAGCCCAAGACATGGGGGAGAGAGATCCAGTTTGGGATCAGAAAACCTGGTTTCTCCTACAGGGTGCTGTTCATGGAGCCCAGATGGGCACAAAGAGCAACAGGGAGGACGTGGAAAAGCTTGCCCGCTTCAGTGGGCAGAGCTTTGGGCCTGTTCTGAGCTGGAGGGTCTCGGATCAGAGGGAGCCATCTCTATCTACCTTTAACAGACAGAGGAAACTGGGGCACAAAAGCATGTCCTAAGGCTTGGTTATAGCAGCTGGGGAATAAAAGCCCTTAGAAAAACAAAGGGACATGGGAGAGGCAATGAGAGCGAGCAAACCCCCAGGATTTGGGTCCCACTCTGCTACTTCCTATGTGATCTCACGCAAGCCACTCCCCATCTATGGGCCCAATTTCCTTCTCTTTAAGATGAAGCAGGCTAAGGTCCGGGCCAGTAGACCAGACTATGAGGAAGGGGGGTTCTAGGATGTTCCCAGGTCCCTCAGCATCGGATCCCAGCTGTCCCATCACTCTCCCCTCCATATCTCATCCCCCGCCCAGCTCCCAAAGTGACCTCAATGCACAGATCTGCCCTTGCCAATGCCCTGCTCAAGAAGCCTCAATGGCTCTCTAGTGTCTCTGGAATAAAATTGGTTGTTAACAACCCACCTGACTCCAGCCTCTCTTTCCAGGCAATTTTCACATTAGGCCCCCTCGTCTGTTCTACCTTCCATTCCAAGTGGCCAAGCTGCCCTTAGCTCCCGACCTCCCATCTCCTAATCTGCCTTTGCAAAAGCTGGCTAGCCCCTTTCCCCAGGATGCTCTCCCTCTTCTCCTCTGTCTCTTGGGATCCCTGCCTCCCTTCAAGACTCAGCTCCTGATTCCCTCCCAACCCTCACTACTTTGTAAGTGGATTTTTTTTTTTTTTTTGCCTAGAATTTAAGATCTTCAAAAGACTTTACTGAAATTATCTCATCTGATCATCCCAACAACTATAGGAAATAGGCATGTTTTACAGATGAAGAAATTTGAGCTAGGAAATTAAGACTTGGTCAGGGTCATACAACTAGTTGTGTCCAAGGCAGGATTCGAATCCAATTCTCCAGGATCCAAATCCACTGCCCCAACCATTATACCAAACTACCTCGAGCTCTAACAATAGCTAGCATTTATCTGGCACTTAAGGTTTCCAAAGTACTTTACCTCTGTTATCTTATTTGACAATTTGGTTCCTTATCTGTATACATTTTGTTTTTCCCCAGGGAACACAAGCTCTCTGAGGGAAGGAATTATTTTGTTTTTCTTTGGCCAATGCTTGGAACTAGGTCATGGGAGGAGGCTTTGAAGCCTGGGTCAGGGAGTGGGTGCCTTTTATCTGGAGAATGGAAGGGGGCAGTGAGGGGATGTGAGAGTGGGGTCTCTTGAAAGGGGCACCATGTGGATAATTTCAAGGGAGTTACAAGGTCGGGAAAAGCGTCCCAGCAATCGGAGCCTCCCAAGCAGACGAGCTCACTTTCCGTGTCCTTGGCCGTCCCCAGGTAGAGGCTGAGGGTCCACCTCTCAGGCCCGTTCTAGTGGGGACCCCTTTGTGCCCGGGGTGGCCGTGATGGCTCTGAGGTGCCTCTAACTCTCCCATCCTGAGATTCCTTGTTTGGGAGGCATTTCCTAAGTGCCTTCTAGATAGGGGATTCTCTAGGGCTTTACAGCTTCCAAAACAACTCTGTGAAGTAGGGGGGACAAGTGCTTTTATCTCTCTTTTACAAGGGAGGAAACTGAGGCTGAGAAAGGGATTCCTAATCATCTCCCAGCTCCCTTTAGGGGGTGTTTCTTCAGGAGAGCTCACCAAAACAAGGAGTTGAGAGCACTGGCCTTAAAGAGTGGGAGGAAGGAGGGTTCCGGGGGCACCGGACCGGTCCCTAACCCGGCAGGATGAGGCTGCCCAGGATGGCTCCTGAGCCCAGAGCAAGCATTTGACCAATCTGGAGATTCCCCAAGACCCCTCCTCTGAGAGCGGTGGGGGTGGAAGCCAGAACCCCGCTCTAGTCCAGCTCCCCTCTGGGCTCTGGAGCCAATTGTCTGCAGATCACGATGGACTTGTTCCCAAAGGCCTGATGGGTGGGGGGGAGACCACACTGCAGAAGACGAGGGCAGGGAGGGGGTGCTGGAGAAGGAAAGAGGAAGCCGTGGGAAGAGGCTTGGGGAGATGGAGGGGCCAGAGGTGGGGGTGGGGGATGGATGAGGGGGCTGGGCAAGCCGCCAGCCACATTCATGTCACTCCTCCCAGTTTCAGTTTTTAAATAGCAGCTCGGTTTGGAGCAGAGTGGGATGGTCCTGCCCCACCTCCACCCCACACTCCTCTTCTGGGCCTTAAGATCCTGCTCCTGGAAGAGACGGAGCTCTCGGAATACTGGCCTAGATGATCCCAGTGGGGCCAAGTCAAATGGCTTCAGCCAGGATCCCGATCGATCAAAGCCCTGGCCTGGCTGGTGTTAGTGATTGGACTGGTGGATTCCAGAAGATCTTGGCCCTAGGCCTGGCTGATCCTATTATCCACCTAGGGGACCCCGTAGATCCTGATACTGGCCTACTGGATCTCAGCAGATCTCAGTGCTGGGCCTGGTCAGTTCTATTCATTGGTCTAGGAGATCCCAGTAGCTTCCAGATCTGGGCCTAGTCAGTCTCAGTGTTTGGACTGGTAGATCCCAGTAGATCCAAGCTCTGGTCTTAACAATCTCTTTATTGGCCTGGGAGATCCCAGTAGATCCCAACTCAGCCAGTCCTGTTGTTGACCTGGCAGATTCGTCGGTCCCAGCTCTGGATCTGGCCAGCCCTCTTTATTGGCTTGCGAGTCCCAGTAGACCCTAGCTTGGTCTGTCATATCATTGGCCTGGTGGATCCCAGTCGATCCCAGCTCTGGGCCTGGCCAGTTTCAGTATTTGGTCTAGAAGGTCCCAGTAGATCCCAACTCAGCTAGTCCTGTTATTGACCTGGCAGATCCCAGTTGGTCCCAGCTCTAGATCTGGCCAGTCCTGGGAGATCTGGCCTGGGAGGTCTCAATCGGTCCCAGCCTTGGGCTTGGTCAATCCTAATTCTGGGGCTGGTGGGTGCCAGGGGAATCTGGCTCTGGGCCTGGTAGAACTGGGTGGATCCTGGTTCTGGACTTGGTAAAGCTGGACAGCACCAGGCTCTGTGGTCACTGAGGTAACTGCAGCTGGGCCCAGAACAGATGAAAACTTGATGACTCTCCACATTGGAAGCTTATTTATAAACCAGGCCCTCTGCTTCAGCTCGGCAGCTGCACAGCCGCTAACTCAGCAGCTTGGGGGTGGGCAAGCCATCCACACCACTCCAGGCCCCACCAGCCTCTCTGACACACAGGGGCCCCAGACCCTGTTTCTGCTGGAAGCTGCTGACATGAGGAGCCTTCAGGACCCCGCAGCTGTACCCATCTGTAGGGGATCTCAAAGACTGGACTCCGTGCTTCCCCAGGACTGCCTGGATCCCTCTGACCCTGTCATAGAAACTTCATTGGCCAGAGCCTCCCCACTGAGCAGGGCTTCCCTCCCGTCATCTCTGCAACAGCAAGGTGTCCCCAAAATGAGGGGCCCGGAGCCTTAGGACTGGGCCCCAATTGGGTCCCGCGGCTGCATCTCCCTCTTTGCTCACTGGGAAAGCTTCTGTGACACTTTTGCCCAGGGGTTCTTGGGGGATTCCTAGATCTGAAATGTCCCCAAACATAAAGCTGGGCCCATTTTTAGGTCACTGTGCTTAGGAACTCAGGAGTTCCCTATTCCATCAGAGAACAGGACCTCTTAGGAAGGTGGGGTCTCTCACCAAAATCCCCTTCTTTGTCACTGGCCCCCAGTGCTCTCACCTGGGGAAGGGCCACCCCCAAATGAACCAGTAAGTTCCTTTACCTGGGGTTGTGGGGTTTCCATTCCTCCCAGGACTACTAACATTTAAAAAATCAGTGTAGGACAGTAGAGGGGCCTCTACCAGCAAAATCCCACAAAGGCTGACTCCTGGTGGAACAGACACTTGGGGCTCTTGAGTCACAGCAGGAATCCTATTGGAGCACTCCCAGGCTCTGGGTGTGAAGCTGTGTTCTGCCAGCTTAGCAGCTGTCTGACCTTGGACAGACTTCCCTTCCTTGGGCCTCAGTTTCCCCATCTGTAAAATGAGATTGGGTTGAGCTAGGTCTCCAAGGTCCCTTCCAGTTCTACATCTAAGCTCCCGGTGGGGTCGCTGTGCCCATGGCCCGGCTCCCAGCCCACTGGCAAAGCCTCCAAGCAGAGGAAGAAGGATTATGGGAGGAGGGTTCAGATCCCAACAGGCCCCTTCCCTCAATGTGATTTTAGACGAGCTACTGGCCCTTGGGGGCTTACATTGCCCACTGATACAAGGAAGGTTTGTCGAGATGATCTCAAAGGTCTCTTTGGATCCTACAAGTCTTGTGACCCAGAAGTGAGTCATCCCCATGTCTTTGCTTAAGATTTCTGGGACTAATCCTCAGGGCGAGAGCCCCTAAGGCTCCCAATCTGAGCTCCCGCTGCCCTCTCCTGTGCCCGCCTCCTCCCCCATGCCCGCGGGTGCCCAAGGGCCCCGGGCAGAGCCAGGCCGCCCTATCAGAGAGGGTCCCGGCTTCAGACAGAGCACAAACTGGGAGAACCAACCGCGAGGGTCAGGAACCCAGCGGGGCCAGAGCTCCGGCCCCACCTGCAGCCACTCCTGGGCTTTCCCATTTCATCTTAGATCCGGTTCTAAAGGATGTTCTAGAAGTATAATTCCACCTCTGGCTCCTTCCCCCGCGCTGTTACCCTCCCCTGGGCTCTGGGTCACACAAGGAGAGCCTGGAGTCCACACCCAGCCCCTTCCTTAATGGGATGAGGACACTAGCCCGAGATCACATAGCTAGGACTCCAACTGGGGTCCCTCCCGGCCCTGTAAGGATTCTTTTCGCTGCGTTTTCCATCCCCCGCAAGTTCTCCCTCCTTCAGGACTCGGGCCATGGAGCTACCAGCCCATTGTTTCTCTATCTCCATTTTACAGAAGTGGAAACCGAGGCCCCTTGTTTCTCTGCGCCCTTCCTCCACGCCCCCCCCCCCAATTCTCCTCGAGTTCCTTAGCGGGGCGGCCTGTCCCCCTGCCCCAGGATGAGATGCGGCTCCGGACCTGGCACCGCGGGCCCTGCGGGATCTGTCTCGGAGGCCCTGGTGCCCGGGCGGGTTCCTGCCAGGGGTCCAAAGCCTCACGGAGGCGGGCCTCAGTTTCCCCAGGGGGAAAGGTGCGCCCTCCCTTTGGAAGGCCTCCAGCTCGGGCGGAGGGCTGGCAGGGCCGCGGGAGGGAGAGCGGCCCCTGCGAGGGGGGCCCGAGGCTGCCTCAGGCCAGCCCCCAGGGGGTGCTCTGCCCCCACCCCGCCCCCCACCCCCAGCAGCTGTCCCTGTTTCCAAATCAGCCGGGTGGCCGCCTGAGAAAACAGGAAGCGCGCAGTTACCACAGGAAGTGTGTTCTCCCTCCTCCCCCACCCAGCCCGGCCCGGCCCATTGCAAAACGCCAACAGAACAATTGCTCCAGGAGCCTGTGGCCGCCGGGAAACGCGCGCCGGAGACCCCGGCGGTGGCCGGCGGCCGCGCGGCCCTCTCCGGCCTGGGCCCCTCTGCCCCGCCCCCGGGCCTGGAGCCGCGTCCAGCGCCCGGGACGCGGGGGAAGCGATTCTGCTCCGGGGTCCTGACCGTGACCTCCTCCCTGACCTCCGCCGCGGGCCCGGCTTCCCAGAGCCGCGTTTCCCAGAAGAGGCGCAGCTCGCCGCCATCACGGGGGTGGGGGTGGGAGCGGCCGAGCCCTCTGACGCCCCCGAGCCCTCCTGCCCAGTGGACGGCCCCGGCCCCGGGACACCTGCGGGCCACACCCTCCCTGGTCCTTGGGTCCAGCCAGCCCCTCCCCCACTCCCACCCCCTCGGGCGCCCGAGGCTCCAGGTCCCACTCTGGAAAGTCAAACGTCTCCTTCCTCCCCCCGCCCTCCCCCACACTCACCTCCCTGTTTCCTGCCCGGGAGGCCAGCGTTCAAGGGCCAGAGAGAGGTGGGGACGACCCCCTGGAAATCCTAGGTCCCCGGGCCGTGGTCCCCGCGTTCTCCGAGGGCCCTGAGGGACAGTGAGGAAAGAAGAAGAGGACAGAGCATTTCATGGTGTTATAAATCAAAGAGGGAAGTCGGGACAGGAGAAATAAGAAACTTCCCTCCTACCCCCGAGCATTGGGACCTGCCAGTCGATGGGCCCAGCTCCCCCTGAGGCTCCCCAGCTTCCCTCCTCCAGGCAGGGCTGCCCCCAGGAAATCGGCCCTGCCTCCATCCCTCCTTTCTTCCTGCAGGTCCGGGATGGACGGCTCCCTCCCCCAGCCAAGCCTCCTCCTCTCCATCTCCCCCCACCCTGACTCTCACCCAGGGGGCATCAGTTGGCAGCAAGAACCCCCAATGGGAAAATCTGCTCTGGGGCAAGGGGAAAATCCTCCGTGAGAGTCAGTCAGTCATCAAACAGATTTTCCTTAAAGCTTCCTCTGGTCAGAGAAGATTAATCAGTCAATAAACATTTGTTAAGCACCTACTGTGTGCCAAGTACTGTACTAGGGGGTAGGAATAAAAGGAAAAAAATCAACAGCCCCTGCCTTCAGAGAGCTTCCCTTCTATGCGGGGACAGCCGATGGATACAGAGGCTCTTACAGAACGCACACAAGGCCATTTTGGTGGAGGCCTGACCTCTAGGAGTCTAATAGGGGATGAAAGACCATTTAATATCTATAGTGGAGAGATGGGGGATCTGGTCATTTGATGGGTGAAAGGCTGGGCCTGTGGGAGTCAAAGAAGAATGCATTCAAAGTCATTTACAGTCAAGGCCTCCAGGATCCAGGTCCCTGAGCCTCGGGCTACCCTCTGACAGGCAAGCCCAGCCCGGCCCATCTTGCACTCCGCCAGCCAGCTGCCCTCTGTCTTCCTTGCTTTTCTCTCTCTTCCTCTGGCCACCCTCCCCTTATGTGTGATGTCTTCTATTAGAGCGGCAAAGTGCCATCAAGTCGGGGTTATATTTGCCTCTCCAGTACTGGCACAGAGTGAATACCAAAGAAACACCGCTTCCATCCGGCGGGGTCTCTCCTGGGTCTTCAGTTCATAAAAAAGGGCTCACGTGTTTGTAACAGCTCTTTTTTTATGGTGGCAAAGGATTGGAAACTGAGTGGATGCCCCTTGCCTGGGGAACGGCGTGTGAAAGCAACGGGATATCATGGTTCTATTAAAAACAAAAGATGAGCAGGCTGATTTCAGAAAAGCCTGGAAAGACTTATATGAACTGATGCTGAGTGAAGTGAGCAGAACCAGGAGATCAGTGTACCTGGCAACAAGAAGATTGTGTGATGATTAATCTGATGGACTTGGCCCTTCTCAACTGTGCAGAGATTCAAGGCAATTCCTATAGACTTGGGATGGAAAATGTCATCCACATCCAAAGGGAGAACTGTGGAGACTGAATGGGAATCAACACATGCTATTTTTACCATTTTTCCTTCTGTGTTTTTTTTTTTTTCTCATGGTTTTTCCATTTTGTTCTGATTTTTCTCTCCCAACATGATTCATATGGAAATATGTAAAAGAGGAATGTACATGTATAACCTAAAAACAAATAAAATTGAGAAATATTGCTTCTGTTCTTCCTCCCTCCTTCCCTTCCTCCCTTCCTTCCTTTCTCCCTTCCTCCCCTCCCTATTGATTTCCTTCCTTCCTTCCTTCCTTCCATCCATCCTTCCTTCCTTCCTTCCTTCTTTCCTCCCTCCTTCCCTTCGTTCCTTCCTTCCTTCCTTCTTCCATAAAGAGGCAGGTTGGTGTGGTAACCAGATCACTGAAGCTAAATTAAGAGAAAGCAGGTTCAGCTCCTGGCTTTGCCACTTGCTTCCTGGGCAGAGAAAGTGTGCTGGAGCCAGCTTTTTCAGGACCCTCCTCAGAAACAGTCACTTACCAATCAGGGTTCATTTGATTGTTTTGTTGGTTGTCTAGATTTAAGACCAAGCCAGTAAAGTGTCCCACTGCCTTTGGTCAGCATGCCCTCCTGCGAGGCAATCCAGAGCAAAAGCTCTCACTTCCCTGGCAGCCCATAAAACGGAGGGATTGGACTGGGTGGCCTCTCAGGCCCCTTACACCTCTAAATCTATAATCAACCAATCAAAAAGCATGTATGAAGTGCCTATTGTGTGCTATAGAGCACTCTAGGAAAAACTGGAGATAATAATTTATAGATCAACCCTCAAGGAGCTTCCATTCTACAATATATTTGTGGGTGGTGGTCAGGAAAGGGAACGTGTCATAGAGCAGCCCTATCACTGTTTACCCAGTGGACACACTGGGACTTGGAGCCAGCCCTGGTTTAATACTTGCACTTTTTGTGGGTATTTAACCCCATTAGAACACAGGAGCTTGTCCTGGACACGTTGTCCTGTGGGCAGCTGCAGAAACAAACAGGAGCCTTCTCCCTCTCAGTTTGGCAGTAAGGCTTTCCAAGGGACTTCCTTTCCAACAGCCCTGAGAAGATGATGGGACAATTACTATTAGGTCCATTTTAGCAATGAGGAAACTGAGGCAGGGAACGGTTACGTGTCGGTACCACCGATCTACAAAGGAATGCTTATGAAGTGCCTACTAGTGGTAAGCACCCTGCTGGACACAGGTACAGATACACAGTGAAATAACCCCTCTTCACACTGTAGAGCGGGGTCTACCTCTGAGATCCTTCGTCAGATGTTTGTCCCCGAAGATCTCCCTAAAAATGGGGCGAGCCTCCCCGGCTGTGGGAGGGCCCTGGTGTAGGATCCATCTACCAAACATTGTCCCTTGGTGATGGACGAGTTCTAAGGCAGTTTCCTGGAGCAAAGAGAAGCCAGGAGGGGGAAAGTATGAAGCCAAAGTCAAAAGAACAGAAGATTCAGATCCTAGCTCTGTCCTTTACCAAGACTGGCTACCATCTATACTCTGCTGTAAGATTTACCAAAGGCTTGACAGTTTACATTTGATCTTTACAATAACCCTTCAAGGTGGCTGCTGGTATTATGTTCATTTGACAATTGAGCTCTCTTTGGACCCCAGAACCAGCACTATTCACCAGCCTGCCTTCGGCCTCCAACAAATCACCTCATTCCTCTGCCACAATTTCATCATCTGTACGAGGAGGGGGCTAGACTCAGTAAGCCCCACTCAGCCACAAATCCATGATCTAACCACCTGGATCCCTGAATTCTTCTCCCCCTCCCTCCCATGTGCATCTTCTTCCTTCCCAGGGGATGGGGCAGGGCCCTGATCACTGGGATGTTTGACTAAGAGTTTGGACCAGCCCCTAGGGTCATTCTGGGGTCAGGCCCTCAGGCTCTCAGAGACCCCTCCTTCTCTTTCCCAGGGTTCACCACTTCCTCCCTCTCACCTTCCTGACATCTCCAAATCGAGTCTGAGTGTGGGAGACTAGAGCATCTCAGCTGTGTCTTCTCATATTGTGGGGTTTCTCCCCCTTCTAGGCCTGGGTCACCAGCCCACAGACTGTCCTGACCCTAGAGGAAAGAGGTAACTTCCCATGAGACCAGCCCATCCCAAGGATCCTCAGGACTCCCTGGTCCACCATATCTTGGGAGAAGAGACCTTAGACCTCAACCTCCCACCCCAAGCAGCAATCCAAAGGCAGGGACCATTCATTAGAGGTCATTTGGTCCAACCCTATCATAAGAGAAACCTTGGCCACAGGGAGTGAGTAACAAAGCTACTATTCCATTGGCTTTGCCCTCCCCTCAGTCCTCTTCCCTAGTTCTGTAATGCCAGAGAAACTGAGGCAGGAGAGAGATTAGAGAGTTTTTAATATTTTATTAATGGGAGAGTAAGATTGACTGGACAGGACTCTCGTCTCAAATTATCCAGTCAGACAGAGATAAAGATATACTGGGACCAAGGAATTCATGTTGGTCCCAGGTCTGGAGGAGACTATCATCTCAAAGAATCCAGCGTCCAGCATCCACCGCCAGCCGCCATTCTCCAGCAATGAATGGAGAATCTCTAACCTTTATATACCTTTTAGAGACAAAGAAGAGAGTAGGAAAGAGTGGGAAAGCCCAGCTGGAAAAGGCTATGAATCAAAAAGGAACCCAGAGACAGGATGTCTGAATACCAGAGATAAAGATGTTAGTGAAATATCTTGGAATATTTTAGAGAGATGTAACTTTTCAAGGACAGAAGATAATCAGGAAGTCTACTCTCTTGTTTATCTTGCTTGGGCTAACAATTTATAACCTTAGACTAATTGGTCCTCAGCCTTCATGGACCAGAGGGAGATTTACAGCTTAGGGGAGTAATTAGGGAGACTGAGACAAGGGAAACTTGTACAAGGAAACTGAGTCAGGACAGTTAAAGAGAACTGTGGCATAACAGTTCCAAGCCCACACTCTTTCCCGTGCCCTCCCAGGTACCCACCCTGGTTCCCAGGCTTGGCAGGGCTCTTCTCTTGACCTTGTAAGGTACTGCCCAGGTGGCTGATAAAAAGCTTAAGGAATTCTCTCTCAGAATGAGAAGGGACTTCAGAAATGACCTCACTGGTGTGATTTGGACAAACTCTTATCTGCCACATCTCCCCAAAGTAGTGTCCTAGACTTCCCAGTGAAGAGGGAACCCAGAACCTTTCCAGGCCGTCCAGTGCACTGTGGGAAAGCTCTCCATTCTCATCATTTTGCCTTATGTAGGACAGAAATCTGCTTCCCTGATACTTTGTTCCTAGTTCTTTCCTCTGGGGTCAGGCAGAAGAAGTCTTGTTCTTCTGCAAGTGCTTCTCCCTAATTCTTCTCTTCTTCACACTAACTATCTCTTGTTCCTTCACCTGATTTTTCTATGATATGGCCTCGAAGGTCACCCTCCGCTGGTGCTCTCCAGTTGGTCCATTTTATTTCTTCAAGTGTAGTGCCCAGAAACAAACAGGATTCACCAAATGGGGTCTGGCCAAGGGGAGTTAACAACTAACAGCTAAAAGGGGAGTCAGGAGGACCTGTATTCAAATCTTACCCCAGACCCTAACTGTACAACTCTAGGAAATTCATTTAACTTCAAGCTCATTGATGAAATGGAGACAATAATAACATCAATCTCATAGACTTGTTTTGAAATTCAAATCAATAAATTGCTTGGTAAATTTGAAGGCACCGTGTAAATGCTAGAACACTACTCCTCCACGAGGCTGCCTTCAAATGCACGTTTTGAAGAGCTGCCCGATCGTCTGGCCAAGCATCCCCGAAAACACCCAGATCTCTTTACTTGCAGGATTCTCTAGCCCTATTTCCATCATCTTCCACTCATCACCCTGATTTTTGGAGGCAAAGGACAAGGCTTTACTTTCCTACAGGATGAATTTCTTTTTTTCTTTTTTTTTTTTTTTGATATAGCTTTTTATTTACAAGCTATATGCATGGGCAATTTTACAGCATTGACAATTGCCAAATCTTTTGTTCCAATTTTCCCCTCCTTCCCCCCACCCCCTCCCCCAGATGGCAGGTTGATCAATACATGTTAAATATGTTAAAGTATAAATTAAATGCAATATAAGCATACATGTCCAAACAGTTATTTTGCTGTTCAAAAAGAGTTGGACTTTGAAATAGTGTACAATTAGCCTGTGCATCAAAAATGCAGATGGGCAAAAATAGAGGGATTGGGAATTCTATGTAGTGATTCATAGTCATCTGCCAGAGTTCTTTCGCTGGGTGTGGCTTGTTCAGTTCATTACTGCTCCATTGGAACTGATTTGGTTCATCTTGTTGTTGAAGAAGGCTACGTCCATCAGAATTGATCATCATATAGTATTGTTGTTGAAGTATATGATGATCTCCTGGTCCTGCTCATTTCACTCAGCATCAGTTCATGTCAGTCTCTGCAGGCCTTTCTGAAATCATCTTCCTACAGGATGAATTTCATCTGAAATTCTTCAGCTCTTTGCGTTAGCCCTTTTGAGATACGTTGGATCATCAATCTTGTTATTATTAGTAGTAGTATTACTATTAATATACTATTAGTATAATAGTGTTAATATACTATTAAACTAAATATACTATTAGTATTACTATTAACATACCATTATTAGTATTGACTATTACTTCCCCCCTTGCATTTATACAGCTCTATAAAGAGCTTTATTAATACTATCTCATTATAGCTTCACAACAAAACTGGGAGTCAGGTGTTATTATTATCCCCATGGTGCAGATGTGGAAATTGAGACAGAGGTTATGTGACTTGCCCGAAGCTAGGGAATTCTGAAATCAGATTTATCTAGAATCCATTCAATTTATCGATAAAATGTAAAATAGCAGCAATCCAAAACTCGGATTCCCGGAGCACTCCACCAGAGAGCTCCTTGAACCTGCTAACAAGGTATTAAGCAAGTCTTGACATTCGGCCAACCATTCTGAAATGCCCCAGTCGATTTTATTCTTTACCCTCGAGGCAATATTTCTTCATCTGTTCCAGGATGGTGTGATATACCCTAAAGTGCTTTGCCAAGATCTTAGTGAATTACAGCTGTCCCTTTCACATCTCAAAGCTTTGGGGCAAGGCTCCCGGTGATCTGGAAAATCTGTGGAAAACTTTTTGGTCCTCCCTTTGTACCAGAGAAGTCTGAAATATTATTATATTAAAAATATATATTAATACATTGTTATATTAAAATATATTATATTGAACCAAAATTATATTACATTAAATATGTTGATATTATACAATGCTATACATGTATTTTATGCATTTCTAAGTCTCTAAACTTTTTCTGTGTTGTTTGTTGGTCTTCCCATGTTGTCTGAAACTTCCATAAAACCCCCTAAAATTCCCATTGAATTTCTTATGGCAACCCACAATATATCAAAACCAGGGAAAGTTGCAATGTTGCGATGGATAACTGCATTGTGTGTCATATTCTTCTGTTCTAGAAACCCTGTTAAAGAATTAAATCTTGTTGGGGCAGCTAGGTGACACGGTGGGTAGAGCACCAGTCCTGAAGTCCGGAGGACCTGAGTTCAAATTTGATCTCAGACACTTAACACAGTCTGGCTGTATGACCCTGGGCAAGTCACTTAACTCCAATTGCCTCAGGGGGAAAAAAGAATTAAATGGAATTAGCTTGACATCAGGAGAACTAGACAATGCCATTTGACTCTTAGTGATCACAGATTTCCTTTCATTTCTTCACTAGCTATCTCGTTAATAAAACATTCTGAATATTGACTCAATTTTTTTCATGAAAAGTTTAGCAAGAAACCATAACAACATATCCCAAAGATTATACACTCTGACCAGGTTGGTTTCATACCAAGAATGCTGGACTACTTCTATATTAAGAAAATTATGATTGTGATGATATAAGAAATGATAGAGGGATGATTTCAGAAAAATCTAGGAAGATCTACATTAATTGCTGCAGAACGAAAGGAGCAGACCCAAAAGAACCTTGTACACAACAACAGCAAAATTATAGTGATGATCAACTATGAAAGACTTAGCTACTCTGATCAAGACAATAATCAAAAGTCTTATGATGAAAATTGCTATCTACTTCCAGACAGAGAACTGATGGATCCTGAAGAATAACTTTTTTCACTTGCTTTATTCATTTTGCCTTTTTTTTTTGCAACATGGCTTACATGGAAATGTTTTCCATGATTTCACATATATAATTGACGTCATATTGTTTGTCTTCTCAAATGAAGGAGGAGTTGGATAGAGAGAGAGAATTTGGAAATAAAAATTTTAAATAAAGAACCGTATGCTTTTTGCTTGTATTATTGTTAATTATATTTATATTTTATTTTTAAATAAAAAGCATGTGATCATATCAACAGATACAGAAAAAGCTTTTGACAAGACATAACACCCATTGTACGAAAAACACTAGAAAGCATAGGAATAAATGAATCTTTCTTAATACAATAAGTAGTATTTATAAAAAACCAAGAGCCATTATTATACATAATGGGGATAAATTAGAGGCAGTTCTAATAAGATTAAAGGAAAAGAAAGGATGTTCATTATCACCATTATTATTCTACACAGTTCTAGAAATGTTAACTATAATGAGAGAATATAAAAAAGAAATTGAAGGAATAAACATGAATAAAGAGTGGAATAGATATAGGCAAAGTTAGTGCTTTTTGCAGATGATATGGCATGCTTAAGAGAATACTAGCATTGGCTGAAAAAATAATTGAACCAACAATTTTAACAAAATTGAAGGATATAAAAGAAATTTATACAAATCATCAATATTTCTGCATGTTACTAAAAATCTACCAGGAAGAGACAGAAAGAGAAATTCCATTTAAAATGACTATAGAAAGCATAAAATACTCGCCAAGATCCATACAGGAAGTATATGAATGCAACTACAAGCAGTTTATACAGATAAAGACAGATATAAATATTTGGGAAAATATCAATTAATAATGGGTAGTCTAAACAACTATAATAAAAATAACAATGCTACTTCCACTAATTTTCTTATTCAGTGTCTATTAAACTACCGATACAATTAAACTACTAAGCTACACATGATTAAATTACCAAATGATTACTTTATAAAACTAGGAGGGAAACAATAACAAAATTCATCTGGAAGGAAAAAAAAATCAAATTTCAAGGGAAGTAACATTAAAAAGGTGGGAAGGGAGATGTTTAAGTAGAATCAGATCTCAAACTGCTACAAAGCTATCAAAACAGTTTGTTATTAGTGTGGATTAGTTAAGCAATAAAGAGGTTGATCAATGAGTTGATTGTATATAATATACAAAAGTAAAGGAGTATAGTACTGAGTCTTTGATAAACCCAAAGATTTCATCTATTCAGGAAAGAATTAACTATTTAACAAACATCACTGGTAAAGCTCGAACGCAATCTGGCAGAAACTAGATGGACACCAACATCTTACACCATATACCAAGACAGACTCAAAATGGATTCATGACTCAGACATAAAGGATGACATCATATGGGCATGGAAGAAATGACCTGTTATATCTACAGAAGAATTCATGAAAAAACAAGAGAGAGGATCACAGGAGCTAAAATAGGCAATTTTGATGTATTAAGTTTAAGAGGTTTTGCACAAACAAATCAATGTAATTAAAATTAGAAAAGAAATAGGTAATGGAGGAAAATATTTGAAGCAAGTTTCTCTGATAATAGTCCCTCATCCCTAATGTATATAGACAATCCATTCAAATTTATAACAAGAGCCATTCTCCAAATGATAAACGGTCACAGGATTTAAACAGATGGTTTTAAAATGAAGAGATCCAAGCTATTAATATGAAAAAATGCTCAAAATCACTAATAATTAGGGCAATTGTTATTAAACAACAACAATTAGAACAACTCTGAGATTCTATCTCATATCCATTTATAATGTTCTTCTCTTCTTTAAATTATAATGTTCTATGGGAGCAGATTTCTTGGGGAGCTTCTGGAGCCTTAGTTTCAGTTCAAAGTATAATCATCTCAAATGCAGCCAGCTGTTAAATTCAGATCCTTTATTGTCTCCTTCAAAATAGCCCAGTTAGCTTTCTTAGAAGCCTGTCTCTCTCCTTGGTTCCAAGAACTCTTGTTGCTAGTCCTTTGCCTCTGCCAGCTTCAGTCTCCAGCTCCCTCTGAATCCTTCATTCTGCCCAGCTGAATCCTGGCTTCTCAATCTCCCCAAAGTCTCTAGTTGGCTTGTGGGAGCTCCTTATATATGATCTTTTAAAGGTGTGAACTCAAAGGTTGACTCCTCTTCCGAGAGTGGGATTGTGGGAGGTGTGACTTGTGAATCTCCTGGACTTGTGAATTGTGCCTATCAATTCTAGTGACTTAGCACTTTGTAAGAATCCTAACACCATTAAATCGACCAAGTCGACAAAGAAAGATGACAAATACTGGAGGGGCTCTGAGAAAAAAGGCACATTAATTCACTTTTGGTGGAAATGGGGCCTGGTCTAGCCATTTGGAAAGCAAGTTGAATTATTCTTTGAAAGATATTAAACTGTGCATACCCTTCTGTCCAGCAATATCAATTTCAGTTCTATGCCTCAGAGAAACTTTCTACTATATGTCCAAAGACATTTCAATCAGCCAATCACCAAATAAGCTTTTATTAAGCACCTACCATGTACCAGGCACTGTGGTGTATTTCTAACATTTCTTTTGGCAGTAGAAAATAATTGGAAACTGAGAGGTTAATCTCCATTAAGGAATATTGATCAAGGAAACAAATTGAATCTGAGAAATAACAGAGGAGACCACTTCAGAGAAACTTGGAAAGATTCATGTGAACTGATGTACAGGGAGGTGAGCAGAACCAAAACAATCTATACAACAACATTAATTTTGTTATTCAACATTGCAAAGACAAATGACTTTGAAATATTCAGAACTCAGATCACCACAATGACCGATCACAATTCCAGGGGACTCAAGATGAAGCATTGTTGATGACCTCTTGAGAGAGAGAGAGAGAGAGAGAGAGAGAGAGAGAGGTGATGGACTTAAGAGTGCAGACTGAGACCTTTTTTATTTTTATTTTTTGGACATAGCTAAAAGGGGAATTTGCTTTGCTTGACTGTATATATTTGAAATAGAGTTTTTGTTTTTCTTTCTCTTTGGCAAAGTATGGGGGTGGAGAGAAGGAAGTGGGAGGTCCATTTTATTGATTAAAAAACCCAAAAATTTAATTGAAAAAATGAATATGGAGAAATATAAAATATTGTTGATCTTGTTGTTGTTTGTTTTTAAAATAGTGAAACTATTCTGGAGATGTAATTATTCCAGTACTCAAGCCATTGATGTAGCGTGTTGATGGCCTAAGTACAGAAGCCAGCATACAAGGTATCGGGAGTTCAAACATCACAGAGTTTCTGATCAGTGTTAACCTATGTCAAAAATGCAGAGGCAGAGAAACCACAGTCCAAGTACATGGTCCTTTCCTTTGAAGAGACATTTTAAGACATGAGGACTCCGTGGGTACAAGGTCCTGGTGGTAGCTGCAATGGTATGAGCCGTGGATTTTAACCACTGGAAAAACTCCTGGCGACAAAGGATGGACTGTGGTGAACACATTGGTCTTGAAATCAGAGGATTTGGATTCAAATCTAGACTTCTCGACTTAGGACCTGTGTGATCATGGGCAATTGCTGCATGTCTCTGAGTTGGTTTCTTCATTTGTAAGATAAAAATATTGGATCATTTCTATGATTAGGAAGCACATACAGCCATGAGCCTGACTTAGGAATCTAGCATGATACTAGGAATGCAATTTCACTTCTATTTGCCTCATCTATAAAATGGGAATAATTATGTCTATCTCCCAGAGTTGTTGCAAGGATCAAATGTAAAGCATTTAGCACATAGTAGTATTCAATTGCAGTCTTCCCCACTAGACAATGGGGATTCAAAGTTATCCTTCTGGAACCCCCCAGTTCTGGGTCTATTATAGGACTCAATTAATGTCGGTTGCTTGAAAGAATAGGGGGCTATTTGTTTTAGAAAAAGAAATTGAAAGAGCCCTCAATGAACTCCCTAAAAAACAATCTTCAGGGACAGATGGATTTATGCGTAAATTCTACCAAACATTTAAAGAATAATTAATTCCAATATTCCATTGGAAATAATTGGAAAAATACGTAGTCTTCCCAAATATCGATGTGAAAATGTTAAATAAAATATTAGCAAAGAAATTATAGCTGTTTATTGTCAGGATGGGATGAATGACCTCTAAGTCATTTCTTAGGGTCAATTTCCTAGATGGGAAGAATGACCTATGATCAGGTGGGATTCATACAAGAAATACAGGGCTGGTTTGGATTTAGAAAACTATTAGTATAACTGATCATATCAATAACAAAGCCAACAGAAATCATATGATTATCTCCCTAGAGGCAGAAAAAGCTTTTGACAAAATACAGCACCCATTCCTATTAAAAAACACAAGAGAGCATAGGAATAAATGGAGTTTACTTGGAAATGATAAATTATATTTATCTAAAACCATTAGCAAGCATTATCTGTAATAGGGATAAGCTAGAAACCTTCCCAGTAAGATCAGGGGAGAAACGAGGACACTCATCAACACCACGATTATTCAATATAGTATTAGAAATATTAGCTTTAGCAATAAGAGTAGAAAAAGAAATTGAAGTTGTTAGAATAAATAATGAGAAAACAAGACTATCATCTTTGCAGATATATGATAAAATACTAGAAAATTAACCCCCCAAAAAAACCAATTAAAATAATTAAAAACTTTAACAAAGTTGCAGAATATAAAATAAACCCACATAAATCATCAGCATTTCTGTGTGTTACCAACAAAACATAGCAGCAAGAGAAAGAAAGAGAAATACCATTTAAAATATTTGTAGATAATATGAAATATTTGGGAACCTACTTGCCAAGACAAATCCAGGAATTATATGAACACAACTACAAAACACTTTTCGCACAAATAAAGTCAGGTGTAAACAATTGGAAAATATCAAGTTTTTGTGGTTTAGGCTGAGCTAATAAAATAAAAATGGTAATTCTATGTAAATTAATTTACTTCTTTAGTGCTATACTAATCAAACTACCAAAAATTATTTTATTATTATTATTATTATTATTTTGTCTGGAAGACCAAGAATATCAAGGGAATTAATGAGAAAAAAAAGCAAAGGAAGGTGGCCTACCTGTCCCAGATATAAAACTATATTATAAAGTGGTAATGATCAAAACTATTTAATATTGGCTAAGAAATAGGGTGGTAGATTAGTGGAATAGGTTAGGTTCACAAGACAAAGTAGTCAATGACTATAGTAATCAAGTGTTTGATAAACCCAAAGTCTCCAGCTTCTACCATAAGAACTCACTATTTGACAAAAACTGTTGGGAAAACTGGAAAATAGTATGGCAGAAACTGGGTACAGACTAATACCCGAAACCAAGCTAAGGTCAAAATGGGTATATGACTTAGACATAAAGGGTGCTATTAGGAGAGGAAGAAATATTTACCTGTCAGACCTATGAAGAAGGGAAAATTTATGACCAAACAAGAGATAGAAAAAACTATGAAATGCAAAGTGGATAATATTTTTTATTCCATTAAATTAAAAAGGGTTCGCACAAAATAAAATCAATGCAGCCAAGATTAGAGAGGAGGGAAGGATTTTTACAAACAATTCTTCTAATAAAGGCCTCATTTCTCAAACATATAGAGAATGGAGTTTATATTTTATTTATAAATTTATAAGAATAAAATATAATTAAATATCAGGATACAAGTCATACTTCAACTGATAAATAGTCAAAAGATACGAATGGGCAGTTTTCAAATGAAGAAATTAAATCTATCTATAGTCATTTGAAAAAATGCTCTAAATTGCTATTGATCAGAGAAATGCAAATTAAAACAACTCTGAGGTACCACCTCATAATTATCAGATGGGATCATATGACAGAAAAAAAAATGATAAATGTTGGAGAAGAAGTTGGGAAAATTGGGACACTAGTGCATTGTGGGTGGAGTTGTAAATGGATCCAACAATTCTGGAGAGCAATTTGGAACTATGCTCAAAGATTTGTAAAACGATTGATTCAGCAATATCATTATTGGGTCTGTATCTGATCATAAAAAAGAGAAAAGGACCCATACATACAAAAGGATTTAGAGCAGCTCTTTTTGTCGTGGCAAAGAATTAGAAATTGAGCGGAAGCCATCCATTGGGGAACAAGTTATGGTATATGAATTAATGGAACTTTATTGTGTTATAAGCAACGATGCTTAGGTGGATTTCAGAAAAACCTGGAGAGACTTATACCAACTAAAGCTGAGTTCTGTACACAGAACCAGGAGAACGTTGTACACAGTAGCAGCGATGATCCTCATGCAATGATCAACCCGTAGACTTAGCTCTTTTCAGCAATACAATGATCTGAGATAATTCCAGAAGGCTCATGATGGGAAATGCCGTCCACATCCAGAGAAAGAGCTCCTTTTTTTTTTTTTTGGTTTGGTTTTGTTTTTCATGGCTTTTTTCTTTTGTTCTGTTTCTTCTTTCCCAACATGACCAATGTGGAAATATGTTTACATGATTGCACATGTATAACCTATATCAGATGGCTCGCTATCTTGGGGAGGAGGGGATGGGGAGGAGGAAGGGAGAAAAAGTTGGTACTCAAAATCTTAGAAAAAAATGAATGTTGAAAACTATTTGTACGTATCATTGGAAAAAATTAAATACTACTTACCAAAAAAAAAAAAAAAAAGAAAGAAAGAAAGAAAAAGAATAAGGGGTTACATGTAGATGTTCCCAGGGGAGTTGTACAGGGAGGAGGTGATATATGCAAAGGGGGGGCTGAGAGCAGGGATGCAGTGGGCTGGGGAGGGGGGGCTGTAACCCAGAGCCCATCCACACACTGTCTCACCGCAGGGCAGACCAGGGCCCTTATCTCCAGCAGCAGCTTCCGTCCCCCACCACAACCCTCATCTCTGCCTCCTGCCCCCCCCTGGGGTTGCAGGGGCACTGGGTTGGAGATGCCCCTCCCCCCAGGCCCTGTCCTCCTCCTCCTCCTCCCCCAGGGGAGCTGGCCGGAGAGGCTGCTGCCCAGCAGAGCGAAGAGGGGGCCCAGCCCCCCAGGTGGAGGAGCCGGAAGTGATAAATAACTTCTCTCTGCCTTCCCGAGTGTGGCAGTCATTGAGCTAGCTCCCAGCATCATCAGCCGGCTGCTCCCCCCCCCACTTCTTCCCCAGCCAAAGCCCCCTACCATCTTCTCTATGGACTACTCTTGTACAAACTCCATGGGTATATTTTCAGCTAGAAATGGGGGGCAAGGGAGGGAGGGAGGAATCCCTCAAAGTGTTTGGGATATTTGTAGCTGTGTGACCAGGAACATGTCACAACTCTTTTGCCTCAGTTTCCTCATCTGTAGAAAGAGCTGGAAAAGGCAATGGCAGTCCAGTCCAAGACCCAGCCCCAAGACACCCTGACCCCAGAGGAGAAGGTGTGAATCAACAGGTCCTGTGGGTAGCCCGTGGGGCTGGAAGACCTGGAGCATCACATTTGGGGGTCACAAAATCTCCTGGCTGGGATGTACCTTCTAGCTGGGGGCTCTGCTTTCTAGCTCATCTTTCTGAGTTTCCTTAATTATAAAATGGAAATATTAGCACCGAGTTTGGAACAGGAGAGGACCCTTTCAAGGCCTTTGGTTCCATCCTTTCATGTCACACATAAAGAACCAGAAGGCCGGAAGTGGAGGGAACCACCCTTCACTTCACATGGGTCACATAGGTGCTGATCCAGGCAGGATTTTGATTTCAAAGCCAGTGGTACTCACCTGTAAGTCCTTCACAGGCTAGTGAGAGCAAAGGGCTTTGGGAACCTGAGAATCCTGTGGAAATATGAGTTATTGTTATGAAGGAGAGGAATAAAACGAAGGCGAGGGAACAGAAATGTCTCCTCTGACTCCAGGCCCTTTATTTATTCTCTTGAACTAAGTAGCCCCCACCCTGCAAAGGGAGAAAGAAGGTGTTGGAGAGCGAGCAGTGAGATCCCCACCCTTTACCACAGGCCCCTTGGGCCCTGCCTGCCCAGAGCTGCCTCCTTTGGCCTAAGCTACGGCAAGGGACCCAGGAGGGGGCAGGCAGTGGTTGATGAGATGATGGGGACCACCGGACATGGGCGTAGGAGTGGGGGCCAGGGGAGGGAAGGATGAGCCTTCAGCTCCCAGATTCAGGGGAGAAGACTGAAAATGAGACTCAGCAAGGGCAGTGGGAGGAGGCTCTGAGAATACCGGAGAGCAAGTCCCAGTGGCCCCAATGCCCAGGAGAAGACCTGACCCCTCAGCCCCCCAGCCTGTAGGGAGTCAGCCACGCTCCCTGCAGAAGACTTTCCCTTGGGGACCATGCACAGGATCACACCCTGCTCAGGGGAGCTGAACGGGACCCTGTCTTTTGTCACTGAGTAAACTGAGGTCTAGAGAAGGGAGGGGCTTCCCCACCAGAGCCATATGAACCTCAAACTTCCTTCGGACTTTTTGGCTTTCTTTTTAAATTTACTTTTTTTTTTTAAACTTAATGTTCTTTTTGAGTTTTTCCCATCTCTCACTTGCTACACTGGGTGACTCAGTGAATAGAGCACTGGTCCTTAACTTTTTCCTGATTCCCTATTAGCTGTGTGACCCTGGGCAAGCCATTTTACCCCCTCTACCTCAGTTTCCTCATCCGTAAAATGGACTAGATCAAACCTTCTTAAACTGCAGATCACAAGCCTGTAGGGAGTCAAATAATTGGATGAGAGAATCACGAAATCATGATTTATTATCAGTAAATGTTTGATTTGTATATCTATTTTATGTTACATAAAAGGGGTTGGGAATGGAAAATGTTTAAGAAGCCCTGGACTACACAACCCGGCTCTAAATATTCGGCACAGGTCCACGCCACAAGCAGGAGCCCTTCCGTGACATCTTTACACTGGGCCTCTGAGCCCCTTGAGTACATGTCCAAAGGGCCAGGGAACGTATCGTTTCGTGACTTTTCTGGCATAATTCCTTTCCAAATTGCTTTTCAGTGTATTGGACAAGGCAGAGCTCTAGGGGATACTCCGGCCGTCCCCCCGACATTTGCCATTTTCCACTTTTGTCGTCTTCTGAGGTCAGTCTGATGGGTATAAGGTGGAACCTCTGAGTTGATTTCTGATTAGATTTCCATTCATTGCAGCTTTCTGCTCCTTTCCTGGTGGCCTCTTCCTCAGAGAATAAATGAAAACATGGCCTCCAAAATCCTGCCGATCCTCCCACAAAATGCCCAGTGATAAAAGAGCAAGAGCTCTCGGTCCAAAGTCGGGATGACTTGGATGAGCCTAGGAGGGATTTTTGGTCCCAGAAGGAAGATGGACCAGGAAGGATAGTGTCAGGAGCCGGCTACAAGGATAGTGGATCTAGAAATGTTGGGGACCAAGGGATTTGGATCGATCCATCCCCTTCATTTATAGAGGGGGGAGCTGCAGCCTGGGAAATGAAGCATCTCGATGAGGATCATTAAGGCCATGGGTGAAATGTAAACACCTGGCCTCCGACTCCAGAGGATGGAGACCAGCTCTCAGTCAAGTCCTGTCTCAGGAGCTATGACCCTGAGGCTACAGAAGGTGCAGAAGGTTCCTGCTTCCATGGCTTTCTCACTGGGATCTTCACCAAAGAAATCCTCCCAAAATGTACTGGACACTTTCATCGTGTTTTTAAGTTTTACAAAAAGCTTTACATACACTGTCTCATTTGATCTTCACAATAATACCATCATATATTGGGGGTATTATTTTTCCCATTTTATAGACAGGAAAACTGAGGTGGGTGTTAACCAGACCGAACCTCTTGGCCAGAACTGAACAGAGAAGGCAAAACAACTGTGCAGAGACTAAGAGAAGTTCATTTTCTGAAGGAGTAAGAATGGAAACTGGACATATGTGTTGCTCTCCGCTCTAGTGGGGGACCCCCTTTGGAGTGGACAAATCTTAATGCTCATAACAATGGCTACACAGTGAGCCCTGGAGCTGAAGATGAGGGGTTAGTGTAATAATGAGATCAATTTAATTCATAGCAAGTCTTCAAGATGGGACTTCAAATACTTGATCAAACTGTCAAGCCGGGTGCTGGCCAAAGGAATATAATCATTATGTGAAACAGTTCTGGGATTTTGCCGTGGCTGAGATGGTTCAGAGGGTGAGCGCAAAGCATTGTTGGTACGCCAAGTTCAGTGTACATTGGCTCTGGTAAACACGATGTCTCCTAATTGTAGACATCAAGGGCCTTGCCTGTGTTCACGAAAGCCCAGTGTCAGGAGGAGATTTGAACCCCTGTCTCCAAGTCCCCTCTTAATTATTCTCGGTGACATGCAGGAAACCCAATTCATTTTTCTGGCTGCAGGACTTCCTGCAGCCTTCCTTCTAGTCAGGCTGACTAGACCCAGGACAAGATTCTACTGAAACAAATGCCTTAAGGGGTTTTTTATCTAATCTCAACTCACCAACCCTGGAGCTGGACTTTAGCAATAAAGGGGAGGGAGCTGGTGCGATACTATTAATGGTAATGGTGACTTCAGGAAGTGTGAAATGGCTTCTGGGTCATCACCCAGAATGTAGGAAGCTCTTGTTATCACCTGGAATCCCCTTCCCCTGCTACTGTGGACCTATTCAGTCCTCAGGGCGTGTGGAGTGAGAGAGGAATGAATGAATGAATAAATGAATGAATGAATGAATGAAAACCATGTCCTCAGAGCTGATCCTGAGCTACGCTGAGAAGCTGCAGGAACCCCATTCATTTGTTCATTTTCTTCCATGTCTCTCTGGGAAGTCAGGGCCCTCCACGCCCCCCTGCCAACAATGGTTTATTTCTTTTTTTATTCCTAGCCAATTGATTTATTTTTAATATACATTACTTTATGAATCATATCAGGTGAGAAAAATCAGAACAAAAGGGGAAAACCATGGGAGAGATTAAAAAAAGAAAGAAAAAAGAAGGGAACAGAGCATGTGCTGATTTACATTCCGTCTCCTTGGTTCTTTTTCTGGATGCAGACGGCATTTTCTGCCCAAAGTCTATTGGGATTGCTTTGGCTCCCTGAACCACTGAGAAGAACCAAATCATCCATAGTTCATCGCATTTATTGTGTACGATGTTCTGCTTGTTTTGCTCAGCATTGGTTCATGTCACTTTTTCCAGGGGGGTTATTTCTTCTTATTGTCCTCTCTACACTTTACCCTGCAGCCTAAGAGATAAGGGTGGTGTTCTCAATCCCATCACTCCCCCTTCTTCACACCTGGCTCTATCACCTAAGCTTTATCACTTGCCTAGAATGATGGCCACCTCTCTCTTTTTTCACCTGGCAAATAACTGTCCATCATTTAAAGTCCAAGCCATGTGTTGCCTCCTCCAAGAAGCCTTTCCTGATACACCAGTCCATAGAATCATGGTCTCAGAGCCAAAAAGGTCCTCCAAAGTCATCTAGTGCTTAATTTTTGAAATCATGGCTCATGACCCTTTATGGGGGTCTGAATGTGGAGTTATGAAATTATGGTTTCTTATCAGTAAATATTTGATGTATACACCTATTTTATATGCCTATATACTGCAGGAGTTGGGTAAAAATTTCTTGGGTGAAAAGGGGTCAGGAGCACAAAAAGTTTAAGTCCTGGAATAGTCTAAACCTCTTATTTTATAGATGGGAAATTGAGTCCCAGCAAAGTTAAGTCATTTGCCTGGAGGTCATAGAAGTCAGGTGCCAGGGACAGGATTTAAATTAGGTCATCTCTCTCTTTTTTTGAGCAACTGGGGTTAAGTGACTTGTCCAGGGTCACATGGCTAGGAAGTGTTAAGTTTCTGAGACCAGATTTGAACTCAAGTCCTCCTGACTGCAGGGCTGGGGCTCTATCCATTGCACCACCTAGCTGTCCCGGGTCACCTGTCTTTATATACTTATCTCTAAGTCTTTGTCTTTGTCCACTGCAAAAATTTTCCTCAGATCTTAGTATAGTTTTTTTCAATAAGATTTATTCTTCTTTTGGTATATCACCTTTATTTCTCAATATATCACTGTCCAGAGAGAAAAGGGGGGAACGTGAAGATGGAGAAAGAGTTCAGCAAAACTAGCCAACGTAGCATCCAACCAAATCTGACACATAAGCGATGGTCCACATCCAACCTCGGTGGCCAAAATATATTGCTGAGGAAAGGGGAGAGTATAAAAGCAAATTTAACGGCAAAAACCCTAAGATCTTGGCAACTGCTCTCAAACTTCGTGGTATAGAAAGGGAAAAGAAATGGATGCAGTGTCAGATTTGATCTTAGTCTCAAAGATCATGGCAGACGGAGACTGAAGTCACGAAATTAAAGATGTTTGCTTCTTGGAAGAAACGCTTTGGTGAATCTGGTCAGCAGACTAAAAAGCAGAGACATCCCCTTGCCGACAAAGGTCTAGGTAGTCAAAGACGTGGTTTTTCCCGTAGCAATTTATGGCTGTGAGAATTGGAAAGTCAAGTGCCCCAGAATGATGCTTTTGATTGTGGTGCTGAAGACTTTGAGGGTCTCTTGAATGGCAAGGAGGTCAAATGAGTCAATGCTTAAAAAATTTAGACGATTCATTGGAAAGTCAAATACTGAAGCTGAATTTTAAATGCTTTGGTCGACAACGAGAAGCCGGGACTCATTGGAAAAGATCCCGATGTTGAGAAAGTTTGAAGGCAAAAGCTAAAGGGAATGGCAGAGGATGAGATGGGGAGCTAGGCTCATGTTAGCAGTGAACATGACCTTGGACAGACTCTGAGAGAAAGAGAAAGGTAGAAGAACCTGGTGTGCTGTGGTCCGTGGAGCCACCAAAAGTTGGACATATTGAACAACTTAATAATAACACACACATATGTATATATGAAAATATATACATATAAATACAAAGCAATGATTTAATTCTTTTATTTATTGGTGAATTTCTAATGAGATGATTATTATAATATATAATTTATAATATTAGCATTATAGTATAACATTAGAAACTAATAAAAAATAGTGTAATAATAGAAACAAAAATAGCGGGTCTTAATAGAAACAAAATAGGGGGGTCTTAATAGAAATAAAATAGCGGAATTAATAGAAACAAAATAGTGGGTCTTAATAGAAACAAAATAGCGGTCTTAATAGAAACGAAAATAGCGGTCTTAATAGAAACAAAATAACAGGTCTTAATAGAAATAAAATAGTGGTCTTAATAGAAGTAAAATAGTGGGTTTTAATAGAAATAAAATAGTGGGTCTTAATAGAAACAAAATAGTGGTCTTAATAGAAACAAAATAGCGGTCTTAATAGAAACAAAATAACAGGTCTTAATAGAAATAAAATAGTGGTCTTAATAGAAGTAAAATAGTGGGTTTTAATAGAAACAAAATAGCAGAATTAATAGAAACTAAATAGTGGGTCTTAATAGAAATAAAATAGTAGTCTTAATAGAAATAAAATAGGGGGTCTTAATAGAAACTAAATAGCGGGTCTTAATAGAAATAAAATAGTGGTCTTAATAGAAATAAAATAGTGGGTTTTAATAGAAACAAAATAGCGATCTTAATAGAAACAAAATAGCGGGTCTGTATTCTTTTCATTTCTACATTCTTGGAGGTATCTCTCTTGGCAATCTAGGTACCTGCCACATAAGCCTACTTTTTCTTTTCTTTCTTACTTTTTTTTTTTTGGCTGAGGCAATTGGTAAGTGACTTGCCCAGAATCACACAGCTAGGAAGAGTTAAATGTCTGAAGCCAAATTTGAACTCAGGTCTTCCTGACTTCAGGGCTGGTGCTCTACCCACTGCACCATCCTGCTGCCCCTCAGCCTATCTTTTCTATTTGACCATCAGCTCCATGAAGGCAGGCACAGAGCCTGTATATAGTCAGCACTCAGCGTTTATTGCCTTGTGCTGTAATTGTATCCCAATGCTCTGCTGGGCCCACTCTCCAAACATCCTATCCCAATCCTTCCTTGCTGAAGAAAGACTCTTGTCCTCTCATCCTCTTGATGCTTGGAGACTTTGAGAACATCCAAAGTGACAGAACTAATCTGCTGATTCAGGCCACCTCCTCCCTTCTCCCACCCCAGACATCCTCCCCAGCGGTGGCTCTGATTGGTGGGAATCTCAGACCAGGCTGAAGAGGAGGCCATCTGGCATCGAGGGGTAGGGAAGGGAGGCCCTCAAATCCCAGATATAGACTCTAGGTGCTGTCCCTTGTCCTCAGTGGTCCGGGTCAGGGGCCAAGAACAGAAATATTTGATGTCAGAATGCTGACAGTGTTATTATGAAATCATTTGTATATTATGAAGTCGGGCCTAGCCCAGGGTGAGTACTTAATAATAAGCTGGTTTTGCTGACTGGCTGATTTGCCCAGCCTGGCACTCAGCGATTTGCATGCCCCAGGGATTGGGGTAGAGGTTCCGGCGTGATCCAGAATCCTGGATCTAGAACTGTGCTCCTGCCATGTTCCTTTCCCACCCCAGAAGTCAGCCTGGGATCTTCTGCCTCAGAGGTGGGAGCCCTGAGCAGAGCTGGGTGGTATGTGGGGTGAGGGAGCACGGGGCTTTTAAGGTGTTGAGTCTTGGGAGAAATTCAGAGTGGGGAGAAGTCGGATTATTGACAGTGGAGAGAGAATTCAACATCTGGAAGTAGAAAACTCCCCAGGAGGGAGAGAGGAAGTAGAGAGAGAGAGCCAGGTAGCCAGGAGTGCCCGGGGGACAGTGGAAGAGCCTTGCCCAGGCTTGGAAATCTCTTACTACTCAGGGTTCCAATGGTGAATGAAAAAGGGACAGGCAGTGGGGAGGGCAGGCCTGAAAACTGGTGGAGGCTGGTTCCTTGTTGCTTTTACTTAACAAGAGTCCATGAGTGGATTCTGTTCTCAGATATAATAGAAACCTCGGGAGGGGGAGGGGGGGAGAAGGGGGCTAGAAACATTGGGGATTCTCTCCATGGCTGGGGAGACTCAGAGGCACAGAAAGAACTTTCCTCTGGACCTTTCCAGACTAATTTCACATCACTCCCTAGTCGCTGTTCCAGCCAAGACCACCACCACCATGCTCCCCTCTGCCTCTTAGAATCACTTAATTTCTTCCAGGTTTAATTCACATGTTATCTCCTACAGGAAATCTGTCATGATGATTCCCCTCTCCACACACACACACACACACACACACACACACACACACGCCCCTCTTGATCAGGGCTCTTTTCTTTCCCAAATTCTCTTGCCTTTACACGTTGGCTCATTCACTACACAGCTTCTTAAGGACCAAGAAGCGTCTCTCACTTCGTCCACTTTATATCTTATTATCTTGCACAAAATAACAGGTTGAATTTAGAGGTCCGCCATTTTACTGATGAGGATATGGAAGGCTACATTGGTAATGAGCTGTTGTTTTAGTTCAGTCCTGTCCAGTCTTCTTGAATCCACTTGGAGTTTTCTTGGCAGAGATACTGGAATGGTTTGTCATCTCCTCCTCCAGTGCATTTTGCAGATGAGGAAACTGAGGCAGACAGGATCGAGTGCCTTGTGCAGGGTCACAGTTTGAGGCCAGTCTGAGGCCACATGTGACTCAGGCCTGCTGCTCCACCCCCTGCATCATGTCCCAATGACAGTCAGTTACCATCATATAATCAATCAGTCCTTGAGCATATGTGTTTATTGTATGGACCCTGGGGATACACAGATTAAAAAGTGAACTACTCCTTGCCTTCAAGGAGTTCACATTGTAAAGAAGAGACAAGTGCGAGGTTAGGATCCAGAGCAAAGTAATTGCGAGGTAATTTCGGGGAGATTCCCCCGTTGGATGGGAGAATGGGGGCGGCCCGTCAGAAGCAGGAGACATGGAAGGTCCTTGGTGAGAAGGGACCCAAGTGGGGGGGCTTCCTTAAGCCTGGAAAAGGAGGCGGTAGCTGGTTTACAGTTGGCAGGATTTGAACTGGGGTCTCCTGCGAACGCGGTTCCTCGAGTCCGCTGTCACAGATGGGCTTCAGAACCGGAGGGAGGCGAATACTACCTTCCATGCCTTCCCCTATGACGTATCTCACTGGGGCACTGTTGTTGTGCTGCCCCCTCTTTCGATCGTGGCGTCCTTGAGGGCAGGGGTTGTTTCTGCCTTTCTCAGTGTCCCCAGTTCCTGGATACACAGTGGGCAGTTCATAACTGCTCATCCTTGCCCTCCCCCCCGCCCCAGCCCCGACCCTGGCCGGTCTGAAGCCAGAACTCCGGCTCCGCCGGTACCCAGGAGGCGCCACATAAGTGCACGTGTTGGGTCAGTCTCGGCCTCCCCAGGCTGAGCCACCCTGGATCTGTGCCCGCCGGCAGCCAAAGGGTTACCGTCCCTGGAGACAGAAACCAGGCTCCCAGCGAAAAACCAAAACACAAAAATAATTCGATGAGTAAGAATAAAATTCCCTCTTCTGAGGTTCCTGGCCCGCCCCTCCCTGCGGCCCCCACTTCCCCTTTCCCTACAAGCCCGAGCCTGGCTCCAGGCTGAGTCACAGCCCGCCGGTCCCGGCCTCGGCCCGGGGCTGGAGCACTGCGACTCCAGGCCCGAGCTCCCCACTGCGCATGCCTGCGCCAGCCCCCGCCAGCCGCGACCCGGGCCGGAGCCCTCGCCGAGCAGGGTGCTGAAGGCGAGCCGCGGCGCCACCGTGCGGCCGCGAGGGGCCCTCCAGTCGGAGAAGGACTGTCGTTCGAGGAGCATGCGCAAACCCCATGGCGCGGGGCGGGGTAGAAGGATGGATCACGGAGGGGCTGAGTTGGCGCTCGTCCCGCCTCTTTGCCGCCCACTCCAATCCACCCCCACACAAACGGGGCGGGCCGACACGCCCCGCTGCCCAAGGCTCCACCCCCGAAGACCTCCCTCTCTCCCTCCAGCCGTACGGAAGCCGGGAGGAAGTGTGCTTCCCCGACCCCCGTCCCCCCACAGACTGGAGAGAGGCGGAAGCATCCTCCCGTCAGCGTTCCCCTGCGGTGCTTGCGCCTCGGTGTCTCGGGTTCCGGGCTCGGGATGAGTTTGACGTGGCCGGGCTCCGGGGAGGCGGAGCCGTGTGGCAGGGGGCGGAGGGCGGGAGGAGCCGGGGCCCGGGCCGAGGCCGGGGCCGGGCGGGGGCAGGGGCAGAGACGCCGCGTCTGGGGCTGGATGGCAGGGGCCACCCGGAGCCGCGCTGCCGCCACCGCCGCCGCCGCCGCACGGTGAGTGGCCGGGCCGGGCGGGGGGCGTCCGCCGGCCCCTCGACCCCTGTCCGGACCCCCGCCTCCCCTCAAAGAGTAGGGCGCTGGGCCCCCCGCCTTCCCTTCTGGCTGATCCGCTCCGAAAGAGTGAGGAACTGCCCCTGCCCCTCTCCTTCAGACCCCCCTCCCTCCCCCTCCGGCTGATCCCCCCATGAGTGCGGAGCCGGACCCTCCCCTCTCTCCTACTGACTCCCCAGTAGTAGCACCCCCGGCCCTCCCTTCTGGCTGATCCCCTCTGAAAGAATGGGCAGCTGGATCCCCTCTCCTCCTGATCTCCCATAGTTAGGAACTAGACCCCCGCCCTGCTCCCCTCCAGAGTGGGAAGCTGGAGCCCCTCTAGCTGAAACTCCCCAGAAGTGGAGAGTTGGACTCCTGCCTCTTTTCTGCTGAATCCTCAATAGCAGGGAATGGAACCGTTGACTTTTCTCCTCTGGCTGACCCCCAAATATCGGGGGGCCAGATATCCTGCCCTGTTCCCTCTGACCATCACCCCATAGGAGGGACCTGGGTCTTATGCCTTGACCCCCAAATTAGGGACTCGATCTTTCCTGCTGCCCCTTCCCACTGAACCCCCAAATAGGGGGGAGCTGGACCCTTTGCCCCCCTCTCTAATAAATCCCCAGTTAGCAAGGAGCTGAATCCCATCCCTTCCAACTGACTCCCTCAAATCAACTGGACTGGGACCCATTGCCCCTCCCCCAAGCTACCCCCAAATATTGGGGAGCTGGATCCCCTGTTCCTCCAACTGACCCCAAAATATCAGGGAGCAGGGCCCCCCCCCAGGCAGACACTGGCTCATTGGTCCACTCCCCTCCAGCATTTCTGGACACTGGGGCTTTGGTCCAAGCTCTTACTGACCGGGAGGTGGAAAAGTACTCTGGTGACCTTGGATAAGTCATTTGACGGCTCTGATGCGGGCTGCGGGCTCAGACTGGTCTGTTGTGATTGGTCTGACCCTCCTGGTCTAAGGCCCCTCCCATCTTCAGACCCCTTCCCCCTTTCCCCTGCTTAGGATGGGGTGGCAGCCTGGCAGGGGCCTTTGTTACTGAGTTGGGAAGGAATCAGTCCATTTGACTTCTTTTGTGGAAAGCAGGGGATTGTTTTAGTGAAGAAATCAGGGCTATCAGAGCTCCGGACCCCCCTCCCCAATCTCCGGATCCCCGCAGCCTGAGGACCCAGGAATCCTGGCTCTTCCCCCTCCCTTCCTACTATACCCTTGTTGGGTTCCCGGGGCCTTGCTCCAAGATGGGGAGGGGGGCTATAGGAGAAGTTGTGTCATGGATGGGGAGAAGGGGCCGGGGAAGGTGACTTAGGCTGGGATGCCACGCCTGTGGCGGCCGGGGGAGCCCCCTCCCCTCCCTGGCGCTCTCAGGCGGAGGCTGGACCCGGCGCCGGGCTGGAAGCTTCTGGAAGGGGCCGGGCGGACAGTAACTGGGGGATGCCGTGGGGGCGAGGCCGGCCTCCCGTCGGCTTGGAGGCTTGCCTCCCGACCAGTCCTATGAGTAAAATCTCCCTTTCCCGGCGTCTCCTCTTGGCTGATGATGCAGAGGGAACATCTGGGCAGCCCATTAGCTCCGCACTCCACGTGGGCACCCGTGGTTGGGGGGGCTGCTCCCCGGCTTGGGCTCGGAGGCCCCGGGGCGGGCCAGCCCCCCTTCTCCGGCACCCCTGGGAGGGGAGATGCGGCTGAGAAGAGGGGGCCCCGAGCCCCCAGCCCAGCCTGACTCACGGCCGTCCCGGGGTGATTCAGTGGGAAAGTCTGACTCTGCTCGGAGGCCCCGGCCCGCCCCCCCGCCCCGGTGCTCAGGGAGGGGTGCCCTCTGTCCTTTCTCGTCTCGGGGGCACTCCCGGCCCTGGGGGGATGAATCTGCCGGGTGGAGGCCCTGCCCCCTGGCAGCAGGAGGCACCCTGCTGGGCGGGCGTTCAGAGCCCAGCCAGGACCTCACCCTTTCATTAGGAGAGCTCAGCCTCCGGGCACAGGAGCTGTGTGGGGCCGGGGGAAGGAAGGGGCCCAGCTCGCGGGCAGCGCCCCTCGGAAGGTCCAGATGAACCCCTCGGCGTCCCCTGGTGTGTGGGGGGCTCTGGGGAGCAGGGTCTCATTCCGGCCTCTCCTCTCTCTCCAGCCCGTGATTCGCCTGGATGCCCCTGTGCTGGCGCTGGCATGACTGGGCAACGCCTCCTCCTCACCACGCTGGCCCTGGGGCTCGTCGGGGTGGCCCGGGGGGCCCAGCCGGCCCTGAGGGGCCGGGCGGCGGCGGCTTGTCGTCTGGATGACAAGGAGAGCGAGTCTTGGGGGGCCCTGCTGAGCGCCGAGCGGCTGGACGCCTGGATCTGCTCCCTGGTGGGCTCGCTCATGGTGGGCCTCAGCGGGGTCCTGCCGCTGCTGGTCATTCCCCTGGAGACGGGCGCCGCCCTCTGCTCCGAAGGCAGGTTCCCCAGCCCCTCCCCTGCGGGCCCCGTCCCGTCCCCTCTGAGGCGCTCGGGCCTAGGCCAGCATTAGCTCTCGCTCGTCCCGTCGGCCCTGGGAAGTCGGGGGTTTAGGGGCCGGGGGGGCCGGGCCCGGCTCTGGGCACTTGTTTACATTTTCTAGCACAGACTCGGAGACAAACAGTGAGCGCCTGTAGTGTACGAGGCGTCCTATTAGAGCCAGGTTAGGAGGCAGAGAGGAGACCCCCCCGGGGAAGATAAGGGCGAGCTGCCCTGCGTGTGCCCCCCAACGCCAGCCAACGTTTCAGGCGCTGCCAGTGGGGTGACAGGGAGGCGGCCCCCCGCGGGCTTGGGGAGCCAGGGATTCCTGGTGCTCGGTGAACCCTGAGCCAGCACTCGCGCCTCTCCCAGGGGGCCCCGTCTGGAAGGCGCCCAGAGCGGTGGGGCCCCGGAGCCCGGGGGTTTGGGGCGTGGGAGGAAATGAGGAGGGGGCTTCGGGCCGGCCAGAGGAGAGTGCAGCCTCGCTCTGCTTGGGCCCCGAGGTGGGAGAGCAGCCACGGAGGAGAGAACATGGAAGTTAGTTGGGGGGCCCTGCCAGGGAATGCTCGGGCAGCGGGGGGGGCATCCCAAGGGGGTCCCCAGGAGGTGGCCGGCAGGGCGGCGCCCTCCTGACCCGGCGCCCTCTGCCCTCCAGCTGGCTCCCAGCGCCTGAAGCAGCTGCTGAGCTTCGCCCTGGGGGGGCTGCTGGGGAACGTGTTTCTGCACCTGCTGCCCGAGGCCTGGGCCTACACCTGCAGCGCCACCACGGGTAAGGCTCCGGCCCGCCGGGTGTGAGGAGGGGCGGGCGTGGGCAGGGCGGCCCCCGGCCGGCTCTGACTCCCCGTGTCTGCAGGCCGGGCCGGGCAGAGCCTGCAGCAGCAGCAGCTCCTGGGCCTCTGGGTCATCGCCGGCTTCCTGACCTTCCTGGCTCTGGAGAAGATGTTCCTGGACAGCAAGGAGAAGGATCGCCCCAGCCAGGTGAGGGCCGGCCCCCGCTCGGCCTGCTCCGAACACAGGGCTCCCGGTGCCCAGGACAAGCAGCCCGCCGGGGAGGAAGGGCCCGGGCAGCCGGCCTCGGGGCGGGACCAGGACCCCGGAGTAAAGGGCCTTTTCTGTCTCTGTCTCTCTCTCAGTGGGGGTGGGGGGCGTCTAACGGCCGCTTCTCCCTCACTCTCCTGGACTCAGGCCCCCACCAAAGACCCGGCTGCTGCCGTGCGCAATGGAGGCCGCTGCCTGGCCCTGCCGGCCGCGGTTCCAGGCCTGAGCATTGAGGTGCAGAAAATCAAAGTGAGTGGCCCGATCGCGGCCCCCTCCCCGGCCCCGGGGTGCTCCCTCCGCGCCCCCCGGCCCGGCTCAGCCTCCCTTTCCCCCCCAGATCAGCGGCTACCTCAACCTGTTGGCCAACACCATCGACAACTTCACGCACGGGCTGGCTGTGGCGGCCAGCTTCCTGGTGAGCAAGAAGGTGAGTGCCCAGACTGCCCCCCACCCCGGGAAGTGACTGCCCTCCCCTCCAGAAGTGACTGCGCCCCCCCCGGAAGTGACTGCCCCCCACCCCGAGAAGTGACTGCGCCCCCCAGGAAGTGACTCCCCCCCCAGGAAGTGACTGCCCCCCCCTCCAGAAGTAACTGCCCCCCACCCTGAGAAGTGACTGCCCCCCGGGACCCCGGCCTCACAGACTCCCTTCTCTGCACAGATCGGCCTTCTGACGACCGTGGCCATCCTGCTCCACGAGATCCCCCATGAGGTACGTGCTGCCGGCTGCGGGGGCTTCCAGACCTCGAGGGCCCGGCCTGGAGCTCTGCTCGGCCCTGGGGGGCACGGCTGGCAGAGGGTGTGGGGGGGGGTGAGGAAGGAGCTGCTCCCAGAAAGCCCGTGAAAGCCTAGCGGGGTTCGGGGGGAGTCTCTGGGCCGGCCCGGCTCTGCCAGGCCCCGTGCGAGGTGCTACAATATGAAGGCAGACAGAAACACTGGCATAAGCACCGACTGTGCGCTGGGCCCCCAGGAGACAGAGCAGGAGCTTCCTTTGTGAGGGACCAGAGTGTGTAGGGAAAGGTCAAGAGAAATAAGGGTCATGAGGGCGCCCTCGAGGCGAGACGCTGGGGCCTGGTCTGGGGAAGGTGGGGAGGGGGCACAGGCGGAGCTTGGGCTCTCTCTGGACTTTGGGGTTCTGAGGCCTGGAGATGTCAGGGGCCGGGGGGCACCTCGCACTGGGGGCCCCGCTGGGGAAGAAGGGTTAGTGACCGGCCTGGCCCTCGCTGGGCCCCGGGGGCCCTGGCCATGTGCCCGTCATGGTGCCGGTGAGAGCGGGCGGGGAGCACCGCCGGGCCGGACCCCCTGAGGGACACGGCTGAGGGGGGGGCCTGCACTAACCCCTGCCGGGCCCTTCCTCAGGTGGGTGACTTTGCGATCCTGCTGCGGGCCGGCTTTGACCGATGGAGTGCGGCCAAGCTGCAGCTCTGGACGGCGCTGGGGGGCATCCTGGGCGCCTGCTTCGCCATCTGTGCCCAGTCTCCCAAAGGAGCAGGTAGGGAGCGGAGGCGTGGGGGCCCAGAGGGGGTGTCGGCCGGGCAGACGGCGCGGGGGGCGGGGGCGCCGGGGCACTGAGTGGGTGCCGCTCTTTGCAGGGGAGACCATTGCCTGGATCCTCCCCTTCACCTCCGGGGGCTTCCTCTACATCGCTCTGGTCAACGTGCTGCCGGACCTCCTGAAGGAGGAGAACCCTTGGTGAGTGGCGCGGGCTCTCGGGCTTGGGGCTCACTTCTCCGTGCCCGGAGGGCCCCTAGTCCGCGTGGGGCTCAGTCCCGGATGCCCCCTCTCGCACCCCCTGTCAGGGAGAGGAGCCCCCGCTGCCGCGGCCCTGATCCTGTCACCTCCCAGGCCAGGCTGGTACCTGCAGCAGCAACAGGGGCCGGAGGGGGGGCGGCACCTGCAGCTGTGGGGAGCCACAATCCCCGGCCGTGGGGGGGCCACAATCCCCGGCTGTGGGGGGCCACAATCCCCAGCCGTGGGGGGCCGTAATCCCCGGCCGTGGGGGAGCCATAATCCCCGGCCGTGGGGGGGCCACAATCCCCGGCCGTGGGGGAGCCATAATCCCCGGCCGTGGGGGGCCACAATCCCCGGCCGTGGGGGGCCGTAATCCCCGGCCGTGGGGGGGCCACAATCTCCGGCCGTGGGGGGCCATAATCCCCGGCCGTGGGGGGCCACAATCCCCGGCCGTGGGGGGCCACAATCCCCGGCCGTGGGGGGCCGGGTGACGGCCTAAGCAGAAGCCTCTGTCCCCGCAGGAACTCCTTGCAGCAGGTGCTGCTGCTGTTCACGGGCATAGTGATGATGGTGCTCTTCTCGCTCCTGGCCGAGTGACGCCCCCGAGACCCTCGGCCCCCCCGCAATAAGACTCCTGGTGGTCCCGTGACCTCGTGTGTGTGCTTGGGAGCCAGCGTGGGGGTGGGGGGTGAGCCGCCCGCGTGGGCAGACTCCGAGCCTGGCGCCCCCGCCCCTCTGGTGGCCGGCTCTGGTCCCGGTCTCTGGGAAATAAGCTTTGGGGAGCAGCGGCGTAGGAGTGTGGGGTGCAGAAGGGTCCGGGGGAAGGGGACAGAGAGGACAGCCAGAACTTCTGGTTGCAGGGGTGGCCTCGGGCCTGGGGAAAGTGGGAGGAGGGGCCCTGGGCCTCAGTGAGGAGGGGGGCACCCCCACTTCTCTCTGTTGGGGCTCCTCTTCCCTGCTGTTCCCCAGCCGGGATCCGACAGCGCCCCGAAAATCCGGAGGCAGCCTGGCTCTGGCCCCACCCTTGGCCCCGGCCCCCATTTGGCCCCGGCCCCTCCGAGAGCTGAGGGATGGGGGGGGCCGGGTTTTCTGAGGGACAGGCCCGAGGCCGGTGGGCCTCTATCCGCAGGCTGGAGGCCCGGCTCCCACCTCCCCCCTCCCGCTACCAAAGGAAGTATTTAGTCAGCACCGAGTGCTGGAGAGAGCCCGGCCCCGCCCCTCCCCCGGCTAGGCCTTCGTCGGGAGGGCGGGGAGCATGCTGGGAAGCTGCGCTCAGCGCCCGGGAATGTGCCCGCTGCCCCCGCGGGGAGCCCCGCCAGAGGCCCACTGGGGCTGGAGCCCGGGCGCCCCCTGGAGGACAGCGGGGGAAGCGGCTGCAGAGACGCGGTCGGTTTTACGACGGGCCTGCGCCCTTCTGCCCCAGAATGGAGAGGATTTGCAAATAAATCTTATTTTATCCTGAAGCTGGTCTCCTCTGCTCTGGGGCCCAGGCCCCCCGGGGGGGATGGGGTGGGGAGGGGGAGACGGTCCCATGGGGGTGGGGAAGAGTGAGGTGGCCTCTGGGGGTGGTGGGAATGGGGAGTCTTGGAGAGACAGCCCCCGTACACAGCTCATTTGGGCTCCGGGCCCTTCCCAGGGGGCAGTGGCCTTGGCACTGAGCCCGGGGTAAGGGAAGAGCAGGACGGCGACTCCCTCAGCACCCCCGGTCTCATCTGTGAAATGGGGACAATCACGGCATCTGCCGCCCTGTCGGTGGCAGGCACTGTAAAATGGACCCTGGGGGAGCCCCGCCTACAGCTACCCCCAGGCTGAAAGGCCAGTTATTATTGAGGGGGCCCAATGACAGATTTGGGGGGCCTGGGAGCTCAGTCCAACTTGACTCAGTTGGCGAGTATGAGGCGTCCCTGACTCGGGGCTGGCACACCCCCACTGTGCCACCCAGCTGCCTCCCATTCTTTTTCTGATGGAGGAGGGAGGGATTTTCATTCTCAGAAAAAGATTTTTAAAGATTTCCATGAATTAATGGAAGTGAAGTAAGCAGAGATCACAAAATCCGTCCTAAAAGCAGGGTTCCCCCCCCCTCCCCGCCCCAGGAGCCAACAATCAGCATTACACCCACTTTACACGAGAGAAACTGAGGCCTGGAGAGATGAGTGATTGGCCTCCCGGCCCAGAACTACTGAGCTCAAGTGGGATCCACAGCCGCCTCTCCAAGGCCAGGGCGGGCTTCTCCGCCCCGTCCCCCACGGCCTGACCCAGGTCACTCCTTACAAAGGGGGCTGGGGGCAGGGGTCCAGCCCAAACAGCAGGAGGCACTGTTTCCTCAGCAGTGCGGGAGCACAGTAAGAAAGGTCGTTGGACTTAGAACTCGCATCTTGGGGACAGGCCTTTTACAGACAGAGAAACTGAGGCTGAGAAGGCCTGCCACAGTCCCAAGCCATCCTCCACGGCACCACCCGGGCTCGGTCTCCGTGAGGAGGTGCGATGGGAGCCCGTCCCGGGCCTCAGTTTCTGGGTGCGCACAGTAGGGGCTCCCACTTGCGCCCTCGTCCCCCCGTACTCCCTGATCCCGCAGTAGCCGCCCACTGCCTGGCAGCCACACGCTAGCCCTGGGCCGTCCGTCAGTCTCTGGCCCCGAGTTTCCAGCCCTGACCGAGCGCTGGGGCGACAGACGGGGAATCTAGGGAGCTCGCCCCCAACGCCTGCTCTTCCAGCCTGGCCCAGGCCCAAAGCTCCCCTCGTGCCCGGGCCCGGCAGCAGCTCTGGCCCTCCTCAGAATCCTGTCCCAAAGTCACTCCAGATCCGCAGTGGGCACATTCAGGGCACCAAGGGAGAGTCGCCCCCTTCCTCTGGGGAAGCCCTCTGCTGTGCCCCACTCACCTGAGCATATCAGCCCAGAACTGACAGCCCCTGGTGATGGGGGAAGGGGAAGCCCAACACCTTAACCAGTTTCACCCATAACCAGGCCAGGTCACTTAACCTCCTAGCCAGTTTCCTCATCTGCAAAATGGGAGAGCAGTGCCTCCTCAGGCTTAGGGCAAGGACCTTATGAGCCCATCAGCATAAGGCACTTTGCAAACCCTGGGTGTTAGGGTGTCTTGGAACTACACGTCCAAACGCCAGCCCTCAGGGGGGATGGTGAGTGGTGCCCGATGGCCGGGAGTGCTGCGCCCAGGTGCAGACAGCTGAAATCGGGCTCTAGCGTCTCATGGGAGAGGTGGAAGATGGATGCCATGTGCCCAGCTCCATGGGGAGGCTCCCTCCCTCCCTGGCCGTCCTGGAGCGGCGCACACTCCTCACGGGCGCTGTAGTGCCTCGGCACGGGGTGACCCGCAGATGTGGGCGATCTGGAAGGCTTCCAAGGAAGGAAGTACCGAGGTAGGCGATGGCCATGCATGGAATGTGCCAGGCTGGAATGCGCCAGGCTGGCATAGGGAGAGGAGCTGGCAAGAAGCTCCAGGACTCAAAAGCTGCATCCTAAACCGTGGGCAGCTGCCCTGTCTCACCGCTGCTGGCAGGAAGCCCCAGGAATCCAGGCCACGCCCCACAGCTGGGCACAGCCCGTCCCACATAAACAGCAGGCGGGCCAAGAACCCCCTCTCCAGCTCTGAGGCTGTTGTGCCAACCTCGCGGGGGGCCCGCCCTGTTCTAACCGCTGGAGCAAAAGCAAGACCCCAGACCCATTGGGAGAAAAGAACCTAACCACCTTTATTGTTGCTACTGTTGCCAGCCCACGAGCCAGATGAGCTGGGCCCGGGTTTGGGGCCCGGGATCCCCCCGGCCTCCCTAAGCATAGTACTGCAGATTGGCCTTCTTCTTGGCCTGCACCTCCAGGATGCCCTCCATGTAGTCTTCATGGGTGAGTTCCGTGGCCCCCCGCCGAAGCGCGATCATCCCCTACGGCCAAGAGACGGAGCCCGAGATCAGGCCGTGCCTAGGGGCCTGCACCCACACCCTCCCCCCTCCCGGGCCTGGCCCACTCACCGCTTCCACGCACACCGCCTTGCACTGGGCCCCGTTGAAGTCATCGGTGCAACGCGCAAGCTCCTCGTAGTTGACGTCAGGGCTGGGGAAAGAGGGGGGAGACAGGTCAGCCCCGCACCCGGGAAGCCCCCCGGCCTCTGGCTCCCCCATCCCAGGACTCACTCGGAACCAAGAGGAAGTGCCAGGTCGGGGAGGACCCCCCAGGGCCTCCATCGTCCCTCACCTGACGTTCATCTTCCGGGAGTGGATCTGCATGATCCTGGCTCTGGCTTCCTCGTTGGGCATCGGGAACTCGATCTTGCGGTCCAGGCGACCCGAGCGCAGCAAGGCGGGGTCCAGGATGTCCACCCTGTTTGTAGCAGCAATCACCTGGGGGAGGGGACACCAACATCTCAGGCCCTTCTCCCCCTTGGGGCCTCCTCAGCCCCCTGCCCTGTGGCCCGGCCACCCCAAGAGCCACGCTCGGCAGGTAACGTGGGGAATGCTGGCGCCTCCACGCCGACGCATCACCTTGACTTGGGTGTTGGGCTGGAACCCGTCCAGCTGGTTCAGGAGCTCCAGCATCGTTCTCTGAACTTCTCGGTCCCCCGCCTTCTCGCTGTCAAAGCTGTGGGGTGGGAGAAGCCACAGGCGGAGCTGGTCAAGTGCTCCAGACAGACCACCACCGTAAAGCACTTGGCCCCTGCCTGCACCCCCCTCCCCCCAGCCCAGGGTCAGCTCGTTTCTTGAGTCATTCCCCCCTCCCCCCATTCTGGACTGTCTGGAGAAGCGAGTCTGGTCCAGTGTCCAGGGCTCGGACCACTCCCCACAGCGCACTCAAGCCTTACCGCTTGGTTCCGATGGCGTCCAGCTCGTCGATGAAGATGATGGAGGGGGCTTTCTCTTTGGCCAAAGCAAAGGCGTCCCGCACCAGCTTGGCTCCGTCCCCGATGAACATCTGTACCAGCTGGGGCCCCGCCAGCTTCAGGAAGGTGGCCTGGACAGAGCAGAGGGACACTCGAGCAGACAGCTACCGATGGGCTGTCCCGGTTGGGTCCCACCCTTTGCCTCGTCCCCGTTCCCAGCCTCCTTAGAGGGACCCCTGGGCTGCAGTGGCCAAGCCCTCACCTTGGTCTGTGCGGCACATGCTCGGGCCAGCAGGGTTTTCCCAGTCCCTGGGGGTCCGTACATCAACACTCCCTTCGGAGGCTGAATCCCCAAATTCTCAAACTTCTCTTTGTGGTTCATCGGCAATACGATAGCCTCGACCAGCTGCTCAAACAAGGACAAGGTCAGTAAGAGGGACCCCCGGGCTCCTCCTCAGCACAGTTCAGCTTCATCATTAACCTTCTGAGTTCTCAGCACCACCCCAGCGCCAGGGGCTGCCCCCCAGAAGGAGGTCCTGCCCAAAGGGTCACTGACAAAGGGAAAGCGCCCTCTCCCCGCAAAGGCCCGGCCACAGTCACCTCTTGGATCTGTTTGTCCAGCCCCCCGATGTCACTGTACTGCTCCGTGGGCCTCTCGTCCACTTCCATGGCCTTCACTCGGGAATCATACTCAGTGGGCAGGGTCTCCAGGATCAGGTAGGAGTCTTTATTTACTCCCTGAGGAGAAAACAGTTAACACTCAGCTTTTCCCAAGGCCGAGAGCAACGAGCAACAGCGGCGGGCTGACCCTCTGGAAGGCCCCAGACGTGCACCGACGAGGTCTGGGCCCTCTGTCTTACAAGGGGTTGCCAGGCAGGCCAGAAATGGCCCCGGCTAGGTTCCTGCTATAGAAGCCATTCGGGAATGGGCAGCCCCAGAGTCAAAGGTCACTCACCACCAGGTCTCCGGGCTTCAGCTTCTCTGCATCAACCAAACCGATCACTGGCAAGAAATAGGTCTACAAATAAAAGAGAAGGGCAGAGGGGGAGTGGTTTTCCAGCAGCCTGATCCGATGACTTCCACAAAGCCCTCTCTCTGCTCTAGTTCCCAAGCAGGCCCCCTCCTTCGGCCCACGGCAGAGTCCTCGGCTCTCACCTGTCGGGTTGAGGTTTTGATCACAGCACATTTGCCCTTTCTCTGGGAGTCAAGGTCAATGTTGGCGCCATCTTCTTCTTGGTCATTGGGATCAACATCCAGCAGCTGGGAAAGGGAGACCTGGTCAGAGCTCCCCCAGCCTGAGCTAAGTACTCTGGGCCCTCAGATCACCCCCGTATCACAGAGCAGGGAAGCCCTTCTTCTCTATCTTTTAAGTGTTAGCATTAAAGTCGGTCACCTGGAGCTGCCAGAGCAGAGGCACACCGGTGCCCGGCCGTGTCTGACCCTGACAATCCCCATGAGGAGGAGCCCGGGATCCCAATGCACCTCCCTCCCCTCCTCTGCTCGCTGCCCATTTTTCCCTCCATGTGCACACACACCTCGATGACGTTGGAGACGAGGTAGGGCAGAGTCTTGTTCACTTTAATCTTCTCGCTGTTCTCCTTGATCTTGTCCTTCATGGCCTGCAGTTCGTGCGTCACACGTAGCACTTCACTTTTCATGATCTAGGACAAAGGTGCCCGCGGGCCAGCTCATACACGGGCTCCTCTGCCGAGGCTGGCCAGTGGCTGAGCGGGCCTCCCCCAAAGTCGCCAGCCTTAAACGCCCTGTCTTCAGCCCGCTTCAACCACAGAAGGCTCGAAGGAGAGCCCCTGACCTAAGCCTGAGCTGGGCAGACACACTACTGATGTGAGAGGATCAGATGGGGAGAGAGAGAGAAGGGAAAATCCATCACAGGACCCCCAGTGCTTTTTGGAAGCCCTGGGAAAGACCCAAAATCCTCAGGTGCCTCCACCACAATCTGACTCCTACTCCTAAGATTTAAGGTCCTCTATACCCTACTTACTGTTCCCCAAAGGAAACGGGTCCCCTTCTGCCTGAACCTCCTCACAAAGTTGCTTACTTCTGAAACCCTTGGGTCAGCCTGTGAAAACCTGCCCTGTAAGTAAAGGCAAAACTCGGGAGCCCCCCACCCCCTCCAATTTCTCCAACCACTCAGAATGCCTCTCACCACAGCTCCACCACATCCTACCCTGCGTGGCCCTTGTACAAAGGTATCTGATCACTCGTCCTGGACCAGAAGCTATCTGAGAGCTGGCTACAGTGCCCTGTACACAGTAGGTGCTCAATAGTTGATTCAAAGAATTTGTTCTGAGACAGGAAAAGGATTCTCCACAATTAGGCAGCTAGAATGCTGGACTAGGTATCAAGAAAGCCTGAGTTCAAATCCAGCCTCTGACACTTACTGTGAGACCTTGCACAAAGCATTTAACCTATTTAATTCAATTTTCTCAACTGTAAAATGGGGGTTATAACTACTTCCCAGGACATCATGAGAATACAATGTATTATTATTTGTAAAGAGCTGATGCAAACTTTAAAGTAGCACTTTATAGCTTTAAATATAATTATACAGTGCTAATTATAGCTATAATTAATGTAACCGTACTTTAAGCATCTCTTGGGATAGAGATCCACAGGACACCCCTTACCTTGATCTCGCTGTCCAACAGACGAGTGCGCTGAATGATCTCCTCTGTGGACATTTTGAGCACTTCCTCCCCAATTCCATCTTGCTGTAAAGAAACCAGACGACCTTGAGATTCAGAGCTAGGAAGAACCCCGGACATCACGTAGTCCAATATCTCACAGATGAGAAAGCAATTCCCAGAGATTAACAGGTAACACATGGCGGACCCCAGACTGCTTGGCCACTCCTCCTGTGCTTTCCCATGACAGAGATGCCATTCTTTTTATTTACTTTCAAATTGCAAAACATTTTCACAATTAGTCATGTTCAGAAAATGGGGGAAGAGAGAAAGTAAGAAAAATAAAGGGAAAAAATGCTTTCTATCTGGAGGTGGACAGCATTTTACATCATGACTCCTTTAGAATTGTGGATTGATCAGTCACTAAGTCTTTCGCAGGTATTTTTACAAAATTGCTGTTACTGTGTACACTGTTCTCTCGGTTCTGCCTACTCCAGCATGCATTAGTTCCCACGTTTCTGACATCATACACCACAACTTGTTCACCCATTCCCCAATTAATGGGCATCCCCTCAATTTCCAATTCTCTGTCACTACAAAGTGAGCTGCTATAACTACTTTGTAAGTGTAGATTCTTTTTCTTTAATATCTGGGGTAGAAGCAATACTACACAGTCAGAGAGCTTGCACAATTTCAGAGGCATCTGGGCATAGTTCCAAATTGTTCTCCAATATGGATGGATTGGTTCACAGCTCTATCAATAGTCCATTTGTGTCTGCACTTGTCCACAATCCCTCCAGATTATCATTTGCCTTTTTTGTCATGTTAGTGGTACCTTAAGAGTCGTTTGAATTTCTTTAATTATTAATGATTTAGAGCTCTTTTTCCTGTCTACAGATAGCTTTGAATTCTTCCTCTGTTCATACCCTGTGACCATTTATCAACTGGGGAATAGTTCCAATTTTGATGAATTTAATTCAGTTCTTTATATATCTGAGAAATAAAACCTTTATCAGAGAAATGTCCCCCCCCCCCCCAATTTTCCTGCTCACATTCCACTGGATTTGTCTGTAAGAAAATTTTATGTAATCACAATTAACCATTTTACTTCCTCTGACCACTTACTGGATTACAAATTCTCCCCCCTACCCATAGATCCACTAATTTGCAATTATAGTGTGCATAGAAGGCAATTGCAATAGATCCACTCTTCCCATTTCACGCATTTCTATTTTAATATTTGATATCTGATGTGAGATGTTGGTCTATGCTTATGTTCCACCAGATTGCTTTCCAGTTTTCCCAGTAGTTTTGGTCAAATCTTGAGTTCTTGTCCCAATAGCTGGCAACTTTGGGTTTTTCCAATACTAACTTTCTATGCTCATTTGCTTTTGTATACCTGTGCCTAATTTAGATCACTGATCAACCACTCCATTTCTTATCCAGTAACAGACTGTTTTGACTGAAATGGGAGGGAAACTTCCCTTTACTGAAGCTGTGTTCCTTTTAAGATTATCACTCTGAAACTGTATTCTCTTTTGATCTGTGATCCCTTTTGGAGTCTCAGCCCCTCTTGGGAAAGGCATATCCCCCCTTAGATGTTATCTTTTGGGGTTGCCAGAACCTTTGATTCCGTTAGAAATCTTGGTCAAAAAGCACCCCTTTGAAATGTTGTTAATTCCTATCTGGGCTGGAAACTGATAAGCATCTAAGCCTGGGAACCTGAGTCCTGAAGCCTCAAGACTCCTTTTTTTTTTTTTTAAATATATATTTTATTTTATTTTATAATAACTTTATATTGACAGAATCCATGCCAGGGTAATTATTTTTACATTATCATTCCTTGCACTTGCTTCTGTTCCGATTTTTCCCCTCCTCCCTCCACCCCCTCCCCCAGATGGCAAGCAATCCTATATATGTTAGATATGTTGCAGTACATCTTAGATACAATATATGTTTGCAGAACCGAACAGTTCTCTTGTTGCACAGGAAGAGCTGGATTCAGAAGGTAAAAAGAACCCGGGAAGAAAAACAAAAATGCAGATAGTTCACATTCGTTTCCCAGTGTTCTTTCTTTGGGTGTAGCTGCTTCTGTCCATCATTTATCAATTGAAACTCAGTTAAGTCTCTTTGTCAAAGAAATCCACTTCCATCAGAATACATCCTCATACAATATCGTTGTCGAAGTGTATAATGATCTCCTGGTTCTGCTCATTTCACTTAGCATCAGTTCATGTAAGTCTCTCCAAGCTTCTCTGTATTCATCCTGCTGGTCATTCCTTACAGAACAATAATATTCCATAATATTCATATACCACAATTTACCCAACCATTCTCCGATTGATGGGCATCCATTCAGTTTCCAGTTTCTAGCCACTACAAACAGGGCTGCCACAAACATTTTGGCACATACAGGTCCCTTTTCCTTTTTTAGTATTTCTTTGGGATATAAGCCCAGAAGTAACACTGCTGGATCAAAGGGTATGCACAATTTGATAACTTTTGGGGCATAATTCCAGATTGCTCTCCAGAATGGTTGGATTCGTTCACAACTCCACCAACAATGCACCAGTGTCCCAGTTTTCCCACATCCCCTCCAACATTCATTATTTTTTCCTGTCATCTTAGCCAATCTGACAGGTGTGTAGTGGTATCTCAGAGTTGTCTTAATTTGCATTTCTCTGATCAATAGTGATTTGGAACACTCTTTCATATGAGTGGTAATAGTTTCAATTTCATCATCTGAAAATTGTCTGTTCATATCCTTTGACCATTTATCAACTGGAGAATGGTCAAGACTCCTTTTAAAGGGCAGTTTCTGGACTCCCTCCTTGCAGAGGCCCAAGCAATTTGCTAGCACCCTGCCTGCTGAGAAGGCATTCTTTTCTCAGTGCCAGCCTCCATTTCCCTAATAGAACTCTGCCACCATAGAAGTCAGTCTCTTGGCAAACTGGTTTCTATCCAACAATCAGCTTTCATTTTTGCCAATTAATATTTCAGGAATAAGTGAATTTTTTCACGTTAAACCTGTGGCTGACCAAAAGGGGATTTTAACAACTCTCTCATTGCCACTAACCGCATCACCACTGGGAATCGAGGGGATATAAACCTCATCATGATGATGACTAATTTGTAATACAGATTTAGATCTGGTATTACTAGGTTCTCTTCCTTTCCCCCTCCATTGATTCCCTTGATACTCTTTTCCTTTTGTCCCTCCAGATGAATTTGTGTTTTTGTTTTTCTATCACTAGTAATTCTTTGACACCAATGCACTGTTGGTGAAGGTGTGAACTTGATCCAACCATCCTAAGGAGAAATTGGAACTGGGCCTTGGAGGCGGGGATAGGGGGGTGGCAGTGTATAAAACTATGCATACTCTTTGATCAAATGCCACTACTGGGTCTGTATCCCAAAGAGATCACAGAAAGGGAAAAGGACCCACATGTACAACAATGTTTCTAGCAGCTCTTTTTGAGGTGGCAAAGAACTGGAAATTAAGGACATATCCATCAATTGGGGAATGGCTGAATAAATTATAGATTATGAATGTAGACACAGTGAGCAGGCAAATTTCAGAAAAACCCAGAAAGATTTACATGAACGGATGGTCAGTGAAGTAAACAGAGCCAGCAGAACATCTACACAGTAACAAGATTACATGATCAACTCAGATGGATGTGGCTCTTTTTAATAATGATTCAAGCTAATTCCAATAGACTTATGTGATGGAGATCCAGAGAGAGCACTGTGGGGATTCAGTTGCATCACAGCATAATACTTTCACCTTTTTTGTTCTGGGGATTATGTTTAGAAGAATTGCATGTGTTTAACCTATATTGGATTGCTTGCTGTCTGGGGGAGGGGAGAAGAGAGGAGAGAGAGAAAAACTTGGAACACAAGGTTTTAAAGTAAGGATGAATGGCATAAACTACCTTTATGTGTATTTTGAAAAATAAAAAGATATTTTTTTAAAAAGTATTTAGATGACCGCATCTCTATATAATTATTTCTGGGGTAAGCCTACTTAAATACATATATAAAAGGGGTCCACAAGCGTCATCAACTTGCCAAAGGGGATCCAGGACAAAAGCAGAGGTCGGGCTCTAAGGTTGCCGGGTACATTATTATGTGTTAGGCCAGGCGTTCTCCTGGCTGCCAATTGTGGCCTTTCCAACTATCTGGGATCTCTTTCCCACTGACAAAGATGCCCCCCCTTAACTGTCTGGGCTCAACAAGTCAATTCTCCAGCTGCCAGAGCTGGAAGGGACCCGTCTCTCTCACCTGACAATGATACTCAACACGAAGGCTAGAAGGAATCTTCCAGCCAGCAGCTGCCTCTCCTCACCTTATGGGGAGGTCCAGAGGAAGGCATAAGCGACCCCGTAGCCACTCACACTGTCAGTCAGGCCGGGAGCCTGGTCCTCTGGCTCCAAGCCCCAGACTCCATCACTCCCTCCCCCTTTCCACTGTCCCCCCCAATGGGCAGCTAGCGGCTGCAGGGCATAGAGGGCGGGCCTTAGTCAGGAGGACTCTTCTTCCTGAGTTCAAATCCAGCCTCAGACACTTTTCAGCTGTGTGGCCCTGTCTGCTTAGTTTCCTCATCTGTAAAATGAGCTGGAGAAGGAAATGGACAGCCCCTCCCGGATCTCTGCCAAGAACCCTCCCCCGCAACAGAATCCGGAGTGTGACAGGACTGAGTCAAAGCTGGTCCCCTTAGAACCCTCCCCCTTCTCTCCCCCCCCCCCCATCCAGGGGCTCTTACCCTGAATCTCTCCTCCCTTTCCTTATGGGGGACCTGCGGACCAAGGGCCAGAGATGCCCAGCCCCCATCCTCCTGGTCTCACTCTCTGGGGTGTCTCCCCCAAGGTCTGGCCCCTTCCCTCTACACTCTCTCGTTAATCTCACCAATTTCCCGGATTTAGGGACCGCTAAGTGGACATCCCCAATCCCTCCCATGAGAAAGCATTAGGAAAGCCTGGTACACAGGAGGCGCTTAGTAGGTGCTGGCTCTCTCTTCCGCCCTCATCTCTCCCAGTCCCGCGGCCCCAGGATGCTTCTTTTTATTGGTGCTTCGCCCTGCAGGACTCTCCGTGACCCCACAGGCGTTTCCTGACGACGACACGGGAGGGCCCTTTCCATGCCCCGTGGCTCCCGTGGCCTGGGTGAGGCGATTCACCCAGGGTCACACGACACAACTAGGACCAACGTTGTAGCCCGGCTCCAGCTCAGGGTGGGTATTCGGGCCAAGTCTCTCCCCCTCCTCGAGCATCTCCACCGGGCGCTGTCGCCCCCTCTCTGCTCCGGCCCTCAGGCCTCCCTTCTTCCCTCCGGGTCTTTGCACCCGCCGTGCACGCTGCCCTTTCTTACGCGGACGCTCCACGGGGGGTCGTGGGTGATGCCTTCCCGCGACTCCCCACTCGCGCTGCTCGGGCCTAGTCCCGTCCTCATCCCGCACAGACCCCCTGGGTGGGGACTAGGCCCCCAGAGAAGGGAAGCTGGTCGAGGGCAGGGCGCTCTCCCCTCGGGTCTCACTGTAATTCCCCACCCGGGCCCCGCAAACAGCAGGCGCTTACTCAATGCCAACACTCCAGGTCTTCCCACCAACCCCACGCTTAGCCCCGCAGTTGTGGCCGTCCTCGGTCTCCGCCTAGGGCCGCCTCTCTCTGGTACCCAGGGCGCTGTCGGCATCTGCGGACCGGACTTAGACCCCGCTCCCTGCCCTCCGCTCGCCTCTGGCCGGCCTGGCCGCCACCGCCGGCGCTTACCTCAGCCTCGTCCCACACGGACGCCATCTTCTCCTGCCGAGTCACTGAGCCCCCACTTCCGGCCGCACATTCGTCACTCGGCCGCGGGATTTCCTGAGGCGACGGAAACATGGGACGATAAATGCCCGGGGCCAGACACTGGCCTCCGCCACCTAACCTGGCCTCTGTTGCCCCGACCCGGGCAGTGTCGGACGCTTCCTCTAATAAGCAAACGCTTTGGGTAGCCGGGTCTGGCGAATCTGCGGAGCGTTTGCGGAGGCGTGGGGGCGGTAAAAAGGAAGCCGGAGGGAGGGAGGCACTGGCCACGTGATGTTGCTCTTGCCTCCGTTTCGTTCATACTCCCGAGAAGGGGCGGGATCTCGACCCTCATTGGCTTCGGTGGTGGCGGCGTCCAGGCGGAGCCCGCCTATGGTGTCTCGGGGTCTGTCGGGATTCGTAGTTCTCATGGAACGGAGTGATCCTCTCCCGAAGGCAGCGCTAGGGGGCAGGCCCACAGGCCGGACCGCCGGAGCAGTCCCGAAAAGATGGAGGAGGCGGAGCCTGACAACCATAATCCCATCTCGGGTCCACACAGGAGTCCACAGCTCTCCTCTCCTGTTCGGGAAGGCGTGCGTCACCCCAACTCACTCTAGTCTCTGTGGCCTGCAAATGAATCGTGAACCATGTGTCATCATCATTCCCATTTCACAGAGTAGGCGACTGAGGCACAGAGAAGGGCTGTTCCCGGAGGGAGGGAGTGAGCTCCCAAGCCGGAGCCTCCCGAGGGAGCCCGAGAAGGTTCTGGAGCTGCCGAAGGGCGGGGCCCATCGTCCTCTCAGCTTAGTCGCCCGGGGCATTCCCGCTGTAAACATTAAGTGCCTGGAGCTGTATAAGGGTTGGGCACCCAGAGGGGGTCAAGAACAGTGATGGGGAAGGCATCAAACGCACACCCACCGGCTCGTGCAGGGACAAAAAGGCAGCAACAGAAGGTGCGAGGAGAGGCGGGAGCCGGTGAAAGCCGGGGCTCCGGCCCCAGCTCGGACGGCCGGACAACGTCCTGGAGAACTGCCGCAGGCCCAACTTGCCCTTCCCAACAGGGGCGCTCCCGGAGTTGTGAACGGGGCCAGCCGTTGCCAAAGGGCAGTCCAACTGTGCGCGCCCTTCCATCCAGCAGCGCCCCAAGGGAAAAGAAGGGAAAGGGACCCACGCGTGCGCGGAGGTTTGTGGCGGCCCTGTTTGGGGTGGCCAGAAACTGGAAACTGAGTGGTGCCCCTCGATTGGGGAATGGCTGAATAAATGGGGTACATGAATGCTAGGGAAGAGTATTGTTCGGTAAGAAATGACCGGCAGGAGGATTTCAGAGAGGCCTGGGGAGACTGACAGGAACTGATGCTGAGGGAAACGAGCAGGGCCAGGAGATCATCGTACACGGCAACAAGATCCAACAATGATCAATTCTGACAGACGTGGCTCTTGATTCAGGCTCGTTCCAATGATCTTGCGGTGGAGAGAGCCGAGTCCACCCAGAGAGGACTGTGGGAACTGAGGGTGGACCACAACGCGGGATTCCCACTTTTTGTTGTTTGCTTTTTTCCTTTCTCATTTTTTCCTTTTGTTCTGTTATTTTGTTCGCGGTATGAAACACGTGCAAATATGTTTAGAAGAATTGCACATGTAATACTGAATGACTTGCTGTCTAGGGGAGGGGGGAGGAAGAATTTGGAACCCAAGGTTTGGTAAGGGTGAATGTTGAAAACAATCTTTGCATGGATTTAGAAAAATAAAAAGCTATTGCAAATTAGAAAAAACAATTACTTGCCTTTCCACAAACCCTGCAAAGGACACACACTCCTTATCTTACTGAACAGAAGAATGAACTGTTTCTTTTTTCTCAAAGCTTCTTCCCTTATCGTTCCCTGACACTGAGGAAAGTTGGGCAGCTCCCGACAAGGAAAGTACACATAGGTTTCTGTCCAGGGCTAAACATTTTAATGACATTTTGAGTCCAAATTTTCCCCCTCTCTCCCTAATATAGATAAAATCCTGTAAAAACAATTTCCCTATTAGTCACGTTGTGAAAGAACAATTTGCAAAAGGAAAAAGCCATGAAAAAAAATAAAATGAGAATAGTCCGCTCTGATCTGCGTTCAGACTCCCGAGTGTGGGTAACATTTTTCATCGTGAGTCTTGTGGGATTTGTCTTGGATCATTGTTGGGAAGAGCCAGGTCATTCCTAGTTAATCACTGTGCAGTGTTGCCGGGACTCTGTGTGACATTCTCCTGGTTCTGCTCGCCTCACTCGCATTAGTTCATACAAGTCTTTCTAGGTTTTTCTGATGTCTGCTCGCTCAGCATCCCTTAGGGCACTATAATATTCCTTTATATCACAGCTTTTTTTTGGCTGAGGCAATTGGGGTTAAGTGACTTGCCCAGGGTCACACAGCCAGAGTGTTAAGTCCCCACTGCTGCCCTTTCACAGCTTTTTAAGGCATTTCCCAATTGATGAGCATTCCCCCGAGTTCCCTATTCTTGACCACCACAAAAGGAACCCAATTATTTTTGCCCGTCTGGGTCCCTACTCTGTTATGATACAGACCTGGAAGTGGTATTGCTGGCTCAGAGAGTTGCCCTCTGGGCACAGTTCTAGGGCTAATTCTTAGTCTCTGATAAAACTCAAGGGCCAGTTGGATTGTATGGAGAGAGCGTTGACTCTATAGTCAGGAAGACAAGTACAAGTCTGTTCAGTAGTGTGGCCGACGCGCTTGGTTCCCCATTTGTGAAATGAAGGTAATGACAGCAGCTACCCCTCAGGGCTGTCGAGAGGACAAAATAATGTTTGTAAGCTATTCTGCCAGATCCCCGTGTACGTGTACATTTGTGCACATGTAGCAATATATCCAGGGGCACGTGTATACAGTGGTGCCACAGGATTTGTTCTTACCTGGTTCCAGAAAGCCCGAGGGGCAAACATGACGAGGACTGAATGGCTTTTTTCTGTGAGGAGCGTCCCCCCAGTCTGCAGCCTAACCATCTCTTCCCACCCAGTTCCCCTAAAGGGCAAAGGGGGCTTCCAGCTGCAGAGAAAGAGGCCAGAGTTCCTCCCTTCCTGACTCCTGAGGAAGCTGAGCCTTTACACTCTCCCCCAGTCCCTCATTGCATAAACGTGGAGGGGGAGACACTGGCTGCGGAGGCAGAAGCCACGGCCCCTCACCCGCTGCCGCCAGGAGCCCTTGGCCTTCCAAGCCCATCTCTTTGGAGTTCCTGCCAGTACTACCGTTTTGTAGCCCCCCATCCTGCCGGCCCTCAACGTGGGGGCCCCGGGCCCTGTCCGCGACCACCTTTGTGGGGGAGAAGCAGCGGCGGCGGCAGCAGCTGGGGCTGGGCAGGGGGCCCGGTCACTCTCACACCCCTAACTGTTCCACCGCCACCAGAATCAAGTGACAAGTGGAGCAGGCGTCAAGTGCTGAAGCGTTTCGTTCTTGTCAGAATGCGTTCGATACTGAGTATGAGCCAGAATACCACGGCGTGTGTGTGTGTGTGTGTGTGTGTGTGTGTGTGTGTGTGTGTGTACACACACATGAATGAGGCAGTCATTGTAACAATGTGGACCTTCCAGTCCATTTTTGGAGGGCAAAGGGGGTAAACTTCTTGAATGGATAGAATGCTGAGCTTAGAGTCAGGAAGCTTAGAGTCTGCCTCCGACAGAACCTGTGTGAGACAAAGCAAATTACTTAAGCTTAATGTGCTTCTCAGATCACAGCCCAACGGTCATCTCTCTTGGTAGAAGGCTGCCACACAGTAGGTGCTTAATAAATGCTTATTGCTTTCCTACACCGAAATCGTTCTTGTATAATATATGACGTTCTAGCTAGTATGTCATCTACAATGTATACACTTCTCAGAGTCAGAGACAAGTTTTATATGGACCAACTTTTTGTAGTTTTTTAACATCTAGTAAATTACTTTGCACACTGCAGGTGCTTAATGTTTGTTGAATGGCTGTTTCCCCAACGAGTCTCTGGTCATTCCTGATGCCCGCCCACATGCGTCTTGGTGGAAGGCTGTGGTGGATGTCCTCAGAGCTGGGCAGGAATGACTGACTTGAGTTTTTCTGTAAAGGGTCCGTTAGATAACTCAGTCCTGCATAGAAATGATTTATTTTTTTTCTATAAAGAACAGAATACAAACAAGTGGAGGGTGGCGTCGGGGCTGGGGGGGAGGGCGGTGTCGGGGCTAGGGGGAGGGCTGCTTCCCGCCAGATGCCAGATCCGCTGGCCCAAGCCTAGGCAAGGTGGGGAGGGACAAAGGATCCCGAAGAGCGTGTGCACCGTCTCGGGGAAGTGAGGCCCCCAATCCCAGGGGAGGGGGTGCAAGGCAGGGGAATCCCAGTCACTGCCGCCACCACAGACAGCAATCCGGCTTCCCCTTCGGCGGGGAGTGGCCTGGGTTCAAGAGACCCTTGGAAGGGAGAAAAGCGGGCTGATCCATGTAGGTTAAGGGCAGAACACGGCAGCCAGGAATGCTACAGGACCGTGGAGGGGCAGGGACACGGGGGGTGACACGGACAAGGAAACGTGACCCCTCTGGGCTGGAAACAAAGCTTCTGGGCGGAATTCCAGGGGGAAGACCCGATGAGGACGTGGCTTTGGCAGTGGAGGCGTGAAGGCTCTGAGCAGGCTAAGGATGCCGAAGTCCCCAGGGGCAGGGGCAGGACCCCAGAGCCTCGGGGTGACAGGGGAGGGAGGGCAGGAGGAGGAACCGTTCCCCCTCAGGCCACTCCAGGAATGGAGCAGTCCCTCCGTCACACAAAACCCGGCTTCATGGATGAACGGCGGCAGTTGGGGCAGCTCCGGGTCCCGTGGTTCTGGAGGCACCTGTAGGGACAAAGTGGGTTTCTCCTGGCCTGCTTGCTAGCTCACCTGCGCCGGTCCTACACGGGCCCCCTCGAGACGTGAGCCTTCCACCGCCCCTCCCCAGGGGCCCTTCTTGTGCAGTGTAAGCCTGAGCGGGGGCCTCATGGAAACGTAACAAGGCCTCCGCCACGCCCCGGGCCGTCTGAGGGGATCCGCCGCCCCCCACGGGCCCCGCCGCAGTCCCAGCCTTTACCTGAGGTGGAAGAAGTGGGAGCACGGCAGGGCCTGCAGCCGGTTGTTGCGCTCGCCGATGGACTCCCCGCACAGGCCGCAGTAGAGCTCCGTCTCCTCGACACACTCGTGGAAGCGCACGACGTGGGCCCGCAGCTCGCGCTGCTGCCCCCGGCTGCGGTAGATGCCCTCGCTCAGGCAGTGCAGCTTCAGCTGACTCAGCTGGACCCGGAGGGGGCGGGCGGAGGGAAGGACGAGACTGACGGACGGAGGGCCACGCAGGGGCTCCTCGCAAGTAACTCTCCGTGGCTTCCCCCGCCCGCTTTTTACCTTTAGGCCCCGGGCACCAGGGGCAGGGCTGGGGTAGGAGAGGGGTTCAGGCAGGTCTGTGGGACAGTGGGTGAGACCCTGCGTCCGCTCCCCCCCCGAGCCCCGGGTCCCCGATAGCTCCCCCACTCTGCCTGGATTCTGAAGGCGCCGGGAAGGCCCCAGAGGGAAGGAAGCAGCCTTACCTTGTTCCCCAATCCCTCAGCCAGGTCCTGAGCCTTTTCGATGACGTCTAAAGCCTGAGCGGAGGTTCAAGGAGAGAGACATGGGACAGACAACTGGGGCTGGAGGGCAAGGGAAGGGATTTCCGGGCTACCCTCCCCGCTCAGACCCACCCCCAGGCTGCCAGGTCTCCTCCATTACAAGGCCGCCCACCACAGGGAGCCCGGGGCTCTGCCTTTGGCTAGCTCCCGCTGGCTGGCTCGGGTCTCGGCCCCCACAGCCGCCAGCTCTGGGGGGACTAGGAGAGACCCAGGAGCCAGCACCTCATCTCAGGTCTCACCTCCACTCTCGTGCTTTCTTTCCAAACCAAAGAGAAGACAAAGAAAACATGGAGAGGGCAGCCCTTTTCTCAGCAGCCCCTTGGTTCCGTAGCGTTTTCTCGGTCTGCCCTGACCTGCCGGTAACGTCCTCCCTGGCCATGAGTCCAGTCTAGGCCCTGGACTCTCTCTATTCTGTGAGTGATCCCATCGATTCTCCCAAGAGCCGCCATCACCGACTATGGGCGGCTCTCCAATGGGAACGTCTCTCTACTTTCTGCTCCGTTTGTGCCCGGGAACACCCACAATTCCACTCGCGCATCTCAGCCGGCGAACAAGAGAATGAATCCTCCGCCTTCCCTGTGGACCCCGGTAGCCGAAGGCCGCTCCGAGGATGTGGGTTTGGGCAACGGCGCCGCCAACTGATCTCAGGCTCCCTGAGCTTGGTGCCCACCTCTCAAACAGGGGCAAGAGAGGGGGAGGGAACGCGAGCAGCCAATTCGCTGAGACGATGGCGGAGACTAACTCAGGCTCAAGATGGGTGATTTCACCTGCCCACTTCTGCTAATGACATTACCCTTTCCCATAGCGCCGGGCTTGGAACTTTGGGGTCCCTTATGGCTTTTCTTCCCATCAGCCCCGTATCCAAGCATCCGTCCCTTTCAAGCATCCCTCTTCTCTCTCTTACTGAAGCCCTTCTCATTGGTTTCTTGTCACAAACCTCTCCCCACTCTCCAAATAGGCCCCGTACTGATGTCCCTCCCCCAAATCTCTCCATGGCAAACCCCCTTCCACAAGCTCGCCATTTGATTTAAAAAAAAAACAAAAACAAAACACAGTTCAGAAAAGCCCAGGAGCTTGCTCGTACCTTCCAAACCAAATCCTTTTTGGCCCTTGCGGCTCTTCACAATATGGTACCTTCCTATATTTTAGGTTTCTTTTCGTGCTGTTTCTCGCACCTGAGCCCATGCCTAGGATGCCCACGCTCCTCCCCTCTGGCTCTTAGTTCCCCAGGCTCTTTCAAGACTCAACCACCCCAATATTTTTTTAATTAGTCCCCCTGCCTCCGGCCTCCCCCTCACCACAGCTGCCATTCGCGCCCTCCCAAGGTATAAATCTATGCTCTTCTTCATTAAAACTGTCGGCGGTTGGCCCCCATCGCCCCTGGCATGAAACCGCTTTGAGGTGAGCACTCGGGTCCTTCCGACACGCCTCGGCCTCCGAGAGGCAGACATGGCCGCCCCGCCGGCGCGCGGGCTCTCCTCATTCTTGCCTGATTTTTCTCGTTTCCTTGGTTACCTCCTCAGCGTTCCCTCGTGCACGCCTGACTCCTCACGCTCCCCTCGTGCACTACCTGGTATTTCCCTTTCCTGTGGAAGGCTCCATACGCCCCAAGTCCCGCCCAATCTCCTTGTGGGAAGAGACAGGGGGCTTTCCTCCGCCTTTCTCGGTCCGTAACAAAATGCCTCGCCTATGACGCCCTAACAAATGTTGGAAGCCCCCCAGGCAGCCCAGGGCCTGCAGGACTCCCTCGCTGGGTGCCCACGGGGGAGCCAATCCCTGCTCAGGCCCTGTCGGGATGGGGGAGGGGCCCGGGGGCCGAGCTCACCTTCTCCGGCTCCTTCCTGGTCACCCAGCACTTGGCCACGCCCAGCAGGACATGCACCTGCCCCAGTCGGTTTCCGATCTCCGTCATGATGCTCATGGCAGAGTCGTACCTAGGGAAGGCTGTCTGTGGGATGGGGGGTTGGAGGGGGCGGGGAGATAGTGGGGGTCAGGTCCACTCCTCCCCATTCCCCCAACCCCAGGACCCATTTTCCTTCTGGGCTCAGCCAACTCCCCTCCCCCCCAGCAAAGCAAGGCCCCTCCGGACTCGGCTGCCTTACCTCCAAGTCTCTGCGGCTCCGGTGGATGTCAGCAAAACAGAGGAGACACAGAGCCTGGAGGGGCCGGTCCCCGTGCTGGAGGGCAATCTTCATGGACTCCTGGGAGGCAGAGGCCTTCAATCCCAATGGCCCCCCACCCCAGAAGGACAAGGGGAGGGACAGCTCCCTGCCCCATAATACCCCTCTCTCCCGAGAGCTCCCGTGGCACTTTACAACAGGCAGGGCTCCCTGCTAACGAGGAGCGTTAATCAGCAGCCCCGACAATTAGGCCTAGTGGCGCTGGTGGGGAAGGGGATGCCGGAGAGCTGGGTGGGGAGTGGGCCTAGGCTAAGAACCGCACGGATTCTGAGGTGCTCTAGACCAGGTCTCTAAGGTACCAAGGTTGGGATTGAAAGAAGGAAAAGCAATTTTGGCCTTGGACCTGCCCCGGCCGCCCCCTCCCCCGGCAGCTCCCTCCCCCGTCGGCCCCCTTCCCCAGCCACCCCCTCCCCCGGCGACCCCCTCCTCCGGCGACCCCCTCCCCCGGCCCCAGGCCCACCTCACAGCACTCCATGGAATCCCCCAGGTGCCCGAGTTTCCGATAGGCCACGGCCATGTGGTACTGACTCATGGCGCGGTACTTGAGGCTCCAGCCCTTGCCGTAGTCGTTCACCAGCTCGGCGGCTTTGCAGGGGAAGAACAGAGCTTTCTCGTAGTCCTGGAGCCGGAGGGGCGGGCACAGGGAACAAACAGGGGCGGCCTGGCTCGGCTCAAGTTTCAGGGAGGACCCTTCCAGCGCCGGTCAGGGCCGGGGCGGAAGGGGTAGGGTCCACTCTGCCCGCCCCCTCCCCAGGGCCTACCTCGGGGCTCCCCTGCCCCGGCCCCACCAACCTTGACCTGGGAGTAGAAGTTGCCCAGACTGCAGCAGACGCGGCACTCGAGCATCTTGTCGTCGTTGTTGTGGGCGTAGCGCAGGGCCTTCTCGAAGCTCTCCAGGGCCTTCTGGAAGAGGCTGAGTCCCAGAAAGGCGTTGCCCATGCTCAGGCTGACCTGCCCGTTGAGCTGCTGGCCCACCCGGATGCCCTGCATGTTGAGGCAGGTCTTACAGTAGGAGATGGTCTTCTGGAACTCGCAGAGCTTCTCGTTGCTGCGGGCCAGGTTCAGGTAGCTCTCCATGAGGTAGTCGGCGTCTTCCAGTTCCCGGGCCGTGTCGATCTGCACCACGGCAAACTGACCCCGGGCCCTGCCCTCAGCCGGGGTCCGAGAGCCCCCCTCCAGGTCCCGGGCCCCGGGAAAGCAGGGGCGCGACAGTCTGGGATCTGAAGCCCAAGGAGATGGAGATGGTGCCCCCCAATTCCAGCTGGCACCTCCTCCGGAGGGGGAGAAAAGGAGGGCCCCCTGCTATGGGCTTCCCCAAAGCGGCCTTCCTTGGGTCCGCAGGAGGCCCCTCTCCCCCCCGGGGGGTCCGACGCTGTGGGCCGGCTCCCCCACCGGACCCTCTCCGATGACCGGGGGAGCGCAGCGCAAGCCCCTCCTTACCTTCAGCATATCCTTGTAGCGGCCCATTTCTGAGTGCGCGGTGACCAGGCAGCCCAGGACGCGGAACCGGCCCACGAGGTCTGTGCTCTTCTCCAGCATCCTCATCCACACCTGCAGGGCCTTCTCCGTCTGGTTCGACTGGTAGAGCTGCAGCCCCTTCTCAATCTGTTGTTTGGACTGGTCCTGTCCCATCTCCGGCTCCGCCCCACCCCCAAGGCCCCCAAAGCGATCCGAAATCCCAGGAGCGGCCCCTCAGCGAAGAGCGGAACCAGCCAGCCCGAAGCTCGGTGCCACAGGGCACGACCCCCCGGCTCACATCTCCCAGGAGATGGAAGAGGCGGCCTCCCCCCGGCTAGAGGAACAAAGGACGGAGGGGCCCTGGGCGGAGGGAGAGCATGACACCCGAGAAACGGCTCGTCCGGCCCCCGCCCAGCCCGCAGCTGTCCCTGCCAGTCCAGGCCACATGGCCAGCCAAGAATGTCCGCTCCAAGGTCACGCTAACCCCCTCCCCCCGCAGCCAGTCCCAGAGGCCTCGGCGACTGTTGGACGAGGACAGCCGCTCAGCCCCTGCCGGCCAGGGGCCTTTCTCCCCCTTATCTGGGGGGCTCCCTTCCTCCACTTGCCCTAACTTTGGGTCACAGAAGGGGAAGGGAATCGGAGAGGGGGCGTCCGCGTCTACCAGAGCCTTAGAGCCTGGGGGAGAAGGGAGGGCTGGGAAGCGTCTCTGAGCCACCAGAATGGGAGGGGGATCAAGGAGAGACAGGCTGAGTCAAGGAAGTCAAACTTAGAAGGTGACGTGGGAGACGCAGGCTGTGTGGACAGCCACGGGGCACGGAGGAAAGTGCTGGATTTGGGGAACGTTGCTTCCCCTCACCAGCGGGGCTCCGGGGGCAGCCACTTTGACAGCACCAAATATGGGGGAGCTCACGAGCTGGTGGCTCATTCGATGGGGGGCTAATCCCACCCACCAAGCTCCTCCTCCTTGTCCCAATATCCCCTGATCTTAAACACGGATTAAATACAGGTTTCCCCAAAGCTCAGCTGAAAAAAGGAGACTAGATGTACAAAAATTCTTAAAGGAAAATCAGGATTGTCCATCCCCCAGGGATCAGCTGAACACATCTCCCTGTCTGCTGCTTCCTGGAGAACCCGGACAGACGGGTCTTGTTTTGTGGCAAAAGGCTCTGCGGAGACCTAAGCTCACACGAGGTTCCAAGGAAGGATGATCAGTGGACACAGATCACAGGACGGTGGCCTAGGAGCCGGGGGAGCCGGGAGAGAGAAGTCACCCAGCCAAAGCCCTTCACTAGGAAAGGGAGGAGAGGAAGAGGGGAAGGGAGGGGCAGGGGAAATGAAGAGAAAAACAGGCAGGGCAGAAGCCTCCTACCCTGTATTTCACATTACATCTATCTCGTCTCTTCAGTGTTTGGGGGGTTTCTAATTGAAAAACAAATCTGATTAGTAATAATACTAATAGCATTTATAAAATGTTTTAAGATTTGTAAAGCACTTTCCACATTAACTTATCTGATCCTCACAATCCTGAGAAGACACTATTATCCTGTTAACTGAAAAATAAATTGGAAACAATTCCAGTATAAAGGTAGTAATACTAATAATATTTATAAAGTGCTTTAAAATTTGCAAAGCGCTTTCCACATTAATTTTTCCCATCCTCACACTCTTGAGAGGTAGATGCTATTATCCCATTTTATACATGAGGAATCCGAGGCTGACAGGGATTAAATGACTTGCCCAGTGTCTGAGATCAGATTTTCCCCCCAAAGACTTAATTATACTACTAACAGTAGGCCAAATAAGGACTTTCAAAGCTGTTTTTATTTATTTTTAATACACATTGCTTTATGAATCATCCTAAGAGCTTTTAACAAGAAAAGGAGTTTTATCAAGTAAGAATCCTAAGATACCATAAGGAGAGAGCCACCTGGCAAGTGAGGGAGTACGCCATTGGCCGGAGGGCTGAATCCCTACGTTAGTTTAGTAGTACAAGTCTTTTACGGGGGAAATATAACCCGAGATAAGATTCCAACTGGGGTCTTCCTGACTATAGATCTGAAGATCTCAGTACTTAGCTGTTCAATGTACCTGAGGAGGAGAAAGAAATCACAGCTTCCTCTGGGAACACACTGGCGCTTTCCAACCGAAAAGCTGCCTGCACAAGGTATCTAGTTGGCCTGTGGGGTGGTGGGTAGCACGGCCGGCTCAGAAAGACCCCCAGGACATCACCTAGAGCCGTTAAGGGTTAAGTTTTGAGGAACAGCAGCAGCTACCCCCATTACCACAGGACCGACTTGTGATTAGCCCAAGAAACTCGCCACAGGCCAGGGTGCTCTCGGTCTAAGCATCCTTAGAAAAGGCGAGAAACTAGAAAGGCGTAAAATGCATTCGCTCGTCAGTTTCCAGGAACCTTACATAGGGCTTTTCCATAAGGCTTACAACATTTATCAAATTTTTTCTATCCAAAAGCACCATGATGAATAAAGGCTGGTAAGAGGCAGGCCCAAGAAAGGCTTAAATTACAGATCCTCGCCTTTGTATCCAGTCCGAGCAGCGCCCGCCACAGGGGTGTTCACTTACCCAAGGAACAACACGTGTGTGCGTGCGTGCATATGTGTGTGTATAATTAGAAGTTGACTACCTGGCTATCTCCTAAACCATTTCTCTGTGGAACCAGAGGCAGGTAGGGGACCAAGTGGATAGAGCACTGGCCTGGAGGCAGGAACCCAAGTTCAAATCCAGCCTCAAACACAAGCTGTATGATTTCAGGCAAGTGGCTTAGCGAGTCTTTGTTTCCCCATCTGTAAAATGGGAAGGCACTCAGCTCCCAGGGTTAATGGGAGGATCAAATGAGAGAATGAAAAAAATGTTTAGCACTGTGTCTAGCACATAGTAAATACTAGATAAAGGCCATCATTAACTTTATGGCGAGGAATAAGGAATGATCTCCTTTCTGATGTTCCCAAATTATTTTTTGCATTTGGAGGCTGGCCCTCCCAAGATTATGGTATTACTGAGTGTCAGAGACCAGTCTGATTGCCTCCTGAGGTATGACACAATAGCATCTATACTCAATCCGGGGTGCCCCCTGGCCCTTGCTACACCATGCTTTTGAAACAAAGAATTTGTGACCCCGTGGGCAACACTGAGATGCAGTCGACTTCTAGTGCCAGGCCTGCAGTCAGGATGACCCGGGGACAAGACTCACCCACCGGCTGCGTGACCCTGGGCAGGTCACAAAGCCCTGTTCCCCTCAGTTTTGTCATCTATCAAATGAGCTGGAGAAGGCAATGGCAAATCACTCCAGTATCTTTGTCTCTGAATTGGCCCCAGAGAGTGGGCCAAGACTGAACCAGGGAGTTCAGCCCGCTGGGAAAATTACGGCAGTGGGAGCTAAACACAAGAACTCACCTTCGCTCTTTCTGGCCACCGGTATCCAAATAGCACGCTGAGCAACGTCAGAAGGAAGAGTCCTTGGTAACGGTGAGATTAATACCAGATTTTACGTGACAGAAAAAAAAAGGTGGGATGTTTTTGCACAAATCCATCTTGACAGAGGATGATATAATCTGAGCTTTATTTCCACATTTAATAGATCTCTGGTTTAGAGTAGCTCTTGACTCTCATTAGAGACTATTCTGAGCTTGTCAAGTACTCCTTGGGTCGTGAGCTATCTGTATGCCAGCACTTTAATGCAACAGGAAGAAAATGGCTGTGAATCTTTTGGAGAACGAAATGACTCCGTCACTTTAAAGTTGGGCAAGTAGCAGAGTTTCTTTCAAAGGGGTTGGAGCAAGAGCCTCCTGAGAAATGGACGTGTCTGCTTCCCTACCCAACAGGATCCGAATGATTTAATCGTATATTCAGAGCTGGCTTTTTGGAGTCTTTGCTTCCGGGGTGCAGGGGCCACTGAAGGGGCCCAATGGCTCTGACCTCCCATTTCTAAGCTAGATGCCTCTGATCCTCCTGAGGCAGCCTGGGTGGTTCCGGCTGCAGAGATGCCCACCATTCGTGTGTCACTTTGTGCAGTCATTCAAGTGCTTCAAGTGACTGCCCAACCTCAGCTTCCCCAATTGTGGGGATCATGGGTTTACCCCTCTGCAAGACATTCTCCATCTTTCTTTCATATGATCTATAGCAACCCCGTGAGGTGAGTAGAGAAGTGAGCCCTAGCAGGGGTAAAGGGGAAAATCAGCCTAGAAGGTGGGTTTCCAAACACCCGCCTTCTGTGCCTCGTGGCAGCACTGACACACGAGAGATGGCGAGGGCTTGGTCAGGCTGTTCAGTCAGTCCCCACCCACTCCCCGGCTCTAAATAAGGGTCCTGACCCCCGTACCACGTACATCAGGGAACCACATCTGAACACTCCAGAAATATCCTCCCAATTCCATACCCTCCTCCAAAATCTAAGCCGGCTCTCGTGCCATCCTCTTCCACCGTTCTGACTTACCTGGGCACACAACCCAGTCCCGTAGCAGGATCACATGACAGGGCCCACCTAGCACTGGATCCTCTCCACAGAGAGGGCTCAGTAAATGGGTTCATTGGATGAACTTTGGTAAACAGTGGCACTGGCTGCACGATCCCCAGACCCAGGCTAGCCTCTACAGTCAGGGGCAGCGGCATTAGGACAAAGGTTACAGGCAGCATTCCACCATTACGATCGAAAGAGACCCGATCCTCTATTTTAGCCCCCTCAGGGAGTGTCCCTACAGACTTTCTGATAATATCAATTGGGGGGAAAAGGAGAGGGGTGGGGGGAGGTCCTGAGAAGCAGCAGGAGGACTGCAGCATGTGTCTTGGGAAGAGAATGGGTAAGGGGGCTGTGGGGGCAGTTCTCCAGGGAGAGCTACACGCAGGTGTTCTTTGAGCAGTGTTACCAGCTGTGTCACAGGGCTCTGGAACACTCCGAACAGTAGGCCCCACAGGAAGCCTTCCGTCTCACGTCCCACAGAGCACTACCTTCTCATCACCGTCCGGGCAGGGATGACAGGGACGAGAGCGGGTGGGGGCGGGGGGGAGGATCCCATCCCAACAGTATTAGAAAACAAAGATATGACACAGATTCTTCTCAAACAGTTTAATAGCAAATAAACAAAGGAAGGTACCACACTTGGCAGATACAAAATGACTTTTTGTCCGTGTGTCTGTGCAATTAAAACAGGTTTAGGTTCCCCATTGGGACAAAAGGAAAACACACAAAGGAAGGAAATTTCCTTTTTTTTTTTTTTTTTTTTAAACACATACTCGCTTGTTCCAAACTTGTAACAATCTTTTCATCTTTAAACCCACTACACAAACTCTGCGACCAGGCCAGAAAAGCCACAGGGCTCTTCTTGCTGCTGCTTTTTTTGTTTTTTTTGTTTTTTTGTTTTTTTAACGATTAAAGTAAAATCCATAATTTTCTACAGAGTACAACACAATTTCACACAAAAGAGACGGTTTCTTTTGCAAATCAAAACAGGGGAAAGAAAGGAAAAGCTTGAACAAGGTTAAGGGGAAAGCATCTCTACAACTGAATCACGACTTCGAGTTGATTGAACCCCATTGCTGCTGCAGAACAGACTGTACGTTTGGTCAGTGGCAATTTTTTTCTCTTCACATTGTGAAATCACTTTACATTGTTTTCTAGTAGAAAAGGCAAAAAACTGTACAAAACCCCTAGTGTTTAAATACAACGTTTGTACCAATAAAAAACTCACACAGGTTTGTCTCCAAAATGGAAAGTTACTTTTTTTTTTTCTTTTTAAATTATTCACAAAAAGCAGCTGGAAATCAGAAAGGCAGCTGCCGTCCCAGGGTCTCAAATCCATTAAAACCACCACAGAACAACTAAAACAATCAAAGAGAGGAAAGGAAAGGAAAATAACATCCAACGTTTGGCATTTTGGTTGTATCCACAGGTTTCCCCAGAGCTCCTTTCGGAATCAAAAGCAAAACAGATTGGCAAAACAGAGATTCTCCGGATCAAGGCGGGAAGGGAGAAGATCTCACTCGGGCCCTCTGTGCGGTCAGACTGTGGTGCTCACCGCCTTTTTCCATGCAAAGACCCCCGCCCCCCTCCCCAAAAAAAAAAAAAAAAGTTCTCCCCTTTCTCACTACAGGGTGGCACTACCCAAGAAGCTGCCCCACCCCCCCAAACTGAGATATAGCTGGGATTGCTCCTTCATCACCTCCTCTCTCCAGATCTTTCCAGCAGTGCCTCACACTTTCCTCTAGGCCTTTTAATCTCTCACCCTAGTCCTAGAGAATCAAGACATTTCATCTCCCACAGGCTCCCAGAAGTGTCTGGCCTGTCTTGGCTGGCATCCTTAAGCTCCCTCCTTCTAGAATCTCCATCTTCCACCAAATGGACACTTTTCAATTCTATTCTTTACTCTTCCACTTCCTAATGACCAGACCTCACTTTTATGCATTTCAACTTTTTACTGAAGTGGGTTGTCCAACGAATCCCAGGATACTGGGGAAAGCGGCCCCCGTGAAGGGCAGGCAGAAAAGCTGCTGGCTCTTCCTCCTGGGGAGAGGGGATGTGGAGTGCGGGAAGAGCCGGGGCAGTGCCTGAAGTCTGTAAACAGCAGGGAGACCGGTGTTGTGCTTGTCACCTAGGAAAAGAGCTGGTACGTGTGTTGCCAGCGGGGTCACGGGCTCTTTCCAACAGTGGGTCAAGAAACCTAGCCTTTCCTTGGAGGCTAAATGGGGCTCATTATCTCTCAAGGGATCAGGAAGTCAATGAAAGGCACAAACTTCCGAAGGAGGTCTTTGTGTGAGGGGATTTTTCAAATTCACATTGCTGTAAGCGTCCCACCCACAGCCACCTTCTGGGTTTCCCATCTCTTCTATCCTTTCCATATCCTTAAGTCTCCCACTATACTCAGCTTTCTACATGACCAGGGTGTAACCAGAAGCTCCCTCCCAAGGCCTGGAGGCCAATCAGGACAGTCCAAGCGCACAGGCAAGTAATCTTACAGGCAACCGAGGAGAAATTTGCCACATCAAAATAAAAATAATCCAGAAAAAAAAAAACCAACCCCACAACAATTTGAAACAGCTTCTTTGAAACCCTTTAAATCAGTCAGTTTTTGCACAAACTATAGAAAACAGAGAGGTGAAGGTGATATATACGAAGGTGTGAAGAAAACAGCAGGAAACATGCAAAACGTGGGTTTTCTGGGCATTATCTGAGTTGGAAAGGAAAACCAAAGCATCACATTTTGCTGAGGAGATTGTAGAAACAAGCATGGGAGTTAATGAAACAGGACAACATCAATGTGGATCCAAAGGTTCACCGAAGATGGAGGTGGAGAACCACAGGGAAGGACAAAGAAAAGGGGCAGGGAGGCCAGAAGGCTGCCCGCTATCAACACAGGAGAGGGAGTTCAAGTGTTTTCTGCAGTTTAAGAACTCAAGGGGAAAAAAAAAAATACATGCTGTCTCCTCAAGCCCCAGAAACTAGATCAGCAAAATGTGCTCAGGAGCCTCAAAGGTTTAGTGACGTCTTTTATTTCATTGTTTGCTTCAAAGTTTTGCTTTAAAACTAAGCACACAGAAAAACAAAGCCTAGAAACGGACTGGCTGTGTGTTCACAGAAATACAAACACCACACGGCATGTGCTAGTAGGGCTGCTCTGAAGACAATTACAAAGAATTGGAATCACAAAATCAAGTGGTTATCTTATGAAGTTCTAGAAAAATAGATTTTTTTATATTCAAATGCAAGTTTAAATATTTCCCCTTCAGCAGTCGTTCTAGCAAAACCAATTTGGCAGCACAAAAAAATTTAAAGAAAAACAAAGAAAGAAACAAACATAATAAAAAATACACATCAGCATCAAAGGTCAACACAAGGTCAAAGGTGAGAGTTCAAGCATCAGAGAAGCTGAAGAGACAAGGATTTGGACGATGTACTTGACGCCACATCGACATGCTTTAGGCACAACGATGAACAAACGGCAGGAATCTAGAAAAAAACAAACCAGAAAGAGGGAGACCCACTGAGTTACACAGAGCAATACGTCCAAACGAAGAGAGAGAAAACAGGGACACTCACTGTGTGTACAGCCCTGAAACGAGGAGGCCTTCTGGGGGAGGCAAGTGACAGGGAACTTTTGCACATGCTAACGATGGACACAGGGGAAAGTCAAAGTACATGGAGGACACCAAGAAGACATCAGACGGCCAAGAGCAAAACAGAAACCGAGGCCTGGATTTCCTGGGACCTGTCTCGGCGGACTCCGCCAGACCCGATGTCTGGGTCCCCTTCTCTCCCTCCTCCACCCTCCCCACCCCAAGGACAGCAGCAGCCACGCCTCTGAAAGAAGAGGAGTCCTGGCGAGGAGTGCCCTGGCGGCTGGACGCGGGGAACGCTCACGAGCCCTCTTCCCGGGGGGCTCCGTCTGGGAAATCCAAGCTCTCGGCTTCCCTTTGGGCCCGGCCCAGTCTTAGGGAGGTTGGAGGTCTGGCTGCTTCCAAGACAAACTGATTTCATGATGGAACTGAGAAACAGAGGACAGCAGACGACACAATGGGAGCCGGTGACAGGACCACTTAAGACTCGACTGCATGTTCGGATCAGGCCCTGGGCCTGACCCACGCCCTTCCTCCGACATGGAGCAGCTTTTCCGTAAAACACATTTCTGGCCTGAGGAGAGGGCTGTGCTCCGGGCTGACTGAGGGACAAAGGAGGGCCCGGGGACAGCTGCCTCTCACCCTGACCCTCCCCTGGGAGGGAGTGGAGCCCCTTGACATAGGCCTGCGACCGGACACGACTTCCAGCATTGAGAGGGGGACTGTGCCCGCTGTTAGGGGTGTCAGATCGTGAAAGGCTGGCAAAACACTGGGGGAAAAGGTTAAATGAACCCTTGTGGCAAGAAGGCTTTGGGCACCTCACAGCAGGGAGGTGGCAAAGGAGAGAAATGGAGAGGGAGGCTCATGATTAACTGCAGTGCTCTGGGGAGCACGGATCTCTCCCCTACCAAGTCACAGCATCAATCCTCTCCCCCTCTGGCGGGCTAGTCAGGCTGCAAAGGGGCCACTGAAAGTCAGTAGTTTCAATAATACACAGCATCCTGTGTGTGTAAAACAATCACATTCTGGATTCTACAAAATCCTGGCCTTTTCCAGAGATATAATTTAGTTAATAAATATTCTCCACCCTGGAGCTGTATAAAACTTCTATAAAAATAGAAATGACATTCTCAGTTCCAGCAGGTAGGGATTCAGAACAGTGCCTCCCAACCTTGCATTTTTTCCTCTTTTTATTATTTTTTTTCTTTATTAAAAAAAAAATCCCACCATGAACCTGGAAGCCTTTGGAACAGTTTTCTCCTCTGAAAACCAGGACACATTTCTCCCAGTGCACAGAATTCAAGTTTACATGGTTCAGCCTAAGAGGTGTACATTACGTGCTTCCCTAGAGGACACAGACCCACATTATCACTTGGAGAAGGTAGCAGGTATTCGCCCGTTAATGGAACAGGTTCACCACTATGTGGAAAACAGAAAGACTGACTTCTCGCCAGCCGTCCCTATAGCCAGCACGAAACAGAGAAGGCCCCCGCCTGGCTTCCTGCTGAGAGTGGATGCTATGGTTCAGGGCTAGTACTTCTTGAAGCTTAAGGATTCTGGGGCCCTGATTCCAGAGCTGGCCGACATTCACACCGAACGGTAACACAAGTGGCCCTGCGAGGCGTGCATTCTGAAGAGCGTTTCCTTTCTCAAGCTCAGCTAACCCCCCACCTTGTGGAGAAGAGGCAGCGCCCAGGGCCTCTCGTTGGGTACCGGCCCAGGGAGGGAATGAGATGGGGTGAGAGGCAGCTCGGATGCTCACTTGAACGGGGTCAGCACAAAGGACATGAAATGGACAAGATAAAAATTGAGGTAAATGAAATGAATACTATGTCGAGTGTGTAAACGTTCTGCCACCAGTGAAGGTGGGGTGTTGGCGGTTTAAGCAAGGAGCCACAATGGCCCTGCAGAAACGTCCAAAACCCAGTTCTGGCGGCCACCAACATCCACGGAAAAACTCTGGAAAAGCTGACCCTGTGTGAATGCAGGCTTCTCATTCTTCTTAAATACGAAGTACTGGCCCTGGTCAGAAGCAGGCCACTGGGCTGCAGGGACCAGCCGTCTGCTCTGGTACACTGGGAAGGGGACACCAAATAATCAGGGCCAGTGATGTATTCTGGCCAGGTTAAGAAGCTGCTCCTGGCCGGCTGCCCTTTCAGCTAGAAACCGGCCTCAGAGAACACTTAGGATAAGACAGAAGGAGATTCTTTTTTTTTTTTTCCTTTTTAAGAAAATCCAGTGGACAGAATTGTGAAAATATAAGGTGGCCAACCCACTTTGAACTAGCCCCTTCCCTATTGAAGCTTCTGTTAAATTGGCTATGAACACTTTTAGTGTGTTAAAAGGAGGGACTATACCATGGCTTTGTTAGATCTATTTCTATCTAGCAAGGGCACTGGGCAGCCAGAGCTATGTGAATGCATCCAACTGCTATGAAAGCTAATGACTGATAACGACGGTTTCTCTTGTGTATATTGCTAGCTAATTTAGCAGGCGCTTTATTCCCAGAAATCTTGCTAGCTCCTTTTTTCAAAGAAAGGCAAAAAAACAAGGACAGGTATCCTAAATATAGATGGCAAGAACCTCTGGAGCTCTCTGAAGCTGTTTTTTTGTTTTCTGTTGTTGTTTTTTTGCTCTAAGCAGCTGAAAAGAATCATCCTGAAGACAGCCACTGAGAGGAGGAGCTCTGTGAACCTTGCTCCCAAAGGCCATTTGGTGTCAGTCCCATCACCCCATCCTCCAAAGTCAGTGCTAATCTCCCTGCCTCTCCATCCTTGTCCCCAGGACAATCTGTTCTGGCTCTCTTGAGCTCCTTTCCATTCCCCCCTCCCACCCCAAGGCGGTCTGGTGTTGGTCCTTCTCAACACACACTGTTTACAAACACAGCAAACTTTAAATAAAGAAAAAAAAAAAAAATCTCCGCGATATGGCACCTAAACTCCAAAGTAAAACACTGGAAACCAAACAAAGCACAAACTCGTCCTCCACACGAAGCCGAACTCCCACAGGAGGCAGTAGCCGAGTCTTCAGGGCAAGAGGTGCCAGCGAGAGTGGCAGGGTCAGGGTCCAGGGCTGCCAACACGCAGCCTTTGGGCTTCGAATCACTAAGGGCGGGCGCTCCTTCCCCCACTTACCAGAAGACCCTCTCACTCCAGTCCCAGAGGGGAGAATGCTCAGTAGGGCTTGCTGTCATTCTTCGAGCGTTTGAGCTGCACTTTCAGTCGTTTCATGCCAATCTGAAAGCCGTTCATTGATTGGATGGCAGCCTGCGCTGAAACAGGATTGTCATAGCTTACAAACCCTGTGAACGAGATAACAAGCCACCGTGAGGGAATGAAGAGGAGGCAGGCAAGCTCTGAGCCCGATACCTTGCCCCCACCTTGCCCCCACCCCTCTTCCCAGAGGGCCGGTCCAAGGTCTGCACCTTTAGAAGCTGCGACAAGAACCTGGGGACTGACAGCTCACTACACAAAGCGACCCCTGCCAGAGCCCTCACCTCCAAAGCCGGGGAAATAGAAGCTAACATACCAAAGCACTTGCTCAGGTTTGTCTGCTTGTCGATGAAAACCTTGGCAGAAACAACATTTCCAAAAGGCATGAACATCTGCAGTAGGTCCTGATCTCCAAACTCCTGGGGCAGGTGGTAGATGAACAGGTTGGCTCCTTCTGGACCTTCAAAATACCCACTGATTAAACAGACAGGTCAGGGCAGCTACACACCACATCCAGCAGAGTCTGCACAACTTGCAGACAGCTGAGTCTTGTAATCCTGCGCCCCATCCATTCACACACCTGAGGCTTCTCCTTTCACAAAGGCAGGGTCTCTGCCTCCTAGTCCTGCTGTCTCTCCCTAACCTGAGTTACTCTACATGAACACGGCATAGAGTAAGTAACCAGACTGGGCGGCGTCAGATCTCAGAGGAATCGGCAGTAACGGGTGAGAGGACGGAACACGGTCCGAACAGTCAGCCCAAAAGGCCAGTCTTGACTGCTTAGGCAAAAGAAAACAGGCCCTCAGTTCTCTAGGACTATGGACTACATACAGCCCAGGATTCCATTTTATATACAAAACTTCTAGAGTTTGATAGAAACAACTACCTATAATTGCAAAAAGATATCAACTCTTTAAAGAAGGTGAGGTTTGAGAAGGAGCCCATGCCTGAAGCAGGCAGACTCAAAAGTAGGACTCAATTCTGGCTGGCGTGAGGGGCCCATCCACAAAACTATCTCACTTCATACAGCCTGAAAATTTACTAGGTTAAGATAGAAGGAGGTTAACAAGTCTCTCCCTTTTAAAATACAAATCAGAGATGTATGGGGCTAGATAAACTAGCCACACATGAACTATTATTTTCTTTCCAATGAGCCTCACTTTCATAACCATTTAAGAAAAAAGCTTGTAGTTGTTGTTGTTGGGGGGGAGGGGGGAGAGAAACACATAGCTAGCAATACTTTTTATATGACTTAAAGAGCCCTATGAAACCGGAGAAAATTCAGGAAAAGACAGGAGACATGGGAGAGGCACTGGCAATGCAAGCATGTGGCCAAGGGGGATTTGGGGCGAGAGTAAGGACCCAGGTGGGACACGAATGATGTGGGAACAGGGAAGAAGGCAGCACGCACGGTCCCTAGAAATCGAGTGTTCTTATTGAGGGGTATCGAGCTGTTGTTTATCAATGAGAAGAGTCACTGTCACAAAGAGACATTCACTTCTTCTGGAAGAGACTGCTACTTGAGCAGCCAAGCATACCTTGTTAATGCCGCACCAAATTGGGAATTGTAAATTAGGGCAGAGGATGGTAGTTTGGGACCAACATACACCTCCGGGGATAAGAAACGCCTTAGAATGGCACTAAGAAGAATTAGGGCACAGGATACTAATAGTCATTCAAATTTTTGCACTTTTATCTCTAATGCCTACATGCTAGAAGTACCTAATAAATATCTGACTGACTGAAAGGAGAGAAAAGTATAGAAAGGAGACGGGAAAGATTTAAAAAACAACAACAAAAAACCCAACAACTTTTTTCCTTTGCCTCGTTCACAGTTTTCCCCAAGACTGGCTCTTTCCTTAAGAAAGGAGAATACCCTTCCTTCAACTTCATCCTGTATCACCCTGGCACTAAGAAGTCAGGCTAGTACTCTTAGTGCAACTTATTATAGTTAAAATAGAAGTCTATGACCTCTTAAAACTGGCCTGGGAACCTCATATAAGACAGTTTTCTGTAAGAAAACATGTTTCAAGTTGTAAAGAACTGATTTCCAAATGAACTTTGGGAACAGGCCCTGCTTATTTAAAAGAGGGTCCTGCCTATAGAGCAGGGGAAAAAAAATCAGCAAAGCCAGTTAGTTTCAAGTGTGTTGTCTGACTGCTGGTGCTCTGAGGCGTTCGCGTCCTTTGTAATTATATTTAAACAATGCCAGCTCTCTATGGGTTACAAAAACACAGTCCAATGTGAACACTAGATGCTAGAAGTCATCCTTGTTCCTGCAGGCAATATCTAGTGACAAGTAGCTTATTACTAAGATGGGCCTCCTAAATTCAATAAAATTTATGTCAAAGCTGAGATTCTTCAACAATCCTTCTTCAAATTACTGGGCCAATTCACTCCCTTGCTTCTTTCCTAATATATCACATGTTGGTTTGTCTTCTCTGTTATTTAAATTGAACTCATTTTGAAAAATTTAAATCTGAAGTACCTTACCTGCATAATAACACAGTTAAAAGGAATACCCGGGCATAAATAATACTGTAGAAATAACTTTCTAATAAGAATCAATTTCTAAGATCTTCATCTGGTTTTAGACAAGGCCACAAATTGTATGTGTTTCTTCATCTGAGAAGCGAGCTCATTTCAGGAGTTTCAGTATTAAAGATTACAATGCTAGAAATAAGATAAATTCTGATTTAAGAAGAACCATATTGCCCAAGCAGGTCGTTACGATCCCTGAAAACTAAGGAGAGGTTGTCTAATCTAATCTACAGAGTTTGAGATCCCAAGACAAGTTTATACATTAGCCATAAGAATCCTGGTTTTCCCCTCCCTCACTGTGGTATGAAGGTAACTCGGGATTCTTGAAGTCTGTGTCAGTGCAAACTCCCAGAGACCCTACCAAGCTTCAACTGTCATTTCAGTGATAGACCATATCTATTATCTAAGGACAAGGTTAGCCATGGGGAAAGAAAACCATTCTAAGAAGAGTGACCGCTAGGTGATGAATCTTTCTGAGAGAGACTCCATGCCAATGCAATCCCAGACCTCTTTAGGATTGCACTATGACATCGTTCCTGGCTCTGGGCCTTCCGTGTCCTCTGCCTCCCCCCCCTTCACCTCCTCCCCTCACTCCCCATCATCACCACTAAAAACTAATTGGGAGCCTACCTTCCTTCTGACTTCCTGCAGCACCAATACTCTGCTGTGTTAACAGGTTCTGGTTGTAGAGAGTCGGGAGTGCAGCGGCAGCATACTGCTGGATCCCAGAGTAGGCCTGCGTGAGGGCCTCCATTGTGCTTCCAGTGCCGTTAGAAAGACCGCCACTGCCCAAGCCACCATTTAAGGCAGCCATCCCTGTATGGGGGAAACAATAGCGCTATTCCCCTGGTTTTCAAAGAAAAATGGTCTTTAGCCCTTTTCCTCCTTTGAAAACTGGCTAAGTTATGAAATGTACAGCTCCTTCAAGGACTAATTCCCTTGTATATAGGGCTCCAGAGGTAAATGCTTAACCACTGGATGTCTGGGGAGACAGAGATGTGTGCACAGCACCACATTTTTACATCTACTTGGAATCACTGACATTTCCTCCATGACTTTCTTAAGTTCGAACCAAGGCCTGATGTGGAACACTTTGTGTCTTACCTGCTAAGGAGCCAACGTTGAGGCCGGCAGTTGCTCCTGCCAGTGTCTGCAGGGCTCCAAGGGAAGCCATTGGATTAACAGAGTTGCTGCTACTGGAGCTCGGTGAGGACCCTGCTATTAAAAATGAAAGCCTTAAATACAGACCATCTTCCCACCCACATCAACAACCATAGTGAGAAAGCATTCTATTTGTAAAGGGCATTCTAATTACACAGTTTTATCATCTTTGCCACAGTGGCTAGTAAAAGAAAAGGAGGAAAAACAGAATGAAATGGGATCTTAAATTAGAGAAACCTTGCAAACAGCTTGTTTCTTATTCATTTTTAAAAGTAGGCTAATAAACAAAAGAAAACACTCAAGTTTCATCTCATACTCGGATTAGAAAAGAGAAAAAACAACAAAATGTCAGAGACACAAGTTGACAGGACTCCTAATGGAGCTGTGACTTGGTCCAACTATTTAAAAAAAAACAACTTAAAGTACATCAAAAAGACTGGAATGTATGTCTATGTTTGAGTGCCAATATAACCATGGGATGTATATTCCAAAGAGGGCAAAGATAGCAAAAACTGTCCTATATAGAGTCCCTTCTGGAGAATAGCTAAATGTATCATGGGATACAGATAGAAGGAAATATTCCTATATCATAAAGAAACAACAAATAAGACTTCAAAGAACTGTGGCAAGAGTAGCATGAAATGATGCTGAGTAAAGCAAAAGAAGCAACTTTTTACAATAATGACTACAATTTAAGGAAAACAACACTAGAAAACATCAGAATGCTGAGCAATTAAGTGACCAGTCGGAGGAGTGCAGAAGCATGGCCTCAATGAGACTAAGAGGTGGCAGAATAAATAAGGCAGAGGGATGCTGTCAGACAAAGGCAATCAGAGGATCTGTTTTGCTTCACTTTATTTCTCTGTGTGGGGACAAGTTAATAATTGGCTAGTAGGGAGGTGTGTATGACCATTCAAATGATGTCAGTGTGACAGATAGAAAGAAGAGTGAATAAAATATTTCAAACTAAAGGCTGGGCATTCAACAAGTTTCCAGGATGAGATACTTTCCTCTTAGACACACGGTGGAATGTTTAGGGTCAGAATGGAGCCTAGAAAGAAGTCTACACCCCTCATTTGACAGATAAGGAAACTACAGCCCAGAAAAGTCAAGTACAGAGCCCAAATTAGCCAGATAAGTTAATGGCAAAGCCAGGATCAGACTTTCAGCAAGAACCAGCCTTCCCCTCACCCCCGGCAGCAGTCAGTCTTACCTGAACTGGTGAGGACACTGAGAGGACTGCTAGATGTCGTGAGAGCATTGGTACCACTTGGCGTATTCTGAGCGGCGCTAGCAGCCGCCGCCAATGCAGCCAAATTCTGTAACTGCATTGCATTTAGTCCTGCAAAATTGAAATGAACATTTCAGACAAAAGATTGCTTTCATTGTTGAGAACAATGATAGCAAATTTGACAGAACACTAGTCTGAAGAATCGAAAAGCTCTATTAGCTTCATCATAAGGTTTCACAGATTTGAGCTATACTTAACTTTCTCAGTATAAGAATAAGTTGTAGGAGTAGGAGATTAGGGTATATTAGGAAAGAACCAGTCCCTGTCTGCAGCTTTGGAATGATCTACAAAGGGCTGAAACAAAACTGAGGGCCATTTTGCAAGAGTTACTGCTCTTTGGAGGAAAAGACACACAGAGAGAATGTAAGAGAACTAGCTCTAGAAAGCTAATTCAGAATGACAGAGTTCTCTTTTCCCCTATTTTCCCAAAGCTCTAGTTTTTTTCTCTTTAGGATTTTAATTAGTTTTGCTGGGTTACTTGTGAGGATGTGGATAGCATATACAATAGATACATACTAGAAAGAATGATAGAAGACCCAAAAGAAAATATTTAAAAATTAAATTTCACTTTTTAGTCAAAAATAATCTTTCCTTCTTCTCGTCAACCTTCCCCTCTCCCCATTAAGAAAGAAAAGTCCCTCATAATTAAATAAAATGGATCTCCACATCTGCCACTTCCCCGCAAAAGATCTCATTCTGCCCTTTGTGTCCTTCACCTCTATTGAGAGGTAGGTAGCATGGAATCATATGTAATCGTTAGGCTAGTCAGACACTCCTAAAGCTTTCACTGTGCCTTGTCTTAACAATACTGTTGCCACCATATAAATGATTTTCCTGGTTCTATTTGGTAAAAGTTCATACAAGTTTTTCCAAGTTTTTCGTGTCTTAAAGCTCAGTAGCATTTCAACACAAGTATATACCATAACTTGCTCAGTCATTCCTTATTTGGTGGCATCTCCTCAGTTTAATTCCTTACCAGGGCAGAAAGAGCTGCTATAAATATTGTGGAACAAAAGAGTGTCTTTAGCTGAGGGCTAGTGCCCAACTTAATTTGCACTTATTTCCTTCTCTCTCTTCTAGCCTTTCCTTCATTTTCCTATTGACACTGTAACCAAGTATGTCTTTTGCCTCCTTTGACCAGTTTAGATGAGAACTGAAGTTCAAGTGTCAGTCACTCCCTTTACCCTCACCTGTTTCTTCATATAGACCTATATCTGCCCATTCCAAATATGTGAGATGATTTTCCATAACCTTTTTCTCCCTTTTACCCCCAATGAAGACATAAGAACTACTCCTAAACCTTCTGTCCAATTGGACTCCATCTGTGATTTCTGACAATGGGCTTCTAGAGGGACACATATATGATGTCCCCATATTAAAATGGAAGCAACTTATTCTTTGGTGTTTAGTCCCTTATAATTGTTTATATTTACTTTTTTTACATTTCTCTTAATTTGTGTGTTTGAACTTCAAAGTCTTTATGCATCCTTTCATCAAGAATGCTTGGAAGTTCTTTGTTATATCAACTACCTCAAAGGGTTGTTATAAGGATCAGAAGAAACTGTGAGAAGCACTTAACACAGTACCTGGCATGCAGTAGGTGGTACATAGATACTTATTGTCTTTCTTCTTCCTCTTTCCCATTTACTTTTGCTGAGCAAAGTATTACTGGCTATGAATCCATATCGTTTGCCTTCTTAAATATCATTATCTAAGCTCTCCATTCCTTCCTAGTGGTGGATGTTAAATTATATGTGATCCTAATTGTGGTTCCTTCCTTTTTGGCTACTTGCAGTCTTCTTTTCTTTAAACCGATTATTCTAAATTTTAGCTATAATGTGGCAGAGAATCTTCGTTTTGGAATTTCTTTCAGGAGATAACTGGTGAATTCTATTTTCACTTTGCCCTCTGCTTCTGAGAGATCTGGCAGTTGTCTTTTGTGATTTCTTGAATGCTACGTTTATGTCTCATCATGGCTTTCAGGTAGTCCTATGATTGTTTGATCTGTTTTTCAGGTCAGTTATTTTTGCTCTGAGATGTCTACCTTTTTTGTTCCTTCAGTCTTTTGACCTTAATATTTCTAGTCTCAGTAATTCATTAGACATCTCTTTGGCCCATTTTGATTTTCAAGAAATGATTCCCTTTTAATTCTTCTTTTCATAGCTTTAATTTTCTTGGTAAGGATTTTTCCTAACTTTGCCTCTTTCAGAATTCTAGCTGAATTTGCACCCAAGCAGTGTTTTGTTTTGAGTATTTGCTTGTAGACATTTTGTAATCTCTTCTGGGTTTTGCCAAGTATTCCTGTCAGCATAATTGTCTTTAAATGGTCAGATTCTGTTTGCTTGCTTATTCTCCTAACATTCCTCCTGACTTTAGACATTTTAGACTAAGACCAGACTCTATAGGAAATATGTGGGTTGGTACTTCTGCTTTCTCGAAGTACTGAGTGTTGGTTATTACAAATATAACCAATATTACAAATATAACAAAGAACATCTCAAACTGGAGGTTCTTGTGATATAAGCTTCTGGTGTTCCCAAAGTGTTCTTAAACAGAGCAAAATCTGATCCTACACACTGAATTCAGCCCAGTAGATTGCTGCTGGGCTCCACCTCAATCTGACAATTGGAATACTCTGAAGACTTCCATTTTGAGCTGGGATTTCTACTCTGATTATAACTATGCAGGTTTCAAACCAGGCTAGAATTCAAAACAAAGACTACAAGCTACACAGCTCCCCCTCCAACCCCCCGCTTGGCACACCGAGTCTCCTCTACACCCTGCACAACTTAGGCCCCTCTTTGGGCAGGACCAGGTACTTTATTTCTCCCCATTCTATGTTCCTGATCTAACTTAGCCGGATCCACAAATATCTCATCTCTGTTTCCATATGTCTGCTTGGGCTGGAAGTTTTTCTATATATGAAAGGACAGGGGAGGTGGAAGGGAAGAAATGTACTTCTTTCTGTTCAATTGTCATCTTGGGTCCAAGGAAAATATAAATCTGATGGGGATATGTCAAAGGAAAAACTGATTATGGTGGATAAATAAGAGTTGACACAGTAGAATGAAGGCTGGGAAGCAAAACTGAGCAAGCTAGTAATTTTTTGGCTCAAAATGAACCACCTTTTAACCTGGACATTTTTTAACTTGGGGAAAAAAACAAAATCTGATAACTTTCTTTTTAACTATTTAGTGAGCTGCTATGTGAAGAGTGGGTCATTGAGTTCAAAATCCATTATACAAATTTTGGACTCAGTGGGGTGAAGCTTGTGATGTCAGGAAAGGGTGGTAAATCTCTGGCCTAGGAGATGATCAAGCAATAACTGGACAGCCACAAGTCAGACAATATTTACAGGGGAACTCTTCAGTTATAGATTATAATGAATGGACGCTGAGGTCCCTTCAAACTCTGAAGATCATTTAGAAGAAGAAACTAATTTTTGGACTATTATTTCATGGAAAAAGGAAATGAACATTTATCTGACACAACAGCTCCCTGAAGGCACTTGCTTGACACAATATCCATTAATGGGGCAAGGCTGGGGCAGTGTCAAGGCAAGGCTATCCTTTGATGTCTTAAGACTTTGGGGAGTTATCTCAGGTAGAATGTGGAGGCTTTTTATATTACTAAATGATGAAAATATTTGTATGCTTGATTTCTTTTTATTTTATTTTAAGGCACATTCCCTATGGAATTAAAATTTTTAAGGTTAAATTATTTTATAAATACAACTTACATAAGAGATAAAGATGACTGAAAAATCCTTACTCTAGCCAAAAACAGGAAAGGTGGCCCCCTGTGACCACAGAATAAAGATGGAGGGGCAGAAAAGACATTTTATTATAGAAATGAGTAATTTCTTAAACACTTCAAGTTAGATGAAAAAACCTCAATCATTTAATATCAACTATTTTAATGCCCTGCAAAATTTATGAGGCTAAAATGAGCATGAGATGATAGATTCAGAGCTGGAAGAGACTTTGGGGGCCACCCTATCCAACCCTTTGATTTTATAGATGAGTAAACTTGAGGTAGAAGGAAATTGGGTAACATTCCCAGAGTCTAAGGCGGGATATGAATCTAGAACTTCCCCCATGTTTTTTCCATGAAAGTGGGTCTTAGCCTGGTCATGAAATACTAGGGAAAAATCGTTATCTGAGTCTCTTTCTTCACTTGGGTGAATGTATTTTAGTTTTAAAACACTGGCAGCTGGAACCCTTTAGTGGAGATCTAAAATCAGAATGCAGTTTTTTCTGATGACTTCAAAGATCCTAATTCTAGCCTAGACTCTGCCCCAGAACAGGAAGTTCCAAGATGACTTCCCTTTAAGATGACAATCTGACGTTACAAAGTGGCTCATCTAAGTGATACCCACCACCCAGCCTTAATGATGTGGCCGAAGATGACAAATGAAAAGACCACTCACCTCCCATTGGATGGAGGCTGCCCAGGGTGTTGAGGTTCCCAGAAGAGGCAGTCTGCTGAAGGAGCTGCAAATAAAGCTAGACATTACACCAAAAAACAAAACAAGAGTGAGAGTGAGGGCTGGTTCCGCGTCTGGGAGAACTCTACAGCACAGCAAAGCGAGCACACAGGCCCAGGCCCCAGGAGAGGAAGGGGAGGAGTCTCAGAAGCCCCAGACAGCCCAAGAGCGCAGTCCAGCACAGCACGACACGGCGCAGCAAGAGCCCGCAAGGCTCCAACACAACAGGGAGACAATCAGAGAACAGCACAGGAAAGAACAGAAACCCCCTATCTCAGGGACAGGCACTCCTGCACTCAAGTCATTTCCATCTATTTGCCTCCCTTCCATCTGACAAGTGTCTTCCCTGCTACTGCCCCATCTCCCCTTCATCTTGGTCAGGCTGGCCTGCATCTCAGACAGCCCCCGATTCTGAGTTCCAACACTTACAGAATGTTTCCTGCCATCACTCTGATTCTCTTTCATGTGAGCTAGACCCTATTCTCTAGCTCCATCCTCCCCAACCACAAGAACCTTTCCATATAAACCAACCCACACCACAAGCTCCCTAGGGATCAAGCTCATTTTCTTGCCTCAAGAGACCCTAAAGCCGAGAAAACACCTGCCCCCTCTAGGTCTGGGTCCTAAATTTTCCAGAAAGCCTTTTGTGAGACCAAGCTAATAATGATGCCATCCTCTAGTGCCCAACAACCCTCACTTCTGAACACACACTACAGCTGGATGTGCACTTCTATCTGCATTTGTTGCTCATTTCTTTAGGAATGCTGCAACTTTAATGGAAGAAACCAATTTAAACTCAAACCCTACAACCCTTAGGATACAATGACAGACCCAGCCTGTAGATAATGAGAATATCCTCTAAGGCCTCCTGCCATGTAACTTGCCCAACGCCAGAAAGAGATGTTAACCCCATTTTACAAATGAAAAAGTTCAGACTCAAAGAGTAAACTGGCTCAAGATCACTCAGCTTTTCAGGGTTAGAAGCAGAATTTAAAGCCAGGTCTTCCAGCCATGTGCCAAGCCTTAAGTTACCAAGGAACTGCATCAGTGAAGGCGTGCCCCACCGTGCAGAAACCTACCCAGCTCTCCAAGGCCTCATGCAAGGTCCTGAAGGGACTTTCACCAAAATGAGGACTGACACAGTATATGACAAACCCTAACAGCACCATTTTAGCCCAAGCTGAGTTGCTTAAACTAATCAAAGTGGTCATGTAAGCCCACAGAGAAAGTCAAAAGCTGAGGACACAATCAGATTAAACAATCATCCTGTTAGAGAAAGCATCTTGGGTCATAATAAATCTGAGCCTGAATGTACTTAGAACAGGGATAAGCACATGTCATTCTCCCAACCATAGGATTGCCGGCTCTTCCTCCCCTGACTCCACTAGGCTCACTTCCCTCCAGTTTAGAAACTTGGGAAACTAACCCTGGTGCTTGTTCCCCTTCCATAGCAAAGAGAAAGAATGCTATTCTCTGGACGCTAGTTTCCCTCTTCCACAGGTATTCTAGAAACAACCCATTTCATGTGGGCAATGTTTCTCCTTTCCTCTACTGATTACACGTCTCTGGAAAGCTGGCTCCAAAAGTCACTCCAAGAAACTCGACTTACTACTGAGGTGCTCGATTTGGTTCTGTTCATGCTGACAGCGTGGGGACAGAAAGATGGGAGGGAAAGCGCAACAAAGGCAGGCACTTCTGATACAACACAGTGTCCCTGGAAGATGCATCTATTGGTTTCCTGTAATAATCGTGTCAGCTTCTTGTTATCTTGAGAGAGAACAATTCAGGAAACTTTGAGGAAACCTCTGCTTCCAGTAGGAAAATATCTACGACTAGGCAGTCCAATGAGAGTACCATGATATTAAAAGAACAGGAGAGGATAAATGGATTAAGAACTTAAGTTTTCTGCCTATCACAGAAGCCTCAGGTGCAATTAGAGAACAGACAAGACAGACAAGACAGATCAACAGACAGACAGATGCCCAGTGTCTCCACTTTGGTGTCTGCCCACTACTGCGCCTGCTTCGCTGGCATCTACTTCACAACCAAGTACCCAGGAGTCCTGCTCCACGGGCAAAGAGCCAGGCGTGAAGACTCACTGCTAAGTACTGGGGTCCCAGAGTGTTCAGCCCAGCGAGGTTTCCCCATACAGATGCAGCACTGATTTGCTGCATCTGCTGTTGCAGCTGCTGGGCCATGCGCTTCTGTTCTTTGTCCTTCTGAGTGTCTGCAAACTTCACCACGATGGGAGAGGAACAGCCCTAAAGAGGCAACCAAGGGAAAAGTAAGAAAAAAAATTAGTCTGCTCTCTAATTCTAGTGACAAATGGGGAAGGAGCTAAAGACTCAATAATAAGGATCAAAGGTGAAGGAGCAGATTTTAGCTTCTGGGACTTCAGAGAAGCCATGAAAACAGGGTGGGAAACTGACATCAAAGAAGAGCCCCAACCGGCCCTGCTTCATGTTGGCAGTACTCTTGGATGCCACAACTACTTTCCTGTGGAAAGTAGAGAGATCAGCCTTGAACATGGTGTAATGGCCCAATGAATGACAAAAGATCCCCAAGTGCACCTTACAAGATGTCCTCCTTTTCAAAGTGGTCTTTACCTCCATAGTCTGTGCTTGATGCATTGCCTTGATGGCTGTCTGCGCCATGGCTCGTGTCGTAAATGTCACAAATGCACAACCTGGTGGAAGAAGGAATATCCTCAGCCTTCAAAGAATTCAAAGACTTCTCATGTACAAAACCAGAGAGTTTTGGCTAGATGCTGAAAAGCAAGGTGGTGTGCAGGTCATCTGGATGAAGGCTGAGAACATCAGCTTTAACATACAGGCAAGCATATTGTATTAACAAAAGGGTACCCCACATCTTGCCACGCCGATTCGTCCTTGCTGTCTACAGATCACTGATTTTATAAACTCAGCTAAAAGGGGGGGGGGGGGGGGGGGGAAATCACATTTAACATCTCAAGATCTAAAAGATTCATACCTCGGCTCAGACCATCAGGACCTCGTAATATTCTGCACTCTTCAATCTGTCCGAAGGAAGAGAACATGACTCGAATATCGTTTTCATTGCACTTCTTGGAAATCATACCAATAAACAGCTTCCTGTCTTCCACTGCTAAGAGACCAAAGTAAAAAAGGCTTCTAAACATTACTTTGAACAACAAGAAGAAAAGGGTGAAGATTGTCTGCACTCACTGAAGGCCAAGGAAAGTACTTTCCCTGGTTCTGGATAGCCACTTGCCTTTTCCACCTGCCCTCTAATAGTTCAAACTCATTCCCCACCTTTTCTGCTTTCTTTACTCTCCTGAACATAAGGCCTACAACCATTAAGATAGAAATTCCACTTAATTCTAACAGTTCTTAGATATAGTCTATTCAAGTTGCTACTAATTCTCTCTCCCTCCTTTTATTCCCCCCTACTTGGCAACGTACTTATTTTTATAATACAGGACAATGGAGACAACCCTGCAAGAAATTTCTGCAAGAAATACTTCATTTCTTGTCCAACCCACCTGGATCTCTGCAATTCAGAAATTTTGGTAATATTAAAGCCCAGAGAATTGTCCTGATCAGGGGAAAGTTCAGCAATATATTTACCATTGTTTTTTTCACTGTCTGCAGGTTTCATCTGTATAGGATGATGCATCTAAAAAAGAAAAATACCACCACCTTATACTCATGCATTGGCTACACGGACTATTTAAGTTTGGGCAAAAACTAAATCTCAATATGCATTATAGTATACTGCACATACTAAGCATCTCAGGTCTGTGGGTCAAATGGACAAAATACTAATGTTTCTAGGATAATGAATTTTAATATGGGCATCTTGGGAGCTTTTCTTGATGCTCCATGACAGTGCCATTTTAATCCCAACTTAGGGCTCAGACAACAAATAAAAGTCAAGCTGCACAAAACTGTAGGGAACATTATTGACAATTTTGCCAAAATCTGTTTCTTATAGCTCTTTGCAGAATTCCTTGAGAGCCTGCTCCATGGGAAAGGGTATTCAGTACCAAGCCCCAAGAGCTCATCCTACTTGTTAAAAACCACCCTAGATCTTCCTCTAGGAAGAATGGCCACTATCTTCTTACCCCTGGAAGGATCTTCATATTGTGAAGAGCGTTCTGTGCTTCTAGTGCAGCTTTCCGGGTGTAAAACGTAACAAAACAGCACCCTGTAATCACAAACTTAAATGATTAGGACTATTCTTCTGCAAGAAAGAATTTTGGGGGAGCTTAGCTTTCAGTTGAAATAGTTTAATGTCAGAACTCTTGTAGGGGAACCACTTGCCTGGACATACAAGATGAAGGAAAAAACAAACAATTCACAAGATCAGTCTGCTCTAACTAAAAAAGAAATTAACAAGGTTAGATTGAGACTGATATAGTTTCTTATGTCAGTATATGCATTCTTCTGGGATCAAAATGAGCCTATCTGCAAGCTTTTTGAGCATTTAAAACTTACAAAGGTCAAGTGCCTTTCTTTTTGATTCTATCCTTTAAAAATGTACTGGGTGTGGAAAATGTGCTTTGCTCATAGCTGTCATGTATACCTATGTGTTGAGCTTCACATCCCTGCCCAGGGAAAGACACCAACTCCGCCATGTGGTACTCCTACAAAGGATGACTCCAGAGATTACTTTTACTGCTCTTGCCTTATGTCCTTTAGATTTCCCTAATTCTCCTCCTGCTTCTCCCCTTGCCTCTAGGCAGGAAAGGGATCTTCCCCAGCAGATTCATCTAGTTCAGTCCTTCTATTCCTTCAAGGCCCAGCTGGGGTGCCACTTCCTAGGCAAAGCTTTTCTTCAAATTTTCCAGGTAAAAGAGATCCCTCTTCCATTCAAACCATGATCAGATGCATTTTAACTCATATTTGTGTATGTAAGATATATCACACTTACTAGACTTAAGCCCCTTGAGGGCATGGATTGTGTCCTTTTCAATGAGGGACATGGCAGGAGTAACCACAGTAGTAATAATAGCAGAAGATAAGGGTACTACAAACAATAATGGAATTTCAAAATGTTTTAAGGAAGAAAGCACAGAACTACAATTCAGTTAGATGGGATCTAAGTAGCCACATAGCCCAGATACTACCTAAAAGGAATCCCTACTATGACATACTTGATAAACAGCCATTCAAACTTTTGAGATGTGAAGATCTTGCAAGGGCATCCAGTTCACTCTTACGTAGCTCTAATTACTGGCAAGGTTTTCAGCATACAAGACCAAGACTTTCTTCTCTAGGAATTGTACATATGATTCATGCCATTATAACTAAAGAGAATCCAAGGTTCGCTGCTGACTAGGCCAGAAACCCACAAATAATAAAGGATAAGTGTCTGCCTGAAGCCATGCTGCCTCTGTATAATCATAATGACAAGCACTGTGTTTATTGTACACACAGCAAGGACTTTATGAACATCTTCTAAATGATCATCAGACATTATTCTCATTATTCCCAATCATTTACACCTTAAGTGACTTTATTTTTTTTCCAAGCCAACAAATATGAAGTACTTTCTCTGTGCCAGGCACTGAACCAAAGTTTGGTTAAAAGGGCAAACCTTCTTTGATGAGTACAGAAGTGACTGAACAATGAGAAACCATCTACCTAAGATAGACAGCTCAACCAACACAGAATCATATGTGAGAGGAAGAAATCACACACCAGAAATTACACCTTTTCTCAACAGTGAGAAAAAAGCAAAGTCCTCACCTTTGCTCTGGGGAGGGTTCTGGCTCCGATCCCTCAGGACATTGATTTCGTAGACAGCACCATACTGTTCAAAGAGTTCCCTCAGATCTTTTTCAGACCAGCTCCTAGGAACCTGACCCACAAACATCTTGATGGCATCCAGGTCAGGTTGGTCCGGGTGATCCAGTGTTCCATTCATTTTCTTTGAGCTGCACAAGATAAAGAACTCCCATTATAGGGGCCAATTATACTCACCCAGAGGACTTCTCTTCTAAGCAACTAATAGCACCAAAGTGCCTCATCAAGAACAACATCAAATATATTCTAGTAGCTTAATGTACACTTATATACTCCAGAGACCTGGAAAAAATTCTTTACCTAGGGTAAAGGGGAAACATGGGGAGACAAGGAACTCGAAAGGTTCCTCTTGCTAATAATGAACACATCCCCAAGAGCTAAGTCAATCATTCAAACAACAAGCATTTATTAATCACCTACTATGTATGTGCCAGGCACTGTGCTAGGAGCTGGGCATACAAAAATCAAACCAAACCAAACAAACAAACAAATAAATGAAGCAATCCCTGCTCTCAAGGAGCTTACATTAAGAGGCAAAGGAAGAAGACCAGTCAGGAGCTGTTAGCATCTACTTGGAATTGGAATAATGGAATTAAAGTTGCCAAGAGGACTGAAGTACTATTCCCCCTCATTATCCGCTCCCCCCACCACCACCTCAAGCAGTGCTTGTACAGGGAAAGGAAAGTCTACTTGATAAGCATGTTCTTTTCTTTTGCTAGCCTCCAATCAATTTGTCCTTTTGCTGTCCCTCCCACCATGGCTTTCCCCTTCTGTTGGATCCTGCCATGAAGTCACCATTCTGTGTTTAGGACATCATTGTCTGTTGCCATGGAAATGATAATGCTATTCTCCTAGCCTAAGAATTTTACAGCAGAATCAAAGAGGCAAGCCGACTCCAAATAAGACCATTTTAAAACAAACTTCCAAAATAATTAATAGGATAAAAATGCCATAGAACCAAGAGTAAGTGAAAGCCTGGGACCAAAGACAGGTTCTTGACTTCCTAGGCCTAGGCTAAGAAGGCACAAGTAAAAATTTTAACAAAAGTGATTAATAACAAGCCGATAATTCTGAGTCCAAGGTTCACAGAGTAGAAGGAAAAAAATGTAAAAACATTTTGATAATTTAGAGGAAAAAAGGGAACTCTGGTTATCTAGTTAAATCTCATCTTCCATAGTTGTAAACTGAACATGATAGAGATGAACAGAGTTGTCCAATGCCACACGGGAAAAAGGAGCAGGGCTGAAACTCCAATCAGATCCTATCAGATACTTTGTACTTAAATTCAAGAACATGTACTAGATGTGAACTTCAAAAACTACACTCTCTAAAATCCAAACGTGCTTCTCTTTAGGCAGATGCATTAATTTCATCACTTCTCAGTTACCTTCAAATTCAGTATCCCCACGAGGTTGTGAAATGCTATTCAACCTAGCTCTGTACTGATGCTATTTCACCAAACTCAAACTCCACAGGGACTCTCGCAGATCATCTTGAGAGAATTATAGGGCAACAAAATTCATCATTTAAAAAATATTATTTGCCTTTCATCTTTATCAGTCTTTCAGGAAATTTTTCTTTTAATTTCCCTTATAGACAACATTTTAAATCGCTTCTTCCACCAACTTATTGAACTGAGTGATCAGTGGTTCTTTCCCCTCGGTCGTTAACTACACTCTATAATCCTTCTAATATTTAAAAATATACATATTTTTTACTTCTCCAATCATCTCTCCTTTGCCTTGTTTTCTTTTAAATTCAATATTTGTAACTTAAAACAAAAATGTTATAATGCTTCTACTTTAATTATTTTTCAATTCCATGCACTTTAATATTTGTGATTTCTTTGGTCAGCAGTGTTATCTAGTCACTAAAGATTTTCTAAGTAATTACCTTTCAGTCTTATGGCCAATTAGAAAACATTTAGCACATAAACTGAGAGCTCAAGTCACTGATGTCCTGCAGATGTTCAAAGATAGTGTTGCAATACTAGAGTTTTTTGCAACCTGTTAATTACTAGTCATCCAAAGGACCTTCAATTAATATTTCCCCAATTTTTGAATTAGAAAAGATCTCAGATCTTTCAGTCCCATCCATTTGAGAAAGCTCCCACCTTTCTTTTCTTGAATTTGAAGGATGAATAAATCAATTACCTCTACAGAAAGTCGATTCTACTTTTAGAAAGCTGTTAGAAAATTCTTTGTGATATTAAATCTTAATTTACCTCTGAACTTATCTTCATGGCTTTGGTTTTGTTTCTGAAGCCAATCAGATTCAGTACCCCAAGTGAGAAGCTTGCTCCCCTCTAAAACTTGTCTAGGTAAACAGCTTTCATTTCTTCAATTAATCATTTTATGGTAAGACATTCAGGTCCTTGTCTCTTCTGGATTCAGACAGTTTTCACTTTAAGTAAATTCACATTATGCAAATCTGACTTTACATTAAAAATTGAAAGAAATTTCCATTCCAAAAAGTCATTTATGTTAGCTTTACGGTACAATCTATGTTCTCTCCCAGCTTCTCAGACCAACATTCAATGGCCTTCCATGCCCCCACCAAAACAAAACCAAAAAACGCCACATACCCTTATTAATCAAAACCAAACCAAAACAAAACAAAAAAACCTAACCAAACAAAAAATCCAAACCACCTCCAAAGGAAAGCAGAAGAAAGCAAGTCCAGAGATGGCCACCACTGGATCAGGAACCTGGCCTGAGACCTCTGGCACGGAGAAAGGCCCTTGCCCACCTGTTCAGCTCTGCGTGTCTGTTCTGGTACCACGTGTCTATCCCTGGCCTCCTGTACGATGCCTGTCTTTTCCTTTCTGTGTCTGGCCCCCATATGTCAGTCCCTCATGTTCTTTCTCTCAGTTCCGGCCAGAGCCCTACAGAGCCGGTGGCCCCCATGTGCTTCTCCTCCTGCTCCAGATTTTCTCTTCCCAGCCCTTACTTGTCCTTGAACTGTGTGTTAGGCCCTTCCCCCTCAGGCACACAGGCTCCTTCCTGCCCACACACCTCCCTCCTTCCCTTCCCAATGTCCTTGAGCAAATCTGTATTACATAAATGTCACTTTTTATACATGGGGCCTGCAAAGTGGTCCATCTGTCTTTTGTGATGACTGGTCTGTATTATTTTCCTTATCAATGATATTCTTAAACTGTGGCGTTCAGAAGCAAACTTAATACTACATATTTGGCCTCAGACAGAATGCCAAAAAGTTGTCACTTCTTTATTCCTGGAAGCTATGCCTCTCTTTATGCCCCTCACATTGCTGACCCATAAAGTCCAAGTCCAGTAAAACTCCCAGGTCCTTTTCAAATGACTGTTTTACTATGCCTTCTCCTTCCCTCCCTTGCACTTATGAAATAAAGTTTCTGAATACAAATCTAAGACTTCACATTTATCCTATCAAATCTCATGTTATTACATTTGGCTCAGTTTCAAGATTTTTTTGGCTCCTAGGATTGAAAATATAATGAATTTTTGATCCTTACAAGGTGTTAGGTAACTCATTCAGTTCTTTCATCTACAGATTTGATAAGCAAACTATCCATACTTTTATCTAAGAAACTCACAAAAACATTAAATAGCACATAATCAAGCGCTCATCAATTGGGAGTATCTCATTTGAGACCTTCTGACAAGCTGACATTTAACTACTACTGACAACCTCTCTGAGTTTGCTCATTCAACCATCTATTGAATTCATCTAACAAATACTCAATATTTTGCTATGTTTTAATTAAAGGTTTTGCATTTCTAAGATCGAAGTAAACTCTCTCTACTATTCCCCAAATGTGTCAAGTTTAGTCACCCTGTCAATAAAAGATATAAAGTCAATATGATGTAACCTGGCTCTACATGTTCTTCACATCCATTTAAAAATGTCTCTGTCTGATACATAGGAAGCACTCACAAAATAAATGCATGTTGACAAAACAATAGCCATGTTTTTAATTATACATTTTAGAATTCTGCCAGGTAGTACAATCAAGGAAGCTGGCTAACAGCTTACTGAGTTTATTCTTGTCAGGAGAGTGAGACAATTCCCCTCCCCCCATCATCTTCTCATATTATTTGACCCCATTTACAGAAACTTATATATTAAAAGGTATTCCTGAAACACAAATCTTTATCTTACATAGCTGCTCAAAATATCTGCTGTCCTGGTCCTTAATAATTAATCTGCGCCAAGATTCATTTGTTAAAAGTTTTAAATGCCATAAAATTTAACTTATTTAATTCTATATATGATTTTTTTAAAAAAAGCGTTGGATAATGGAGTCCTAAGTTATTTCATATGAGAATGTCACTGTGTGAAAAAAGGTTTATGATTAGTCAAACAATGTACTTCAGTACACAATTCTCAGATCAAGAAAAAGAGATTTTGTCCTTTGAAAATAAGAAGTGACTCCCCTTTCTGATAACTCATCCCTAAACAACTTTTATTCTCCATGCTTAAATATAACATAAGAGTAAATTGTGGCCATATTCCTTTCAATTCATATAGTTGAAATATTTCAAAGAAAAGTGACAAATTATTACATTTCAAAAAACAAAGATTTAACTAAGGCTCAATTTGGGTTTCTAGAACCAAATTGTGTGCATGAATCGCACTGTTTTTGTTTGTAAAAAGAAAGGAAAGAGAAGCAAAGAAAGAAAAGAATGTCAATGAAAAAGTTAAAATATATGTAGAGAAAACAGAAAGAAGTTGAGGTTTTTCCCTGCAATATCTTAAAATAAAATTTAGTTCCAGTGTGTGTGTGTGTGTGTGTGTGTGTGTGTGTGTGTGTCCGTGCGCTCAAACTATTTTCTCACCTTGCAAAACTTTGCTCATGGTTTCCTTAACAATAAAAGAAAGATAATCAACTCTTAGTTCATGGGACTATATGCCCCCAAAGCTGGCCTTATTCTCCCACTGCAGTATCACTCTTAAAAAAGTCAAACTGGCTTTCACTCCTTTCCCACTCCTTATCCTGAAACCTTCCTCTGTGCTTGAGATCTTCTTCTTGAAACTGGATTTTTCTTCTGGTTAGGCCCACCCACCCCTTGACCCCACCAAGAGCCTCCTAGGGTAGTCCTCCATTCTGAGCTTTGTTCCTCTCCCAAGTTGTACCTGGCCCCCTGCACCAGACTCTTGTATTCCCTTCCACTCACATTCCTTTCTTCCTTCTCACTGGAATCATCACACTCCTTCACTCATCAGTTTTTTCTAGTACATCACTCTTTCACTGGCTATACTTCCATGCCTGTCTTGAAACCTTAGGGAACCAATTCAACTCAAGCGGTTGCCCCTACTTGCTCTTCCTGATCATAGCCTAAAGCTAACTTTGAATAACTTATCATCTATCTCTTTTGCTCTTGGTCATATGCTACAGATTGGAGCCAGATAACATCACAAAATAGTGCCAAATGGGTGCATTACAAATTTGTGTTACATAATCTCTACTGGGCAAGAAAATCCTTTTATAACTCTGATTCACTCTCCCACTCACCACAGGAGCTATTCCAAACATCTTCATAAATCCTCAAGTCTCCCATGGCATCTCTCTTACTCTCAGGAAAGTACTTTTCTTCATAGTTCGATGAAAAAACGAAGACCAATCACTGACAAATCCCTTTTCCTTCTCTTATTCCACATGACTCAGATCTCTTTCACCCATTTCACCTGAAGAGGTGGCCAGTCTCCTTGTGAAGGAACGCCTCATTCCATGCACCTTGGATTCCATTCTACCCAATCTATTCCAGCCCTCTATCATTGCCACTTTTCACTAAGCTCTGGCCTCTTCCTGTTACCTACAAACATACCCATTCTTCCCCATTCTTAAAAACTCTTATCTGATCTGATGATCCCTCTAGTTTATTCTAGATTTCTCTTCTCTTTCAAGTACAAACCCCTCAAGAAAACTTCTCTTTAATTACTGCCTCCACTTCCTTTTCCAGCACTCTACTCTCTATAATCTGGCTTCCATCTATCCTCATTATCTCACTGAAACTACTCTCTATTCAAAGATATCAATGACCTCTTAGCTGTCAAATCTAAGGGTCATTTCTCAGCCTCCCATTCTTCTTTCCCTCTCTACAGAATCTGACACTGTTGATCACTTTGTTTCAACTGTTCTTGCTACATTTTCCAAGTCATTTCTTTGTCCTGCAGCATACTAGCAGTCTTGTTATTCCTGAGTCTCCAATGCAGGCTCTTCATCATTAATGTGCCCCAAGGCATTGGCTTTGTCTTCTTTCTAGATACTATTATTCCTGGGTATTCAAAGATCATCTCTATGCAGATGATTTCTGGAATCTATTATAACCTCTCTCCCAACCTCTATCAGTCTAGCATTTCTAAATGCCTATTGTACTTCTTGAACCTTATATCTCCAATAGACCTTAAAATTTTTCCAAAACTAAGCTCATTCTCTTTCTCAAGCTCTCCCTCCTAAATTTTCCTATTATCACAAAGAGCACTAACCATCCCAGTTATCCAGTCTCATAACCTGTCACCCTCTCTTCTCATCACTACTTTCTCTTCTCATTAACCAATCTATTGTCAAGCCCTATTGATTCCACCTTTGCCCTATTTCTTGCCTTCTCTCCCTGATACACCTACCACACAGGTGTAGGACTGCCCCGATCAACAGCTCAAGCCAGACATCTGGATGATGTTCCTGCCTCATCTTTCCCCATTCCGATCAATCCTCCAATGAACTGCCAGGTAATCCTCCTAAAAAGCAGATTTGATAATGTAGCCCCCAAACTTAAGTCAACTCCATTGGTTCACTATAACTTCCAGTCAATCAATTGTTATTTATTATATACCTACATACCAGTGCTGGGGATACTAAGAAAGTAAAAATAGTCCCTACTCTCAAGGAGCTCACAGTCCACTGTGGGAGGAAACATGCAAACAGCTGTGCACAAACAAGATATATACAGATTAAACTGGAAAAGAAATGAGAGAGAAAGTTCTAGTATTAAGGATGACCAAAAAGGCAGAAGGTAGGACTCTAGGTAGATTTGAAGGAAGTCAGGAGGAAGAAGAGATGAGGAAGAAGATATTTCCAGGCATAAGGGACAACATCAAGTAAGAAGATGGAGTGTTTTCTGTGAGCAAAAGTAGGAAGTACATATATGCATGCATATATATGTGATAGACAGATGTGGTCAAACCAGCTAAGATGAGGATGGACTAGAGTGGGGAAAAGATTTGAGACACGAATACTGATGAGCAGACTACAACAACAGTCGAGGATCTGGATGAATCTGGACCTGTACCACAGTGGGGGCAAGTGTCAGGATATAAAATAATTTACTCTCTGGTGGAGTATCAACATGCCTAATTTGTAAACAAGGGAATACTTTTCACACTATATGTACTGGGAGTAAAGAAGAGGACAGGAAGAAAGAAGAGAGAAAATAAGGAATATTCAAGAAAAAATATTGAAAATCTTCTAGCTTTTGTTATTGTTTTGTATGATTTTATTCAAAGTTCTCAGAAACAGTTCACTTTTTCTTTCCCACAGCCTAGTCTGAAAGCTTCCTTGGGTTTGTTTTGCCCAGATTTCAAAAAGACTAGCACTGACACAAGCCATGCAAAGACAAGCAACTGCCTTGAAATTCTTTTCATTTTCTATAATAAGAGTTGTCTCCTTCTCATAGATATTTCTGATGAGTTGGATTGTGAACCTGAGTTCTTTAGGATGGCTACCTCCCTTCTTAGGGGCAGATGGTTTCCTTGAGAAGAGGATTAGTTCGAAATACTATTCTTTCAGCCAATGCACATTTGTCTGGAGAGACTCTGTAGACTTATTTTGGTTATGAGGGTCCAGGAATACCAATGGTCCATGCCATTTCTGTATGGATACTAGCCATCCCCACATGTCTTTCAAGCTGAATCCTTTCTTAGGACATACTTTCATGTGGTTCTGTACAGTAGGGAACCTCACAACTGTTCAGAAAAAACAAGATGCAGGGTGAGATGCAGCATTTCAACAGGTTTTTGCTTGATAGACTTTTTGCCTTTGTATCTTCCTGGCTGGCTAGATGATCGATGTGGAAACTCATCTTTTCCAGTCTTTTGAGAAAATGAGGCTTCAGACTCATGTCATTTTGGCTAGATGCCATGGCTGCTTAGAGGCCTCCTCAGAAGCACCACAGCCAAGTGGAAAGCTATTTGACTTCTAAAGCCTTTTCCAATCCTGTCTTTTCTTTTTATTTCTCTTAATAGGTTTATCACACACACACACACACACACACACACACACACACACACACACACACACACACAACAGTATTATACTTTTCTAATTACATATAAAAATAGTTTTCCTAAAAGAGCTAGGGAAAAGGAATGTACTGGCATACCTTCCTTCCATCTCCCTTCTTCCATTTCTCCCTAAGTTAGCAAGTAATCTGATATCAGTTATATATGTACAATCATTTTAAACATATTTCTGTATTAGTCATGCTGTGAAAGAAAAAAATAATAAAAAAGGAAAAGTAAAAACAGTATGCTTCAATTTGCATTCATTCTACATATTTCTTTCTCTGGATGTGATTGGCATTTCCAATTCCAAGTTTAATGGAACTGTCATGGACCACTATATTGCTAAGAAGAGCTAAGTCTATCATAGTTGACCATCACACAATCTTGCTATTACTGTGTACAATGTTTTTCTGGTTTTGCTCACTTCACTCAGGATCAGTCCATGGAAGTTATTCCAGTCTTTCCTGAAACCTGTCTGCTTATCATTTCTTACAGAACAACAGTGTTCTATTACATTTATATACCACAACTTATTCAGCCATTCCCGAATTAAAGGACATCCATTCAATTTCTAGTTCTTTAATACCACAAAAAGAGTGGCTACCAACAATTTTGCACAAAGATTTTCTCCCCTTTATTACAATCTCTTTGGGATACAGACCCAGTAGTGATTGGTACTGCTGGATTAAAGGTACAAATAGTTTATGACTTTTTGGAGACTGTATGTATGTATGTATGTGTGTGTGTGTGTGTGTGTGTGTGTGTGTATATTCTGAAAGAATTGCATGAATTACTCTGTTTTCAGTAATTAAGGGCTTAGGGAGAGAAAACGTACAAAATTGGGCGGCTCCAAAGTATTGAGATCTTCTGAGATCACAACTGTTATCCAATGCCAAAAATTTATCTCCTCACTTTGGGTTATCAGCATATTATAGAGAAATACCATTTATGTTTTTATCCACATCATTATCATCACATAAGCTGCCGTGGTTAAATGCAATCTCTGGTGGCACTTCTTTGGAAATATTATTCTTTTCATGGACAAGCTATTTAAAAACTCCATTACTTTACTATTCCCATCAGTTTATCTCCATTTAGTCTTCCACAGTTAAATGAGTGATTCTGTGGAATGCTCTGTTAAAATTTAGGTAAACTTAGCATAACAATTTATACAATGACTATGATGTTACAGAGGAAAATAACTGAAAAGCTAAGAAATCTGATCAGTGAAAAATGAACTGGCCAATCATGACTCCAGAAAACTGTTAGGTTAGACCAAAAAAAAAAAAAAAAAATTCCTTTACATGATTATACTTATTTACTACAGGGAAAGAAAGCTGGAAGAAGAGATAGAGAAAAATGGTATACTGATTAAAAAAAAAAAAAAAGGAAAGGTTTAATGAAAAAACAAAACAAAAAAAAAAAAAAACAGAAGAAAGTTCAAAATAGGACAAAGATGAGCAAGAGTGCTAATATGATTATCTTTAATAAATTCTTTTGAAAAACCAGGCTGTACTTGGTAGAGATTCATTGTTTCACACACAATGTTCTTTATGTTCTTCGCATGCAACAGATAATATAATAAAGAAAATAATTGTAATAAAAATATTTTTTAAAGATCAAGATAAATTGTATCTTTATCATATAGTCAATCATGTTCCAAATTATTTAACTGATATATTGTATCTTAAAAAACAATTGTGTACATAAAAACAGGGTGTAAGAAAAATCACAAGACACTTTTCACAACATACATCTCTTCTTATTCACATTAAACTTTCTTGTATAACCAGATTCCTACTGAGACAACATATCCCAGGAGATTACAAGATCAGATTTAGTCATAGAAGAGGTGCAAATGGTTATTAGTAGAACTCCCTCACTTCACAGAGGAGGAAGGTCAGGTTTAAAAAAGTCATTGATCTACGTAAGGTCATACAGAGTCAGCAGTGACATCTTTTCACTGAACCATAATAAAAACAAGAGCACCTGGTCATCAAACCTAGCAGAAATTGATAAACTTGGCAAAAGTAGAAACAACCGATACTGAGAAGGCTGCAGAAAGAAATGTACCCAAAAACATTAGTGCAGTAACTGTGAACTGATCCAACCATTCCGGAAATTATGCTGGGAAATGAAATTGACTAAAATGTCCTTAACTCTTTAACTCAGAGATCCTACTGCTAGATCTAGATTTGAAGGAGGGCACTGAAAGATCAAATATATGCCAATGCATTCATAACTGCACATATAACTCTGACTATGGATAAGAGGTAAAAAAAAAAAATTAGTTTTACTGAATACAAAAATAGACCTTACTGTAAATACTATTTCTCCATTAATTTCTTCCTAAATATTAGTTGCGTTAGATAGAAATGCTAATGATTTGTCAACTTACTCCCCACAATTGTGAGGAAGCTGTTATCTTGACGATATTGTTACTATACAATATCATCTAACAAGAGTAGACAATGTTTCCCTATTTATAACAGGAAAATCTTTTTTTTTTGTTTTTTTTTTTTAACAGGAAAATCTTAAAGGGCATTAAATACAATGCTCAATTTAAATTGGATAATTTTGGTTACAAATAAAAATGTATCAATCATATACTTAATAAGTATCACAAAAGTCTTACAATAATTTATATGATTTGATTATAGCAATAGGAACTTAAGCAGCAATTTTTTTTTTAATTTAATTTTATTTAATAATAACTTTGTATTGACAGAATCCATGCCAGGATATTTTTTATACAACATTATCCCTTGCAATCGTTAAGCAGCAATTTACTAGTAGAAGGAATTCCTGAGTACAATCACTCATTGTCCTAATGTGCAATTTTTCATATTATAGTCACTAGAACAGTGGGAGAAAGTTAAATATGTAAGACTTCTTCACCATCATACCATCAGGATATGTTAAAGGTAGGACTTGACACTAGGTTTTCTGACTTTTTAAAAAATAAGCTCCATTCACCATATCACCCTGCCTGTCTATGATATATGACTATACCAATAGTATTCCCAGTATTGAACTACCTTGGTATATATTGTATAAATGTCACTTGATCAAAAAAAAAAAAAAAAGAGTATTGGTTCAAATTCTATTTCTAACTTAAAAGCTCTAGGAACCTGTGCTTATCATTTAGCCTCCCTGGGTCTCAAGTTTCTTTACCTGTGATGGGGAGAAATACCCATAGCACTTACCATCAAAAGGCTGCTGAGATTCGAGGGTCAGCTTGAATAGCAAAGTCTTAGCAGGAAGCAGGACAGAGTAGTCCCATCTGCCAAATTTCCACCTCTATCACACTATCATTCCAGGCCACAAAGCCCCAACTGAAGGTTGGGGGGAAAAAGGGGGGGTAGATCTCAAACACCACCTTGATAACCATCCAGGCTTCAGCTCCATATGTACTTCATCACTTATTCAGGGATTGATAATCAAATCGACATTATTATTACTGCTATTATGATGAAGGCAATGACTTTTTAAGTTCACTCTTGGTTTGTTCAACCCTATTCATGGCACTCAGCCCCATCTGTCCCATATGGTCTTGTCCCACTCTATCTCTGCCCTACCCTTCCACATAGCCTTCTGACCTGGAGGCAGACTGGCACTGAACTGTCCATCTTATTCAATCCAAGTCTTCTGTCAGGCCCTACCAATCATTTTTTACAGATTAGTTGTCTCTCTTTGTACATGCTGATGAACTACAGCACAGTGAACAGAGTTGGCCTCAGACCAATAATACCTGGGCTTGAGTACCTACCGCTTTGCATGTCTGCCAGCCATGTTACTCAATGCAAGTCCACTGCAGTGTAGACCTCTCTAAAATAAGCAGTCAGAGAAGAGGTGGCAATCTACCTCAGTGGAAAAGTACCTTCAACTGGAAGTAATCTACACTAATGAAACCAGAGTCAATGGCTTATCTCTACACATATGTGGTTATTCTCCCTATCTCCAAAAGAATGTATCCTCTTGAAAGTTGCAATTATTTCCTTTTTTTCTCTTTGCTTTAACCTGATCTCTTTGGGAAGAGCTGGGAAAAATTCAGTTCACAAAAAAATGATAACGGGATCTCTCCATTTTCTGATAAGTTTTATACTCTTTGATTATTAATAAAATTCACTTGGCCTACTTGACCCTTAAAACTTTACATGTCAGTTTCTCTTAGTGACTTGTTAAAAGTTTTTCTTTCTCATCCTGGTTTACTTATTTTGGTTATTTCCTGCCTTGCCAATTTAACCAATCTGCCCAAAACCATTTATATCAGCCTTAGTCCTCACATCAAAAAGGTGGGAATAACTCATATAGCAAATGATTTCAGACTGATCGGATATTGGTATGTACATGAAACGGAGTAATATTGCACCATAAAAATGACAAATATGGGAAGACTTACATGAAGTAATGCAGCATGAAGAAAGCAGAAACAAAACAACATACAAACTGACTAAAACTATGTAAAAATGACAGCTGCAACAAAATCTGAAAAAAATGTACAAAAGAAAAATATTTAGAAGACATGGAATTAAAAGTAATTTTATTACAATTCTGGTCAAATGAACATACTTTGAAAGTTTATAATTTCCTGGTAATCTTTTGTTTCTCTCCTCTCCGCCTCCCCCCTTCTCACACCCCCTCCCCCCCCCGGGGGGAAGAGGGGTTAGGGTAATGGAAGGGCATCTGCTTGTTGGCATGTAGAATTATATTGATTGATGGTTAAACATCTAATACAACATTCTAGTTTAAAAATCCCAAGTGTGTGTCCCCCTCATGCTCATCCCTCTTCTTCCCTCCTCCCCCCGAGAGAATATGCTCCAAGCCTCAGAATCGAGGCAGCTACCCTCTTCTTTGAGGTGATTAGTGGATCAAAATCATAGAGACCAATAGGACTTTGAGGAGGAATGAATTGGCAAAGTATGATGGATAGCCATGGGGTACAGGATATGAAGGAATGGGCATATGAAGAGCTAGAGAAAAGGAACTATACTAGCATAGAGCCGCACTTCTTTCTAGGACAGAGGGAGCTTAGAAACCATCTAGTTTAAGGTTTTCATTTGAAAAGTGAGGACCTCATGCTCCAAGAGGGATCCTACTCTGTTTGAGTTCTAATCCAGGACCTTCCCAGCTTCAAGCCTAATGTTCTCTCCACTGTACCACCCTCGCTCTCATGATGTGAGGCAAGGCAGCAGTCATGACTCTCCCCAAGTATGAGAAGTTAGACAGGTTTTTGTAAAAGACATCAAGTGCTACTGGCTCTGAGACAAAATAGGAAAAGCTGGCATAGAAAGGGGCTACCATAACTCTCCAATATGCTTTGTGTTTGTTTGGGGAGGTTTTTTTTTGGTTCTTTTTTTCTCTTTTTCTGACTTTCTTCTCAGGTCTTTTCCCATTTTTTTTCTTTCTCCTCCCCACCTTTGTTTAGCTTGATAACAACAATCCAGTAACTACTGTGCAGAAGTTTATAAAAGTTTCCACTAAATCTGTTTACAGACCCTTATAGAATCTTCTGTCATATTAGCCATTAGGTGGCGCAGTAGGTAGAAGGCTGAATCTAGAGCCAGGAGTTAGTTTCTCAACTGTAAAATGGAGATAACAGCTATTTGTATCCTAAAGTTGTTGTAACAATCAAATGAAAAATATTTGTAGAGCATGTCCCCCAGTACCGGACACAGAGTAGGCATTTAATAAATGCTCTTTCCTTCCCTTCCCTTACAGAGAAGACCTATATGTTCACTCTCCTAGGGAGCACCAGTGTGGAGCTGCTCCACCAATCTGCAAATTCACATCTTAAAGAACTATCTGTGGTAAATGGAGTCACACAGCCAGCGTGTGTGCCAAGAGCACTTCATGTTGTTGTTTTTCAATCATGTCCTATTCTTCATGACCCATTTTGGGTCTTCTGGATAGAGATGCTGCAGTGCTTGACCATTTCTTTCCTCAGTTTATTTTACAGATGAGGAAACTGAGGTCAACAGGATTAAATGACTAGCCGAGGGTCACACAGCTAGTGAGTGGGGCTGGATCTGAATTCTTCTTGACTCCAAGCCCAGCACTGTACACTTCATATACCATGTGGATTTCAGAGGTATTTCAGAATGAAAACAGAGAAAAACTAATCTAGAGCCTATCAAACAGCCGTTATTCCTTTCAACTGCCAGTTAAAAAAAAAAAAAAAAAAAAAAAGAATGAGTAAATTATATGGAAAGTGATTTGGTTAAGCTATAAAGATCTTTCAGTGAGGTGTTTAGACAAACAATAAGATTATCAAAGAAAAGTCTTGCTATCACTGTCTAATAATAAAGGAAATGTATTGGTTTAGCATGAATGATTTTTATTATTTAACCATTCTCCAAGAAGGCAGATTGATAGATTAGAGAACACTTTAGATGACTTCTATGAAAATGTTCTATTAGAACAGGACTTTACAGAACACAAAATATCTAATATTTTAACCTAGAACTGGCCTTAGAGACCACCTAAACAGATGTCAAAAGATGCTCAGAAGCCAGCTGGTCCCAATAATGAAGATGCTTTTTTTTTCCCTTTTGCAATAGCCTCATCCAGAAATCAGCTTGGTCTTTGGAAGGAAAGTACAGTAGTAGAAGGGGTATTTACTGAATCTGGGGCCAGAACCTCCTCTCAAATCCTCTGGATAACCTGACCAGGTAGCTTCTGATCAGATTCTACATCCCTGACCCTATGGCCACTGTTCACTTTCGCAGACAGCAAAGCCCTCTTTTCCTTTACATGAAAGTCTTTATGTCACTTTCTACTCAGGGTTCCTCACTCTACTCCCGAGGGCCAAGTCGATGAGACAACAGTTCAGGGAGGCAAGAGGGATCACAGTTCAAACCAAGACAGCCATCATGGGAGCCTCCTCAGGTCCTTTAGGCAGATCTATGATATACTATGATCTCAAGGCTCATCTCCTAAATGGCTTAACATTGTGAATGCTTTCAGAGATATTTTCCAGCTTATCACTGTCTTTCCTAAAGCATGGTACCCAGAAGGTAACATGATGTTCTATCTGGGGTCTGGCCAAAATAGAGCACCACTATCTTTCTCTTTTAAAGAACTCTTTTGTCTATTTTTTAAAGCCTCAACTTAACTCCACATTAACTAAAATGAACACTTCCAAATACACAGTACCAGAGAAAGAGGAAAAATACACATGAAACTAGCAAGAAAATATGCTGTAAAGTTTATAGCACTTCTAGAAATGTGAGAATTGCCACTGTTAAATTACACTATTAAAAAAGTGTTTTATAAACTACAGCTTCTCTTTGTGGATAAGCAGTATACCTATAACAAATTCTTGTTTGGTTTTTCAAGTTCTTTTTAAACTAGTTGCTACCCCACTTTCCATCATCTTCCACCTTCTTCCCTCTCAATATATTCTGCAATCCAGTGACTTTGACCCCTGGACTCTTCTCTAAACAAGGTGCTCTAGCTCCCAACTCTGGGTATCTTCTCTAACCGTCCTCCCCCTTCCCCCAATCCAAGAATTCCCTCCTTTCCCTTCTCATCTCAAAGTCTCAGCTAAAAATCCTAGCCTTAATACTAGAGACAGTCCTCTGAGAGGATCTCCAATCTATCCTATCTAGATCTTGTGAGGACATAGTCGTTTTTATGTTATCTTCTTTCTCCATATCATGAATACTTAAGAAAAAGACTCGTTTGCCATTTTTGGCATAGTATAATGTTTGAAAGATCATAAGCAAAATGACAAATATTTGTTGTCTTAACCTAAAAAGGAACCTGGGAAAACCTGTGTAAACCAATGTCGAATGAAGTAAAGAGAAGCAAGAGAATGATTTATGCAACACTGAAAAGACAGGTTTTTTTTTGTAAAGACCTAAGAACCCTGATTAATTCAATGACCAACCTCAAATCCAGAAGAATATTAATGAAGCAAGCTACCACTTACTGACAGATATGACAGACCAGAGACTTATTATATAAGATGGGAGAGAAGGAATAGGCCAGGAAAAAAAAAATAAAGTAAAATTTAAGCACCTTCTTTTAAAAACCTCTATTTCTATTAAGAAAATATGTGCCTTATATATTATACTTATTGTACATTGTACTTATATATTAAGAAAATATAAGGAAAAAAATCACAGACAAGGAGAGCACCAAAAGGTACATAATGAATACATGGTATAATTAAAAAGAAAAGCAAAATATACCAGATCCAGATCTACCATTTCAGTAACCATTTAATGCTCGGTTCAATTAAAAAAATATATGTTTTTTAAAAGAATGGCTGATTTGGAAACAGAGGATTATTTACTAATTGTGTGACTTTGGATCAACTGAAACTACCCAGTGCCTCAGTTTCCTCATCTGTACAACAAGAAACTTTGAAAGTTCTTTCTGGCTAAATGATATTGTGCTAAAGTTCTTAACCCAAAGCTAGTGAATTTGTTTTTAAAAAAAATATTTTAGCAAATATTTAAATGTAACTAGCTTTATTTAGAAACCTATGTATTTTATTTTATGCATTTAATAGCAAGTAATGACAGCTATTCTATACCTATTATATAATATAGCATTTATGTGCCAAGAATTATGGTATGTAACAATTATTATCTCAGTTGATCTTCACAACCTCATTTCAATGTAGGTATTATTATTATCCCCATTTTACAAATTAAAAAACTGAGGCAAACAGAGGTTAAATTACTTGCCCTGAGTTACACAGTTGGTACATGTATTAGGCTAGACTCACAGGTCTGGCATTCTATCCAATGTATTACCTTGCTGCCCATTTAAAAATATTATTTTGAGAAAAAGTCTATAGGTTTCAGACTGCCCAAGGGGTTACATGATATGAAAAATCAATTAATAATATTTGATCTCATTATTTCCTCCAGTATTAACTAAAACAAGGGATTCCACCTGGCCCCCTTTATATCACAAAAAGTCTAGGAAAAGAAAATGAGACCAAAGACCTCAAAGGATCTTGAAAAAGACAAATGCATTATATGCAGGACTAAGTTTTTATTAATGTAGGAACTTCAGCTAAAAGCATTATAAGCAAAGGAAAAGAAAAGTCGTAAAAAGAAAAAAAGCTCTTGCCCTAATAAAAGTAAAGAAAACCTCAAATTTACACACACACACACACACACACACACACACACACACACACACGTTCTACATGCTGTATTCGCTCCATCAGGTTGTGACCTCCTTGAGAGCAAGCTGTTTTCTTCATCTTGTGTACCTAGCACTTAGCACAGAGCCTGGTATAGAAAGTACTTAATAAAGATTTGACAACTTAAATTTTTAAATTCTACATGAACATAATAAATACAGCTAAAATTAGAAGGGAAACAGTTAAGTGGGGGGAAAAAAATCTTTGCAGCAAGGTTCTCTGATAAATGCCACATTTCCAAGATTCTAAAAGGAACTAATGAAAAAATTTAAGAATAAAAACCATTCTCTAACCAATTAACACCCAAAGAACATGAACAAGTAGTTTTCAAAGAAATATAAGCAATCAAAGGGGGGGGGGGGGGGCGGGGAGAGAAACGCCTTAATTTAGAAAGTAATTTAAGTAACTCATACTATCGGATTGGCAATTAACAAACACAAAAAGTGACAAGTGTGAGAAAGGCTATAAGAAAACAAGACTACAAATCTTGTGGGTTGGTAGGGTTCTCAATTGGTTCAGCCCTTTTGGAAAGCAATTTGGAATAATGCTCCCCAAATCAATCACTTATTGCACACTCTTTAACTCAATACCACTACCAGGTCTATCCTTCAAAGAAAACAGAAAAGGATTCCTCTGAACAACATTTATAAAGTGGTTCTTTTTCATCTCTATCACTTGTTTGGTCATGAAAGAAAAACTAAGGACTGCTCAACAATTAGAGAATGGCTAAATAAATTATGGTATAAGAACATAATGGACTATTTGGGGACTATAAGGATTATTTCAGAGAACCCTGGGAAGACTAGTATAAGCTGAAGCAGAATGAAGTGAACAGAACAAACTTTTAACAACACAGTAAAGAAAAACAATTTTGAAACTCTTAAAAACTACCATCAATGCCATTATTATCCAAAAATTCCAGAGGACCACACCTGATAAGAGAGGGGTTAAGACGAAGAATGAAAAAGGTTAGGATACCCCCAAAGAGGGAATGTTTTGTTTTGCTTGACTAAACATGTCACAAAAAGTATGCTTCCCCATAACCCAAGAAATCAAGGCAAGAAGAGAAGCAGCAAAGAGAGAAAATCATTTACACTAATAAGTCATTTAGGAAAACTATAAATGGGGAAGGGTAGCTAGGTGATGCGGCATAGTCAAATCCTGTTGCTGAACTCAAATCAAGATTCTTCCTAATAGAATGACCCTGAGTAAATCACTTAATCCTGTCTGCCTCAGTTTTCTCATTATAAAATAAGCTGGAGAAGGAAATGGCAAACCAACCCAGTATCTCTGTCAAGCCAACCCCAAAGGGATCACAAAAGAGTTGAGGACCACTGAACAACAATAGTGGATGGGGAGGGGGATCATTATCAAGAGAAAGCTCCAGCTGGATCCAGGATCCAGCATAAAAAGATCCTATAATATCTCTAAAGCACTTCAGTCCATTATTTTTATTACCTGAATGAGAGACAATGTGGCACACTAGAACTTCATATGAAGTCATAGGCCCCAAGTCTCATCTCTGACTGAGACACAGACCACAGACACAGATAGACAGATAAACAGACAGACAGACATACACACACAAGATAAGTAACTCACTGGGATCTGCTGAGATCTCTCATAGGTTACTGCCCACAAATGTAGAAGAACTCAGTACAAATCAATGACCAACTCTCCAAGACTAGAAGTCTTTGAGGAATGTCTGATTCTAAAGAAACCAGAAGTCTGGTGCCTATCCCCATGATCATCAACATCATTTTGTAAACCTTTGTAAATGATTACATTTGTTAAGTTACTCTGACCTTCCTTCAGTATACTGCTGAACTTTAGGGGGAAGACACAGAAAAAACAATTATTTTAAGGAATGGAAAAGACAGCATCAGACAAGTATGTGCTTTAAAAAAAAACAAATCCCTTTGTTGTTGTTTGCCTGCAATTTGTTTCCTTTCTCATTTTCCCCCTTTTTCATCTGATTTTTGTGTGTGTGTGTGTGCAGTAAAATAATTTGGTAAATATGTACACATATATTGGATTGCTTGCCATCTCGGGGTGGAGGTGAGGAGAAGGGGAGGAATTTGGAACACGAGGTTTTGTGCGAGGATCAATGTTGAAAAATTATCTATGCACATGTTTTAAAAATAAAGTTTTAATAAAAAGAGAGAGAGAGAAAACAAGTCCCTCCTTCTCAGAAGTCCCCCAAACTATCATGAAAGTTTTTCTTTCCCAAAGAAATGATTTGGTTCTCATATTGATAACAAGCCACAACCATTTTGACTACAGACCACTAGTATGAATGATAAGACCTGAGCTCAATATCTTCTATTGTCTGAGCAATGTTCCTTCTATCTGGTAGTTGAAAATTCCCAGTTTTTCAGAACAGGCTACATGTGCCTCAGTGACTCATACTAACACAAATGAGAGAGTGTGTCCCTTAAGCAATACTAATAAAGCTAAGTTTTTCTTGCTTGTAGACAACTTAAAACCTTTTCTTTACTTCTAAAGTATTTACCCTGCTGTCACTTCTGGCACTATCAGTGATAAATAAGATTAGGGATATAAACATTAGGGTTCATGTTCGATCAAGATTATTGTGTATTGATATTATTTGCTTGGTGATGAGTTGGATACTTGGGCGTTGTAATCTTTACAATCTTTTTTCCTTGCTCAGAATTTACTCGTGCACATTTTGCTTCATTCAGCATTATGATTTCAACTATCTCGCCATCATTTGAACTGGCATTCAAAGAGCAATGATCCACCATCATTTCTGGAAGGAAATCCAACTTAAATGCAGCCATCACTTCACTTTTCTTACTATACTTGTCTGACCAACAAATATATAAATATATACAAATTCCTTAAGTAAAAGTTTTAAATTTTAATGTAAGCTGAGGAGGAATGTACAGACCTACATTAGACACGAACTATCTCCCAGCATCCATTGTAATAGGTTTCTTACAGATACTTTAAAAACAGTCATTAAGTTCCAAAGTGCCATGTAATATTGTACAAATCAGGGCAAGACAGAGCTAAAGTTCAAAAATGCTTTACTGTCATAGGGAAAGTCTACAAAAACTAGAATCATTTAGCTGGTAGGGTTAAGAGTTCTATGAAGCACACTATTTAAAAAAACCCACTTGGGCCTAAGTAGTACTAAAGAGAAAACCAATCTGTGGATCCAAAAATAGCTATTTTGAAAAGGTTAATCTTTTTTCTTTCCTCATTCCAATTCTTTAACATTCTGGAAGAGATCAGTTTAGGCAAATAGAAAAGGAAAAAAACAATCCATTCTATCTGCTTACAACAACAATCAAACCACAAAACAAAAATACTTACACAGGACTGGCATTCAAAGAGCAATGATCCACCATCATTTCTGGAAGGAAATCCAACTTAAATGCAGCCATCACTTCACTTTTCTTACTATACTTGTCTGACCAACAAATATATAAAGATAAAGACTCCTGAGTCTCACAACAACAACAAACTGGTAAGAGCAGAAGAAGCTCAGGAAGACCATCAGTAAATGACACAGACACAGGCTGGGATGGGAAAGGGGCAAGAGAGTAATGGATTAAAAAGGGGCTGTAACCATGTAAAAGGAGGCTCCGCTCTCCACACAATGAAAATGCTGATGCAGGAGGCTTGTTTTGTGTGGTTTTCCCTGGCAAAGCAGTACTAAGTGCACTGTCAGATAAACAGTGTCAGATCCATGAAGATAGCAATGGGTGACAGAGTGGAAGAAATACAAACTTGTTTCTCATTCCCCAAACTCCTGCCCCTAAACATCAGTTCCCAAAGTCCCCCAAAGCATGGGATTACCTGAACTAATAATCTCATCATTATGACTTGTTACATCTTCAAATATTTTACAGAGGAAGAATTCTGGCTATTTTAAGTTGAGTTACAAACACAGCCCCTATCTAAATTGGTTAGTAATGGGTACAGTGCTAACTACTATATATGGTGATAGAGCATTGCCATATATGGTAATCCTCCACAAAAGTCCTATTCTAATGCCTCATATCATGGTGCAGAGGTGACCCTAAGAGCTTTAAAAAAAAAAAAGAAAAGAAATTCTTGCAGTTCCTGCCTAATTGACTCCTTCAAGCAGTTCAACAGTGGATTGTTTCCTGAACACTGGTTGGCTCTTTGGAAAGACTTAGCACCATAAGACTAGTCATCAGATCAATTAGTTTTTTTCAGTTCACAACAACTCAGGAGGAGTTAACTTACCTAAGGTTAAGGGTTAAGTTACTAATTTAAGTTACTTAACTTAAGGTTAAGGTTAGTTACAACTACACTAGTGAAACCTTTAAATCCTTTAAGTATTCCAGTGACTCGAGTAAATAAGAAGGCCAAAGCAAACATCCTGCTCTCCCCACCCCCTCAAATTGGAAAGTGTTCCCAGTCAGTCATAACACTTACTCCAACTCACAGAAGCAGTAAAATTCTGGTGCATCCGGAGCCCTGAGAGCCGAGCTGGAATCCTGCCTCTGCTACTTCCTACCTGTAGATCCCGCTACTTCCCAATCTGAGTGTTTCTCCATTTGAAAAAGGAGAGGATTGGATCAGATGGCATCTAACTTCCCTTCCTGTGAATCTGTGATCCTCCCACCTAAATGATTCAATTATATGCTTCTGAAAGGAGGGACTGAGACCTATTTGGGAAAAGGAGGATGACTGCATCTCTCTGCTTTATCAGTAAATGACAGTTTTCAAAAACCCTGATTCTGAACAATTGTGAGGCACATAGTGAATATTAGAGTTTGTTTTTTAAAAGTTTCTTAATAATATTAATTCAATTATGTGGTTGGCCTTAATTTTAAAACAACCAAAGCCTTCTACATATATACATATCAGTAACTTAGGAGAAAAAAAGGCATCGCGCCTCAAGGTCAAACAAGTTCAATCAATGATGTTAAATAAAACTGAGATGTGTAGAACCCATACATAAAAATTCTAATATGGATTAACAGCAGAGATAACTGTCTAAATCAGACAGATGTCATGTCCCATGTCTGTTCTATAGTAAAGACTGCACCATTTCAGCAGTGACTTAAAGCAACACTGCCCAAGAGGGCATTGTGGAACTCTGCAGGCTCCTTTCTATGTTTACCTGGAGTTTCCCTTGGCATCATACTCTACAACCAGAATTACATTACTTCTTACATTATCTCACAGCTGTATCAAACACACCATGTTTTACTCCAGATTTCTATCAAAGGCCTTTCTGTTCTGTCTTAAAAAGAAAAATAGTAAGCTTTTTAAGGATTTGGGTTACTTTAAAAGCATAAAGCTGACCTTCCTGAGAGTGCAACATGACTTGACATAGGAAGGTATGATAATTCTTTACTCTACAATTCATCCTAGTGCAAACTGAAAGACATAGTAACAATTCCAATTTGTTGGTTTAGTTTTGTTGTTGGGGAAGAGGGGCATTTCTAGAGCTTTCTGGCTCACATATTCATGTATTTGGAAACTGTTTAGAAAGAACATAAATACCACATCCTACCAGCAGTTTGGATCATGATCAAGGTTAAACAATAAGGGATCAGGAGAAAGTTAGAACCATAAAACCAAGTTAATTACACTCTTTCCCCCCCATGCACATTTTATAATCCTGTTTGGGAGACAGCAGATAGTAAACCCTATCTTCAAATATAATACTGATCAAATTACTTCTCTTTGCCCTAATTTCCTTTCTACAAAGAGTAATACTGGACCCTTTCTATACAGAATTGTTTGGTTCACTTATTAATAAATTCAACATGAAATTACTGTGGAAAAAGCAATCATCCAGATGCCAAATAACTCAGGATTAGCAGTACACATGCAGGAATAAAAACTATTAAATGAATCAGAAAGCTTTCCCTTATATACATACATTGTGAAAGTTAATGTGATAAATGTTATGTTTAAACTTTAAGCCAAAGTTGAAGAAAAGACCTTTGGCTTAATTTTATAATAGCTATATATAGTAAGCTTTCTAAAATCATCAAGTCCAGTGGGTAACTTTTATCCTGCTATTAAAATTCACTTGTTACAGAAAAATACTACATGGCTTTTAAAATTTAAATCTACCTGCTAGGTACCTGAAACAACAGTGTTTGATAAAATGTTTAGGAAATAAGAACAGCGGCAAAGCATCACAAAATATACCTAAGACCCACTATAACCTTATCTTTGATTTAAAAAAAAAAAAAAAAGACCATTAATTGAAATACACAGACCAAGGCACTATACACCCTAAGAGAGAAGTGGTGAAAAGATGAAAAACAGATCTTAAAAAAACCCCAAAAAACTGCTAACATCAACCACACTGAAAGATTGCTCCAAAACATCACTAAAAAGAGAAATAGAAATCAAACCTCCCACCTAGCAACTTGTCAAAAATGTTGGAAGATGTGGACAGTCAATATCAGGGAGGTTCTGTGAGGACAGCCACACTCGAAAGCTGTTGGTGGGGTTATAAATTGGTATGTCCATTTTAAAAAGCAAGTGGGAACACAAGAAAAAAGGTAGGTTAAAAGGGAAGAGAGGGAAGAAGGAAGGGAAGTCAGAGATCACAGATACAGAAAGTAAGAAAGTCAAAGATAGCTAAGTTTTTATTTATGTCAAAATAGTCACAGCAGACCTTTTGTAGTAGCAGACAATTGAAACAAAGTGGATTCTAGTCAAGTGATTTTAACATATTGTGTTTCATGAATGTAATGAATTGCTGCTGCATAATTACTTACATAAGAGAACAACAACTATTTGTAGAAATATGAACAATTCCAAAAGTATGATAAAGTTCATAAGTACCGATACAGAATAAGCAGAATCAAGTAAAGAATGCCCACAATGACCATAGTAATGGAAACAGGATAATAAAAAGAAACTAAATACCACAATAGAGAAAATGTACTTCTCTTCTTTCATGGCAGAGGTAAAAGACAATGAATATGAAACCATGTACACCCTTTGAGACAATGTTAATATCTCGCTTTGCTTGGTTCTGCTACTTATTTTCTTTATATTTTAATGTGTGTTACAATGTAAAGTTCACAAAGAGAAAAGAGCAGAAGAGGGAGATTTTGAATGCAAACCTTGTACAGCGAATAGAATACTGACCCTGAAGACAAGAAAACTGAGTTCTAATCCAGCTTCAGACACCTGACACTAGCTATGTGATCCTAAGCAAGTCACTTAACCCCAATTGCCTCCCCAAAGGGGAAAACCAATGTCATTTTGCAAATAAGAAACTAAACTGCATAAAGTAAAATAAACAAGTTTTACTGGTGCTATTTTAAGGAGAGTATGTGTCAAGTTAAAGGCACTTAGATGTGAACTACCACTGTTAAAGTACAAGAAAAGTATTTTATAAAACATATCTTTTCTTTGTGATTTAGCCTGTGTACCAGGAAACCGAATCACTTCCATTTGTATTGTCTTAGGAAAATTCTGAAGATCACCTGGCAGGATACGATACCAGACACTGACGTCCTTTTTCGAATTAAACTGTTAGCTAAGCATTCCAACTCTACTGCAGAGAGCACAACTCTGTTGGGTGGCCACATTGTTTGAATGTAAAATGTATGTTTGCCAAAAAACTGATTTTATGGAGAATTCACAAAAGGCAATTATTCACAAGGTGAAGAAGTGATACAAGGACACTCAAGGTATCTCTCACTAACTTCAGAATCAATTTTATGACATAGGAAACACTGGCACAAGACTGTCTAGCATGGCCTGCCTTCATCAGAGAAGATACTATGCTCTAGGAGCAAAGCATAACTGAATTAGCCCAAAGGAAACGTGAAATACACAAAATAAGAGAAGCTACCCCAAATGTTCACCTGAGCTATTTGTGTCCGACCTGTGGCAGAGCATTTCGAGGGCTCATATTGGTCTGATTAGCCACAGTCGGACACACTGTGACTCAACTCTAATATAGTGATGTCATTTTGGTCCTCTTTGAGAACAAAGGACAACAACTAACCAGTTATAAATAGTAACAGTAAATACAAAGTACTTCACTGTTTACCAAAAATCTCTCTCTCACAATATAATTTTTTTAAAAATAGGAAGAAAAGGAAGGTATGGTGAACTTGAAGTTAGGAAGTCAAATCCTGTTTCATTCAATCACTTATTGATTGTATGACCTGGATAGTTTACTTATCATAGCCTGGTTAGCCATCTGTAAAATGGGGGAAATAATAGCACCTTTTTCCACATCCAGTTAGGAGATAATGTGCATAAAATACTCTTTGAACTTAACAAGCTACACAGATGTTGTCTATTATATTCAGCGTAATATAATATTATATAATATAATATAATATAATAATATAATATAAGTAAAGAGAACAGGATTATGAATTTAGCTTAGGCAGTAATCATATCTATGACGTGCCAGATACCAGCACTAACAACAGTTAGGGATGCAAAGAAAGACCAAAACAAGGGCCTGTTCTCCAAGAGCTAATAGACCAAAGAAGTAAGAGAGATACATACAAAGAAGATCTATAAACAGGACAAACTGGAGCCAATCACTAAAGAAAAGGTAAGGGAAGATCAAAGAGACTTCTTGTTTCCAACAGAATCTGAAGGAAGCCAGGAGTCCCAGAGTTAGAGATCAAGAAATAAAGAGTTCCTAGCCTGGGGCACACAGCCAATGAGAATGCACCTCCATGGAAAATGGGAGTGATAGGGTGTACAGACCAGCAAGGAGACCCAATCTTATGCGATGACAAAGATAAGAAGACAGGAAAGAAGGGTAGGGATAGGCAGTTTCTGAAAGGGTTTGAAAGCCGAGGATTTTATATTTTATTTTAGGAGTAGAAAAGAAGCCACTAGAATTTATTGAAAAGGAGGGGAGGCGGGTTATTTATACCTTCTGAATCCAATTCTCCCTATGCAACAAGAGAACTGTTCGGTTCTGCAAACATATATTGTATCTAGGATATACTGCAACATATCCAACATATAAAGGACTGCTTGCCATCTAGGGGAGGGGGTGGAGGGAGGGAGGGAAAAAAAATTGGAACAGAAACGAATGTCAATATAAAGTAATTATTAAATAAAAATTAAAAAAAAAAAAAAGAAAAGGAGGGGAGGGAAGAACTGTGACTTGCTGAGATCTATGTTTTCAGATCACTTTGAAAACTAAGTGGAGAGTTGCTGCAGTAGTGGGGAATTTAAGGCAAGCTTTAAAACCATTCTGGCAGACTGTAGTTTTGGCTGGTGTGTCAGGAGAGAAGTAAACATACAAAGACCTATTCCCCTCACTTATAAAATACCGAAAGCTGAAGCAGACCTTTTCTAGCACACATTGTGGGAGGGGGGTACAAAGAGAAGAAGAGCCAGCCTGCTCTGGGCTTTCCGTGATAGAAGAATCCTTAGTAAGGAAACTCTCTACCAGTGCAAATCTGTAACTATTCTGCAACTCAATCTTACAAATACCTGGAACACAAAGAGAGAGTTGTCCAGTAAAACCATCAGCATGAATTACAGACAAGACTTACATTCAGATCTTCCTACCTCCGAGTCTAGATTGCTAGATACTACTCCCAAGCTGCCTCCCTAATGTTTGCGTCTATTAATTGAAAATCTCAGTAGAAGAGGGAAAACCAGAGCTAACTATCACAGCTGTTCAATCTTAGAAAAAGGAACATAATGAAGAAATGGGAAGAACTGCAAGCTATAGGTGAACCAATTTAAAAGAAGTTTCTAAGGAGAAAACTTAACAGCGTGCCTGTCAAAACTGAAAAAATAAAAACAAAAGACAAAACAAAAAGCCCCAGAGAAGCAAAGGAACAAATAAATTAGCAGCGAATCTAAAATTAGAAGTCAAATAAAAGGTATCTTTTATTTTTTCCAAAAAGAAAAATAGGTCCAATGAGAAGATTCAAAAAGACAATTTTTAAAACAAGTAATAAATAAGAAATTAATTGAGGAAAAAAACTTTGAAAAATAACACTATAAGAAACTAAGGTCTTAGAAGACAAAAATATAAAGAAAGCTGGAGAATCAATGGATCTATTTGATGCTCACAGAGCTAAAAATATAGTCAGAAATAAAAAGATCACAAAGATGCATTAATTTTTTTTTCCAACTGATCTCAGAGAGTCTAATCCATAACATACATGAAATCTCCACTCTATGATGTGGGGAATGTATTTCTATATCTTTGATTGAAGACTTGTAAAAGGAGCAAATGCAACTCTGGAGAACATCTCCAGCTCTTATCACCAGGAGGCTTTCTATACTAAGTTCTCCGCTGCCACTATTGCTCCTAGTTGTGCCCTTTGGGGCCACCCAGAACCCAGCTAACAATCAGAAGAGGGAACTGGAGAAGTCATCCAATTTAAGCTGAACAAAAATACCTTCCACAATATGCCTAGCAAGGGGTCCCACTGTCCTTTGCTTAAAGATCTTTTGGTAAAAGAGAAGGGAAGAACAAGGTAATAATCATTAATATAGCACTTCCTATATGCCAGGCAGTGTATAGTTTCACCTCAAAGAAAACCAGTCAAGAAAATGCTTCCAAATAGTATTAAACATAAAAGAAAATGTTCTTAAGATAAAAAAGGAGGAAATCTTCACTTTTCTTAAGTCAGTTTTCCTGTGTAATATACAAACTGGGGATTATTCAATAGGAAAACCTCAATTAGGACCTTACCTATGGTTTCACACCTGTCTTTTCTGGATTTGTCTTCACTCTAGAAAACAAAGAAATAAATACAGTGAGTAAACTTTCCATTTCCTCCTTTGACATCACAACCCAAGTTTCACATATATTATTTCTTTCTGAAGGAAAGCCCTTTCACCATCATGGTAAAGCATAAGAAAAATGAATCCTTTCACTCTCCTGGGAATATATAATACTACCTGACATATCAAAGTACAATTATAAATAAATCAATGAATTAATATAAAAAGGAAGCAAGGAGTTTAGGAAATTGCCTAACACTAACCTGTCAAAAACTAAGAATCCACAATCTTTTTGAATCCCCATCATATAACTGCTAGCTCACAAACCTACTTGTAAGAATTTGAAAAACTCTCTTTTCAGAATTAAGAATATTAAAAACATAGTGCTACTAATGATACCATATGGAATATCCTAGTGCAACTTTCTTGAGTCCTACCATACAGAAATTGAGTTCTTGCCTAAGTAAATGAATTTCAGAGACCCCAGAGTTAGTGGTATACCACAGAAACCAAAGAAATCTTAAGATGGAAAAGTTAATAGAAGGTAAAAAGCAAACTGAGAAACCACAAAACCAATCTGTCCAATAATGTTAAAAATAAAGCTCTTATGGCCAAGGATCTAGAAATCCCACAAATTTGTGTTCACGTCAACTATTAACAGTAATATATCTGATGTTGCTATCTATTCCTAGCCTACTTTGATGAAAGTAAAGAACAGCTTAACATTACAAAGGGACAATAATTTCTACTATAGAAAGTATAAAAAACTTTTTAAAAAGACATTCATTGGAGTAATAAGGGAATAGACTTTTGACAATATGGATAGATATGAAGAGCTACTTTCTTTTTTTGTGATTCATTTAAAAAATAATAGATTTTTATTTTTAAAAATACATACAAAGATAGTCCCTAGGCAGCAAGTAATCCAACCTAAGTTAAATATGTACAATACTTCTAAACATATTTCTACATCTATTATGCTGCACAAGAAAAATGAGATCAAAAGGGGAAAAAAAACCACAAGAAAACAAACAAGGAAGCAAACAACAAAAGGAGAAAATACTATGCTGTGATTCACATTCAGACTCCATAGTCTTCTCGCTAGATACAAATGGCTCTTTCCATCCCAAATCTAATGGAATTTCCTTCAAACACCCCATTGTTGAAAAGAGCCATGTTCATCATGGTTGATCATCACATAATCTTGTTGCTGTGTATAATGTTTTCTTGGTTCTACTTACTTCATTTAGTATCAGTTCATGTAAGTCTTTCTTTTCTGAAACCATCCTGGGTTTGCAATAAGAAAGAGTTCAAATCTAGCTTCAAACACTAACTAGCTGTGTGACTAAGTCCCTTAACCTGTGCTTGTCTCAGCTTCCTCATCTATAAAACAAGGATAACAATATCTAATTGTTTTGAGGATGAACTGAGATAAACATTGTAAAGGGTTTAATGCTTAGCACACAGTAGTCAATAAATGTTAATTATTATTTTTATGGTTATTTACCAAATATATTTTATATTTAGCTTAAATGCCATAGTATTTTTTGTATTAGCACAGGTAAACAAAGTAGACACCATTGATTGGGGAATGCCTGAACAAATAATACCAATGCTTTTTATATTTCAGTTATAAATGACTAATATTAATTCAGAGAAATATGGGAAGTTTTTAAAGAACCGACAGATAAAGAGAGCCAGGAAAATTATGTGCACAATGATTACAATAATAGAAATGAAAGAACTGAAATGCTATTAAAACCAACCTCCCCCTTTCCCTTTCCTTGCCCCAAGAAATTAGAAATGTAACTCCCAACCCTTCCTTAAAAGGGCATAGAATACATACATGCTACAAGGTTTGGTAATTGCATTCCTAAAATATGTTTAGTTGCTTTTCTTTCTTATGAAGATAAAAGGAGAGCCTAGAAGGCATTAATTCTTGGTCATATTGTGATATTTAAATAAAAGAAAGCAATAAAACTTTAAATAAAAAATGATGCAATAGTATCAATCACATCTTTGTAAATAATTGCAGCACATCATTAAAAAAATAATAACATTAAACTGCCATTATTAAAATACTGGCTGTAAAAGAAAAAAGTTAACTGGCCTACAAAGGAATTGAACTCATAAAACTATTCTCACTTGCCATGGTATTCTTAAGCCAAGCAATGGAGAGGGAATGTCCAGGGTTTACTATGCCGATCTTCATTCATATATAACCTGATCAATCAAGTCTGTCTGAAAAAAGTAGGAAAAAAAAAGGCAAAGTAAAACATTTAATTAACAGAAGTACAAATATCTGCATTATTGTAAGAGTAATACAAATCTAGGTGGCAAAATAGATAGAGCACTGGCTCTAGAGTCAAGAGGACTGGTGTTCAAATCTAGCCTCAGGCACTTACTAAATGAAGCAAGTCACTTAACCTCAATTGTCTTCCTCTTCCTCCCCACCCGTCCCCCAAAGAAAAGTAAAACCTTTGAGATCTGGACCAGAGATCTAAAATCTAACCAAGGTAGCTAAACTGCTAATAATAGGCTTTCTCTTTTTTGGCAGGAGATTTTGTAACAATACATCTAAAATACAACGGGAGAATTCCTAATGACCTAGATAGTTCAGAATGGTAAATAATCTTTCCAAATCTAGATAATGTGTATACATGTATATTTGTTAACAGAGCTTTTAACTAATTAATCTTTGGTTGATATTAAAATCAGTTTAAGTTCAACAAATCAAAGGGATAAGGGGAGAAAAAGTGACATTGAAATGAAATACAGTCCACAAAGTTGATAATCCACTAAGGCAAACAAGATAGAAAAAATGTTGAGGTCCATCACAAGAAAGGTCATACCTTCCTATGTTGGACAGCTGAACAGGCAACTGTAAAAGATCCTCACTGAACATAACCTCTTGGTTATGAGAAAATTACTTATTTCTACTCAACTTCTATAATTTTATAATGTTAAAGACTTTGTAAGAAATCACCTTCAAGGCAATTCCAAGAGATTTGTGATGGAAAGAGCCACCTGTATCCAGAAGGAGAACTATGAAGACTAAATATGGATCAAAATATAGTAGTTTCACTTTTTTGTTGTTCATTTTTTCTCATTTTTATCTTTCACCTTTTGATCTGATTTTTCTTGTGCAATATGACAAATATGGAAATATGTTTAGAAGAATTTCTAAATTCTTGTTTAACCTAAACTGGATGGCTATCTGTGGGAGGGAGAAAAATTTGGGACACAAGATTTTGGAAAAGGTGGAATGTTGAAAACTATTTTTGCATGCATTTGGAAAAATAAAAAGCTATTTAAAAAATAAAAGTGATCATCACCATTAGCGTTGACAGCCAGCACTGGATGGAAAAGGCCAATTCCTATGGATGCAAGAGGCTCAGTAGTATTTATGATTTTCCTCCAGGATGAAACAATAATCTATTATTTCCTAGTAGGGTATATTGCAGTTCCTGAAATATCCTACTAAACTATCCTTGGATTAGTTTATTCTTGTGAACAAATCTGTTTTTTTATTAGCGAATGTGTTGACTATCCTCTTAACCCCAGAGAAAAGAAAGGGAAAGATTTGTGTAGATTCCCACTTCCTACCATTTCCAATCTGCAACTGTGAGCAAGTTGTCACTATCTCAGGAAGATAAGCACTAATTAACCTCTAGAAACAGGTCACAAAGCACATTTCAATCTCACCTATTCCTCTAGAATAGACAATATGAGGTGGATGTGCAGGATAGCTGGGAAAATGGCAATCACCAAAAGAGACAAGGCAAAGCTGTACCTTTTCTTTTGGAAGGTGGGGTAGGAGTGGGGTGGTAAAGAGTGAAGAGGAAGACTTCTGTGTCTTCTGTCAAAAGTTCTCTAGACCTCAAGGCTCAAAGGTCAGCTTGGGCCCTTCTCTTTGCCAATGACAACTCATTTCCTAGTGCCTTTTAATCATCCCCTCTCCTCCACAAAAAAAGTTTACCCTTACAAAGCTCTCCTTATCTCAATAATCATTACTAGGAGTCAAAAGCTTCCCTGACCAAACACTCCTCTTTCTGATTAGTATCCTGGTAGAGGTAGAGTACTGTCTAGCTCTATCACTAAATTAATTCCTTGAGGCAAGAGATTGTCTTTTTTTTTTTTTTTTTTGGCGGCTGGTTTTACATTCATTAACAGCAGGGTTTGTTTGTTTTTTATTATTCAGAATTTATCTTAAAAAAAAAACTCCTAAACCCAACCCTCAAACAAGTTTCCTTAATTCTCTCAAACAGAATTACCCATTCTTTCAGTTGAGATGGTACACAACTAATGCATTATAAGAGGTTTCACAATCAAGAATATCTTATATCACAAAGGAACATCAAAATGTTCCCTTTAAAACTCTTGTATTAATGAAAAATATTTTAAGTATTCAAAATTCAAAATCTGTTTGGCCACTACTGCTCATGATCTCTATCAATAAGGGATGTGACAAGGCAGATATGGGAAGTAAATAATCTACTATGTGAGGGCTACTTATTAAGGGGAATTTGTTCCACAAAAACAAACAAAAACAGAAATGGTTACAAGGACCTAGAAAACATAAAAGGTTAGTAACTTCTCCATTTGAATGGCTAAGCTATCTTGTCACAACAACTATTTAATATTTATTTGGCTTTTCCATTAATATTCACATATTACTAACTCAAATCTGATGCATTTTTAGTCTCTCTGCCCTGCCATCAGGCCAGATCTGTTTTATTCAATGAGTCACCAAACATGACTCTCTCAAATTACATTTCATTTCAACCCACTTCTCCAACTCATCTCAGCTATACCATATGTTAGTCCCATGTAGGCACAATGTGACAACTTTTTCTAGAGCACTGATTTAAAAGTGATAAAATTCAAAGTAACACAATCTTGATTTTTTTAATTAAGAATTTCTATAAAATTTAATATTTTGAAAGATTTTATAATTATTATTACTCAAAATACTTGTAACATAGTAAACCTGGTACAGGTTTAAGAAACTAATAGTGAGTTACCTGAAAACTCAGGTGGTACCTGGAACAAAAGTCACAGAGACATCATTTGGCAAATAAGTGGGGATTTGAATATATTTCTATAAGAAATAAAATCAAGAATAACTAATGTAGAGAATCACAGTAAGGGCCACATAATATTGATTTTTCTGAATTACTGAATAAACTCTGTTTAAGGTAAATACACTTGGTTACTGAATCCATATCATAAGCAGCTTCCTAACACAAAAAAATTTTTGAGGCACACAGTATCAGAGGCAGAAAGGCCTAAATCCAAATTCAGCTGTAGGCACTTACTAGCTGTGTGATCTGGGGCAAATATGCTTCAGTTTCTCACTTGTGAAATGGAGATAACTTTGAAACGCTGCTGTAAAGATCAAACGAGGAACTTAATGCCTGTTTTCCTTCTTTTTCTTTTCAACATAAATATTCATTTAGTAATGCCATATGACTGCAAAACAAACATGAGATGTCCTCCTGCTGTTAGGCATGTACCCCAAAGAAGTAAAGAGAGAAAAGGCCCTATATATAACAAAATATTGATAGCATCATTTACATGTTTAGCCATGATACCTAACATTTCTGGGCACAACCTGCCAGTGGCTGCTGGGGATCTAATTCTGACCAGCAGAATAGATTCCTTCAAGTGAGAGGATGATAACAATAAAAGGAGACTGAGAGGCAGTTGTATTCTTTGACTTCTCCTCTTCCCCCAATTCACAAGCAACATCTATGTCAGTAAAGGCTGATTTGCAGTTACTTTAGGTTCATTATGATTCACAGCTGTGAGGGTTTTTGGACAACTAATCTAGCCCTTCACACTTAGGTATGGTCCTTAATGTCTAACCAAAGCTACCAAGTTGTTTATTGCTCCCCAGACATCATCCCGTGACACAATATACATACAATTCCTGTTCCCTTTCTACTTCTAACTGGAAAGAGTAATCAAATCAATACTACCACTGCTGCATTTCTTAAAAAGGCAACCTCAGTAAGTTCCCTTATGATTCCAATCACCATTCTTTCCACTTGCCTAAGACACTTCCAGGCCTCCATTCGTTTTTTAATGTTTGGTCTTCCCCATGAGAAATTAGGTTTTTCTGGGTCAGGAAAGGCAGTTAGATGGCTCAATGGATAGAGTGCAGCGTTAGATTTTAGCCAGAAAGAATGGAGTTTAAATCTGGTCTCAGACCCTTACTAGCTTTGTGAACATGGACATCCCCTGGAGAAAAGAAATGGCAAACCACTCCACCATCTTTGCCAAGAAAAACTCAAGAATTACACTGACCTGCTAAGGTATACAGGGTCCCTACAGATACAACTTAACACCAAGGTCAGAGATTGTCTTTTTTGTATTTGTATTCCCAAAACTTAGCACAATCCTCCATCTAAAGGTGAGGGCTTCATAAATGTTTTCCACTCATTCACATACTAGCATCATGGGTATTACAGTAAGTAATGGGTAAGTACTGTAACAAACACTTAATATGGAGAAGCATGAGAAGATTCATGAAAGATAAGCCTACACAACGTACACAATGATTACAGCTCTGTAAAAGAAAGAAGACATTTCCCCCCTTAAAGAGTGTCATTATATGTATACTTTTAAACATTTAACATGCATTGGTCAACCTGCCATCTGGGGGAGGAGAGGATGGGAGGAAGGAAGGGAAAAATTGGAACAAAAGATTTGGCAATGGTCAATGCTGTAAAATTACCCATGCATATAACTTGTAAATAAAAAGCTATTTTTTAAAAGTGTCATTATAATGACAAGAGTTTGTTCCAGAAAAAAAAAAAAGCAACAACATGAAAACCTAAACTTTCCTTAGTATTTCTCAAAGGTGATGCATTTCCAAAATGATGTATATATTGCCAGACTCAGCTAATGTGTTGGTTAGTTGTGCTTAATTTTTTTTTTCTTTCTTATTAATTAGAGGGAATGATTCTCTGGCTATAGGAAGGGCAAGGTGAAGAAAACAGTGATATACTAACATATATAGGACTGCTTGCCATCTAGGGGAGGGGGTGGAGGGAGGGAGGGGAAAAATCGGAACGGAAATGAGTGCAAGGGATAATGTTGTAAAAAAAAATTACCCTGGCATGGATATAAAGTTATTATTTAATAAAATAAAATAAAAAGAAAGAAAGAAAACAGTGATATAAAAGCAAAAGATAAAATGTCTAAAAATTTTTAAAATATGATCATCTTGGACTTGGCTCCTTTCAACAATGAGGTGATTCTAGGCAATTCCAATAGATTTGTGATGAAAAGACCCATCTGCATACATAGAGGGCTATGAAGACTGAGTGTGGATCACAGCATGGTATTTTCACCTTTTGTTACTTGTTTTTTTCTTCTTCATTTTTTCTCCCTTTGAGCTGATGTTTCTTGTGTAGTATGATAAATCTGGAAATATATTTGGAAGAACTGCACGTGTTTAACCTATAATGGACTGTTTGCTATCTAGAAGAGAAGGAAGAAAGGGAGGGAGGGAGAAAAATTTTGAACACAAAGTTTTGCAAGGGTGAATGCTGAAATTTATCTTTGCATGTATTTTGAAAAAATAAGAAGCTGCTATATTTAATATGATCATATTGATTTAGGCCAGTTCCAATGGTCTTGTGATGAAGAGAATCATTTGCACCCAAAGAGAACTGTGGGAACTGAGTATTTTCACTCTTTTTGTTGTTTGCTTGCATTTTCTTTTCTTTCTCATTTTTTTCCTTTTTGATCTGATTTTTTTTGTGCAGAATGTTACTTGTGAAAATATGTACAGAAGAATTAAACATATTTAAAATATATTGAATTACTTGCTGTCTAGGGGAGGATATGGGGGAAGGGAGGGGAAAAAATTTGGAACACAAGGTTTTGCAAGGATAAATATTGAAGATTACCTATGCATATATATTTTGAAAATAAAAAACTTTAATTTTAAAAAATAAAATAAAATTTAAAATACGATCATCTCCAAAGAATCAAAATAGCCAGTGAACAAAGGGCAAAAGAAAATAATAGGTTTCAGAAGTTATTCTTCTGGTGAGAAGTGGTGCAGAAAACATTTTTTTAAAAAAAATTACTTCTGTAAGCAGAAAAAGAAGTAGACCGATCATGTAGCAAAAGCTAGGGATAATAGAGCCCACCCTCAAGGATTGCTGACATTTACGATATTGGTCTTAAAAGACCAAAGGTCCAATTGGGTAGAGATTCTCCTCCACCTGGTCCTAAAGAAGGAAAGGAATGAGTAAGAATTACACAAAATAAGAAGGAACAGATGGACCACCATCTGAACTTGTGGAAGGAGTCCCCACATTGATGAAATCATGGATTTACCATACTTGGGCAACTAATAGGAATTACAAAGAGTATCTTTAAAAGGCTTCCAGAAGATTATTTAAACACATTATCACACTTGATATTCAAAACTCATTCAATGACAGGTTCTTTGCTAAATGCAAGAAATATAACTATAATAAATAAAAAGAAAACAATTAAATGGCTACTTTTAGGCAGTTGTTCTATACCCTACCTTAATAATTCTCTCAGACACTCAATTCATGTTCATGCAGTACTCAGTGCAAACAGGGAAGCTGTCTTCAATAACAAAGTTTGGTATCCCCTTTTTGGTCACATAAATGTTATTTCTTGTGTACGTTTTCTTCTAATAACCTTTCCAACCAGCCAGAATGCAACATTAGCTGGATTCCAGTAAGGAAGGCAAGGGCCAGGATGAGACATCATGTCAAAACAAGTCCTATAAATATAGCTCAAAAAGGAATTAAAATAGCTTCAAACCTGAATACAAAATTTAAGTCTGAAACGTCTTCAAGATAGTTCACTTCATGACTCCAAACAGATAACATCTAGGGGCTTTAAAATAATCCTTTTCACCTTATTAGCTTGTTTCCCTAACCTTCTTCTTAATCTCCAGGTGAGATTTAATGCAGCCTAAACACCATTATGAATTCACCATCATCTGATAATCACTGTCACCCCATTCTCATCTACATTTGCTCTCCATATAACCAGATTCCTTTCCTACTTAGATAAGTGACTGGCATAGAAAAATCTTTACAGACTACCTTACACCTCTAATCATCATCATCTCTTATCAGCTTGGATTGAGCAGCCAGCTTCCCTACTTGCACCATCTGTCCTAACACCACCCCAGAGCAAGAAAACATGCACATGGGCATTCATGCAGTATTGTTCCGTATGGTCTTTTCTAAGGAGGTTTGTCCAGCTTGGATAAAACACAGAAAACTTTATTCAGTCCCTTTCTGTTCTTACATTTCATAATTCTACAGAATGAGAAACAACAGAAGCTCAGTATCTAGAATGTGATGACATTTCTACCATCTGCACTACACATATTTATAAGCTTTATGTGCAAGGCAGAACAAAAACACCATGAGATTCTTAGCCCTCCTCCTCTCTATCATTATACACTTCAGTTAGTCAAGGAAAAATAGATCATTCAACCCAAAGTTAGATTAACTGTCACCAAAAGAATGGTCAGATCATCCAATCCTAACCCAATCAAGCACTAGATATTTAATGATAATAATATAATAAAAAAGTTGGATGAATTTGCATCCCTATATTCTTTTAACTCTTTTTTCACACCATTCTGAAACCACCCTTCTAAAAATTATTTCATATTTAAATACCCATTAACATGTTTTCCTAAATTTCCTTCAACTTATTACTAAAACCATAGTTGCTCTAAATCCTTCCTATTCTCTACATTTAGACTCTCGATGCTTTGATTTCATTTTGGTTTGTAAAATGAGAACTTAAAAAATGAAAATCATTAAATCAAGAGTTTGAGTATATGCCCTGTGAAAGAGTCATTAGGAAGAAGTTTCAGTATTTATTTGCCCTCAATAAATTTACAATCTGGTTAGAGAGATGAGACCTGCACAATCAGCAATTAGAGGAAAGGTAGGATCAAATATTAATTATGGTGTTCAGAAAGAAGATGTTTCTAAATTGCTGTTAATCCCATAAATCTTTAGGTTATTTCATCATTTTGATAGTTTCTAGCTATGACTTCTAATCCTCCTGCAGCTAGCTATTCTTTATCTATAGACCTAATACATCTTCCAGTTCACAAACACATGTTATTCAAAACTATCAGCTTCATAATATAGGAATTAATTATTCAGCTTATTATTTATGTGGGTCCTTTGCTTGTCCTCTCTCTTTCACAACCCATTTTTGGCTAATTCATTCTTCATCTGCATTGCAAAAAGTGGAAACATTTAAGAAAAAGAGAATGAAACTGAAATCAATTGTACTTTCGGCAGTTCTAGTAAAAAAAACACACACACACACACAAAAACTAATGAAGAATAATGCTGAAATTGGTAACTAAAATTTTCACCCTTTCTATATTCTAGAGGCAATTCAAAAATTATATGTAGTGTACATATATCAAATGAATGGTTTTTTCCCAACGTAAACAAAAGCATCTATGCATTCTTGTAATGACTGAAATAATGTATAATCCATCTGCACCTCTATAAAAAATTCAAATTAATTACAAAATATTACAGGTTATTACTCAATTATCAAATTTATTGAGCACCTACTTGTATACAATATAATGTATGACACCTTCAAAGACACAAAGAAGGACATGCTTGGGTCATCTTTTTCCCTCCAAAATGGGGTGGCTTTCCTTTGATAAAAACAATTTTCTCTTTTTGGCGTGGAAGTAATGGCAGACTATTTGGCAGATCAAAGTTAATTCTTGATTGTCAAATGAGGTTGCTAGATCTCAATATAAGCATTCACTTTTTGGTGAATTATTTAACCATTTTATTTTCAACTAAAATTCATATTCCTGTTGTAGTCTCCAAGGAGTTCCCCATAGGGAATATAAAAAGATTTATATTACAGATGGAGAAACGTCATGGAGAAATCAAAAGCTTAAAAAGACAGGGAAAATAAAACAGGAATTTGTTTGTTCTAAGAACAGTTTTTCAAAATTGATGAAGTCAACAAATTGAGTAATTCCTATCAACTACGTGCCTAAGACCATAGTGTATAGATATAGATTTACAGAGAGAGAGAGAGAGAGAGAGAGAGAGAGAGAGAGAGAGAAACTAGCAGATGGCTAGGATGTTTTTAAACATAACTAGAATCCATCAGCAAATGACTGCATGGTACTCTGCAGCAGCACCATTACCTCCATGGAAAGAGGATTCCTCTAGGAAGGTGGTTTTTATCTAGCACTTAAAAGGCACCGCTATAAATACAGACAGAACCACCTCTTTTCCACTGAAGGTCTGTTCCCAAAAGTACATCTCTAGGACTGTGAGGGGAAGGGGAAAGCCTCAACTACAAGACAAAGAAAAACCAAGAGGAACTTACAATATTAAATAAACATACAGTTGACATTTCTTTTGGTTATTTAGAATAAAGTGAAAAACATAGCTCTTATTAAAAATATCATCTCAACATCAGATTTTCCTTGAGATGGCAAGCATCCACACAATTCTTTTCTAAGTTTTTAAAGGTAATTCATTAAATAGGGATAATACCCAGAAGAATTTTTTAAACCTTAAAGTATAACTATATAAAAAAACATTTTGAGAATTAAAGTGCTAAGCAATAGAGTAGCAGAAAAACTGAATAAAACACAATTTAATAAACCATTTTTTAAACAGGGTATTTCATCCAATTTATTACTCAGCATTATACTTGGTCAACAGGTCATCTCATCCTAAACCAAGTAGAAAATCAACTCTAACAGAATCTCAGCCCTCCTCTTCCAAACATTTGTAATAACAGGGAAAGCAGCCTCTATTTTTCTGAGGAAGGATTCTTTTGACCTGTAAAATATTTTGATGAAAATTGTTTAAAATGGGTCCCCAGACCATTTCTCTGGTAGATATCTATGTTTTCTATACATTTTACCAGCAAATCTTGCACATTTGGACGGGCAGATAATTACATGTTTCTTCCCCTTCCTTCCCAGATTCTAAAACATTTTTAAGAGCTAAAAACTGACAAAACAAGAAATAAGACAAACAAGTCACACCTCTTTCCCTTGGAAAAATCAGTCCTCCACAGATAAGCACACAGACAGACAAATGGATGAAAGCATACAAGAAAGGACAAAGACTGCAAGTCTTGGCTCTGAATCGAGCGATGTAGGAGCTGCGCATGGGCCCACACGACCAGGCAGCCACAAGGCCTCGCCAGCTAGAAGACTGCTGCTGCTGCTCCTGCACAAATATAGAAAGCAGAAAAGTGGAACAGCGACTTCAGCAGAACAGATTCTCTTCAGATCTCAGAGGGAGGAGCACACAGCTGAACAGCTTTACCCATACATGGTTGCTGAGAGAGGACCATTAGTGAGTGCCCAATTCTCCTGAACACAAGCATTCTGTATTAAACAATGTGGACACTAACTAAAAGCAGAAAATAACAAGAGGAAATATATACGAATTTAGGTTCAACAGATTCTACCTGAATAAGAGAATTTCAAAAAATAGCATTCTCAATAATTACCAGTATGCTATCAATCCCACCAAAGAATGGCAGGTAAAGAGGCATTATAATCAGTTTTACAATAACTATGAGATAAGCTTCACCATTTAATTCCTTGATTTACAGAATGACAAGAAAAAAGTTATCCTCATTTATGTGGCTTTCAGTTTGGTTCCAGACCTCACTGTTCAGGTCCCTACTTTCTCACCCTCTAAATGACCTACTAGAAACTCAAGAGATTGTGATTAATTAAATACTTTCTTGTGTTGTCTTTTTATAAAAGTCTCTCTAGCAGGGAAAGGGGGCAGGAAAAAAGGAAGGTAGTACCTACTGTGTGCCAGGCACTGTGCTAAGCAGCTTACAATTATTACTGCATCTGATTACTTATTACTCTGCATTATTACTCACAACCACCCTGGGAAGTAGGGGCTATTATTGTTTCAGTATTACAGTAAAGGAAACAAGGCAAAAAGGAAAGGTAATTTGTCCAATATCACATTGCTAGTATATGTTTGAAGCTATATTTGAACTCAATCAAGGTCTTCCTGACTCCAGGCCCAATACTCTATTCATTGTGCAATCCAGCTATTTCTGGTAAATATCCTAGCAGATAATTTTTATCTATGCATTTATGCATTTATATGCATTTATAAACCTATGTGCCAGGGATTGTGATAGGATTTGGGGAGACAAAGACAAAGATTAAAACCTTTCCTGTCTGTAAGGGGTTTTTATTCTATAGGGGGTAAACATGTAGGCAGACATGTAAATACAATTTAAAATACAGCTTTGATACATGTATACATACTCAGAATATGTGTTTGAATCTATGATCACTTTTCAAGAGAAAATTGTGGCTAACAACTCCTGTACCTGGCTGTCTCTTGCGCATGGACTCCAGAAACTAAATAGAGGAGCAAATCAAAGTTTTAGAGGGTCCTCATTTGCCACCCAGGATCACTGGAATATCCCTAAAGAACTCTAGCTGACTACCTGTCACACACCTCATTCTTCCTATGTGGTCAACCCATATTCTCTTCCTCAGGTGGGATTCACTGATGACGTCTTTTAACTCCAGTTCTTCTTCAGAGTTCTTCAGCTGTTCCGTGGTCCAGCCTACACACCCTCTCCACTGCCCTCTGAGTGATTCTCATGTTTAATTCTTCAGAAATAATATTGTTCCACATCACACTGTCATATAGCAAGACTAGTAATATGTTAATTTTGAAATGTTTGGGTTTTTACTTTCAAAAGTCAGTTAATAAAAGTCTGAAATTAAAAAAAAAAAAGTCTGAAATTTCCCAAAAACAATCGAACTCACTGCTTACACATATGGTCTGAACCAGAGACATTATTATTGGACAGTGTTCATCCAAATAAATCTAGACAAGAGTTTATTCATTCCTTGAACTTGGTTCTGGGGATATCCAGGCCAGACTTATTACACTTTTCTATTTTTATAATCAAATACTATTTCTATCTCTTCTATAAATATTTGTAGGATTGTGAAGGGTACAAATCCACTGGTTTGGATTTAAAGGCAGGTAAGTGTTTCGGAAGATAAAGCACTAGACTGCAGTCAAGAAGAACAAGTTTGAAGGAATCTGGCCTCATTCTATCTGTGTGATTCTGGACAAGTCACTTAAACCTTAAACTTCCTCAGTTTCTTCATTTGTAAAATGAGAATGATAGTAAAAGGACTTATCTCTAGGGGTTATTGTGAAGATCAAATGAGGTTAATATTTATAAGACACATTTTATGGTACTATGCAAATGCTAACCATTAGAAAGTTTTTTTAAATGATTTTTTTATAAATCTTTTGGCATTCTCCTGTTTGAAGTTCTCCTTTCATCCTTGAATATCCTTAGAATGATTCTGCTTAGCTGAGCCTGTCATTCTTTCTTTAAAATGGTTTAACATTCCCCTCTTTCTCTCTGCTTTATGACATGATACAGTATATAATCATCTAACAGCTTTTTTCTAAAAGGTTTTAAAAATGAGTTTATTTTTCCCCCTCAATTTTATTTTTTCAAATACAAGCAATACAAGATAGTTTTCAACATTCATTTTTATGTTTTTGTGTTCCAAATTTTTCTCCCTCCCCAACACAGCAAGCAATCAGATATAGGTTAAAAGTGCAATCATTTTAAACATATTTGCATATTATGAGTTTAAATCACAGCCCATGTTATAATTGGCATTTGTCACTATTATGTCAAATATCCAACTAAAGGGACTCTTGGTCTCCTTATTGTGACAATTAATTTATATTCACTAAGCCTATGGATGAAAGTCCAGTGTGGTGGACTGTATGGACTGACATGTAAGCTGCAAGTATTTTCATTGAGTTTTTTTTGTAAAAATTAAACATTAGTACTTTGATTCATGCTGACCAAATATCCCATAAAATGTTTCTTCTTGCCTCTGGGTAAAGATGGTGCAGCAGAGAGAGCACTAAGCTTAGAGGCAGAAAGACCAGAGTTCAAATATAACCTTAGACATGTATTAGTTGTGTGACCCTGGGCAAGTCACTTAATGACTGCTTGAATAAAAAACTGGAAAAGGAAATGGCAGACCATTCCAGTATCTATGCCAAGAAAAACCCTATGGCATCCCACATGACCCAACAACAAAATATTATGAAACCCACACTGCAAACCACTGTCTGCCTCTCTGAGTACTTGTGAACCATCTTCCTTTTGGCTGCAATTTTCTTCATTCCTCAGGTTTCATTTTTGCAAGAAAAGTCAAGTCTGACATGATTCAGCTCTTCTAGCAATATGTTCATTCACCATTTAATATATTCATTAAACAAAGAACTCATGTTCGGAACGCTAGCGATAAAATTAAAGATTATTGACGGTCTGTAAATTATGGGATCCTCAGCATTCTCTGGGACAGCCACTCTGCTATCCCAGGGCTGCATAGGTCTAAGATTCTTTATAATAAACACTCAAGCCACTGTCCTTTATGTTCAAATTGGATCAAAATGAGTGATATGCTGGGGTCAAGGTATAGCGAGTCTAACTGTGGCTGATAGACCAATAAGCTCAGAAGGCTCTACACTACAGGCTGAGCACAAAAAGTGTATCTCATGTCTCTTTCTGAGCTACAGCATAGCTCATAGAGAACAGTGCTTTTGATGATTTGTGTTTGCCTTGCTGGAGCATCCCTCCCATGTCTCACAAGCAATTTTCAGAGTGTCCCTGTATTATTTCTTCTGACCTACGTGTGAGTCCTTATTTTATCTGAGTTCTCCCAAAAACAGCCACTTAGGCAAATGTACATATAGCATTGGAACTACAGGCCAACTCATTAAAGCTGTGCTCTCTGTTCTGTAGCAGTCTGAATACTAGGTATTTCAGCTTAAGAAAGGACCTCAGTGTCTAGTATCTTATCCTACAGGTGATCTTCAAAATTTTCCTAAGACAATTCAAATGGAAGTGATTTGGTTTCTTAGCATGAACTTTTTCTGGCATGTTTTGTGGGGTTTTTAAAATTAAATTTATCGGCCAATTTCCATGGCCCAAAAAAAAAAAAAAAAAAAAAATCAATGAATTTGGGGGCAGTGAGGGGCCAACCTATTTTGAGTTAAAAAGTTGCTTTTTAGATGGACAAATCTTGGACTATATAAAGAGAATTCAGACCAAAAGTGAAATTACTTTGATTATTCAATTCAGTCTATTCTCATCATGAGCCTGGAAAAGCTCAATTCCATGACAAACAAGGAATCCAAAGCTTTAAAAAAAAAAAAAAAAAAAAAAAAAAAGCTCACTAAAGATTTTGGTCATTCCCTTCTTTTGATCTAAATCTGTGTTGGGAGGTTCCCTGTAAGACAACTCCTGTGCCAAAGCAAAGCAGCAACTATCCTGCAAGTTTTACCTCAAGGACTAAGAAACAACTTTCCCACAACAGATACCAGCTCTACCTACAGCTAGTTTTCTCTGCAGTGTGCTTCTATTCTTTCTGTCTTATTCAATCAGCCAAGACAAATTTATTAAATATACACTAGATCTTTTGTATTGTAAAAGATATGGCCTCCTATCTAGGGAAATAAACTGAAATATAAATACTAGCAAATAACGATTGAGCTACCCAGTGATTGAGAAAGGAAAAGTTTTTTTTAACCTTTCTGCTTTCAAATTTTCCTTTCCCATTGCCCTCCCTCCTGCCTTCAAATTGTCCAAGACCTTGCCTACATAAGGAAACACTCATATCCACACTAAGTGCTCAGGACCAACTAACAGGAAAGCTGTTCCTTTTCAAGTCAAATGGCTCCTCCCATTCCTCCCACCAATCTCAAATTCTCTCCTTTCACTAAGCAGTTCTCAAAAATGAAAATGGAAGGGGTTAGAGGGAAAGGAAGAGAAGAACATTTATTAAACATCTACTACTTATTAGGCATTGTACTAAATGCTTTACAAAAATCTCATCTGATTAGACTAAACAAATTTTCAATAAGGTGTTAAATACTTTAAAACATCATGCTAATATAAACTACAGATTACTATTCTCTGTCCCAGAGGAAGTTGTATTAATAGCAGACAATTCTTCATCTGAAAAAAAAAAATACTAACAGAGATTTCAGAGATCAACAGACTGGTTTTCCCCCTTCCTACTTGGTGCTCTGAGTCCTAGCTATTCTGGTTGATATAAAGATGTCACAAAATGTAGCTGGTCCCAGCAAGGCTAAGTTTCTTCACCCCTGCCATCACTTGACTTAATCCTAGTTTGCATACTATTCAATGCACTCTAACCCTCTTCCTCTTCCTCTGTGAACTGTCATCAACACTTTCTGGAAAAGATCTATCAATTAAATAATTGCTACTTTCACCATCCCTACTATCTCCTAGAGGCAAATACCTTGCTCTAGCTACTACTCTCAGTGTTTTCTCTTCCATTAGAATGTAAAGACAACTCAGTTTTGTACTCTTATCTCTGACACTTAATGCTTATTAAATATATTTTCCATTTATACCTATTTGTGGTTGGGAAATAGGCAAATTGTGATAGAGAAATATTCCAGAGGAAAAAAAGCTGACAGGCCTTGAATTTCAATACGCTGTTTATTCTCTGTACAAACTCTGACAAATCACTTGGCCAACCAAAAAAATGAATTAGATTATATGACTTCCACGGCCACTTCTAGCTCCATATGGTTCTATATGGACATCTGAGAAGAGTTAATGAAAAATGTAGGCAAATAATGAAGATAAAAGATTCAGAAAAGTATAGAGGAGCAATATAAACTAATATAAGGTGAAGCAAATAGAATTCAAAAAACAGTGCACATAAATTACAATGATGTAAACAGTATAAGAACAAAACAATTGAAACTAAATTCAGTGAAATTATAATAGCCAAGGCTGGCCTTGTAGAAGACATAGCTCTATGAGTGCGGGGTAATGCATATATGCAAGACTGCAAATTGGTTGACAAGTTGGTTAATTTGGCAAATATTTTTTTCCTCCTTTTTTAATCCTTTTTTAAAAAACTAAATATATTTAAGCAATGAAGGTGATGTAAAAAGTTATCAATTTAAAATTTTTCTAAGTAATAATATGAGAAGCACAAAGAAAAAGGGTAGCAATTCTGTCAAATAGTACAAAAGGGGAAAAACCTATAACAATAAACTACAAAGATTAAAACTATCTAATGAAAAGAATAAGCATGTGAAACCTATCAAATCAGAGATTTTATATTAACAAAAAAAGCATTTGTATATTTTCTATTTTTCATTATTAAAAGTTTTTTATTGTAAAGTTTACTAACCACATAATTTTTGCATCCTTTTGAATATAGCTTCAAAACGGCAGTAAGCAATGTCCCAAAGTAGTGTGGCCCACAGCATTTCCCAGATGGGGCCCAATCAGATTAAAAATGTAGCTTAAAAATTTAGAGCAAAATAAATAAAATTACAACATATAATATCAATATTATGTCAATTTATGGTTTTCTAAGTCAATATGCTGTCCACAGAGGTCTTCTCTATTTGAGTTTTGACATCACTATTCTTGAGTTTGGCTAACAAGAGTTTCACAGAGATAAAGAAAAAGTGATTGCTTAGTAGCGTGCAACTCTTCAGGACCCTTTTTGGATTTGTTAGTTTGGCAAATTGCTACTTTCATCATCCCTACTATCTTCTAGCGGCAAATACCTTGCCCTAGCTACTACTCTCAGTGTTTTCTCTCCCATTAGAATGTAAAGACGAACTCTGGAATGGTTTGCTATTTCTTCCTCTGCCTCATTTTATAGATGAGGAAACTAAGGCAAACAGGATTGAGTCATTTGCCCAGGATTACATGGCTACTATGTGTAGGAGACAAGATATGAACTCAAGTATTCCAGATTCCAAGCCCAGAACTCCATCCACTCCATCCACTTTGCCACTTAGTTGCCCACAAAAAAAAAAGGGTTCACACAAAACAATAAAAAGGCATCAAACTTGGGAGAAAGGTCAAGAAGACTGTTGCAAGCTTGAGAAAGGAGGATGAGATTAGTATAGAATGCAGAATTTCAAAGTGACTACTATCATTAAATTAACATTTCACCCTGGACAGTTAGCAAACAATACTGCGATGAGAATCAAGTCCCAATTTTGCCTAAGGAAGCAGGTAAATTTTGATTCAAGTCATCTTGGCCTCAGTTTCTTCATCTCTAACATGAACGGAACAATTTAGATCATCTCTAAAATTTCTTTTGAGCTCTAAAATTCCAGGATTTTTTGCATGGAAATCAACTTCCCATAGTCCAATTCCTAGCTGATATCAATGTCTGGAGCATAATTTAAACCTAAGTCAAGTTAAATAAGGACCACATTGGTTGTATTAGCAAAAATATGTGTATTTTCTGTCTTTAGATGAAAGAATTAGGAAAAAACTTTTTAAAGCTTAATCAGAATTTAGAATGTAGTCTAACATCTGACAAATGTTAAAAATTTACAAGTCTTAAATTTTTGTTTTTAGACTTGGAGAAAATAATCAACATCTAAGATAAATACAAGAAATGACAGGGATGTAATAGGGAAGAGGCAAGAAAAGAAATCAATTTTTCTATTAATGGACTCCAGAAATCCTGGTTATTAACCATACCAAATAATTAAGAATTCCCTTCTATTCCTACCAATGAGTAGATATATGTGCAGTAAGAAACGATTTAATATAAACTCTGTACTTAAATCATGTTCTACCTCTAAGAGACAGGGATTAGACCTGTGGTTTCACTGATGCAGAGAAAACCAAGTGAAGAAATGCCTACCAGTGCAAAGAACAATCTTAAAAGTTGCCTAGGAAAGCTTTTTAAACTGTAGGTTGTGACCCCATATTTGACAATAAAATGTTTCTAAATGCAATAACCAAAACTTAATTCAAAATCAACTGTGCGATGAATCCAAAGTATTTCTGTAATTTTGAAACTTCACTGCTAGCCTTATTTCTGAACATACAACATTCACACTTTGCACTGCACATGCACAAATGATACCAGAAACACCGCAGCTCAAATTTGAGAGTAAGTAGAAATTTTTCAGGTGAGGAAGAGCTGAAATTAAAAATTTTAAGAAACCCTGGCCTAGAGAATTCAGAGTTAAATGAATTCCTGGGTTGTTTCAGAGGCAAAATTTGAACCTGAGTTCTCCTAGTTTTTAGCTCTCTATCCATTATGCCAGACTGCCTCTCATTTCTAATCTTTTACTTTACCAAAATTGTTGTTCCCAAATTGACAGCAAAGTTTCAAAATGAAACTATAAACAGTCATCAATAAAAAACATTTAATTAGCAAAAACACCCAATAGAAAACAGATTTAATAACACATTAATACTAATAATATAATTATAATATAAATTAGAATTTTTATAATTACAAACTTAGGCTCTGAGGCCCTTATTTCAACTAAGCCCTCAATGCAAAAAACAAAACAAAACAACAACAAAAAAACCCCTACAGATTATCTCCCTCCCCTTCTCCTCCTCTTCCTCCCTAACCTCTCTCCTGGGCTCTGGCACCCCACCACCACCATTTCAGATTGGGAGTCGCATAATTATCTCACACTCAACATATCCAAAGTAACATTATCCTTCACCTTCATATAGCTTATCGGTTTCCAAAAGTAGTCATTTCTATCTGCCATTTCTATCTCTTGAATCCATTTTCTTCTCACTACCACTCACCTTCCATGTTGTCACCCCTCACCTGGAATACTGTAATGACTTCATTAATCCCCGCCCCCCTTAACTCCAATGTAACTCTACCTTTGCATCCAAAATAATCCTTGCTAAACTTTCCAAGGCAATCCAAATAAACTTTGGATGGAAAATGCTATCTCCATCCTCTTTAAAGAGAGAACTATAAAGACTGAATGTAAATCAACACATAATATATTCATATTTTTTTCTTCTTTTTCCTCTCATAATTTTCCCCTTTTTGTTCTGATTTTTTCTCTCCCAATATGAATGTACATGTATAACTCCCTCCCCCCCAAAAAAATCATCAGCTCAAATGTTCCCTTTCTATATAGACTTTCCTTTGTCCCCAACTTATGGTACCTTCCTTCCCTAAACTACCTATGTGTGGTATGTTTTTCCCAGGAGAACATAGAGGTGTCTATGAATGAGATCAGGAGTTGTGTCATTTTTAGCTCTGTATCACAGGCAGCCCAGGTAATGCCTGGGAGCTTATTACCCTTCCTTCCTTCTTCCACCCAAGTCGATCAAATGTAAGTTTAAAAAGGGCAGTGCCCTGGTATCATCAGTACCTACAACAATGCTTTTTTTCTTTCCTTTCCTTTAATTTTTTTTTTTTTTCGGTCAGGAAAGGGACTTTAATTTTATGACTTCAATACGATACAGACATTGCAAAAATGTAGAACACTAATTCATCTCCATAGAATTGACTAGGGCACAGAGGAAATCCAGGAATTTCCAACTCTAAAAGCCTACTACCACTTTCTAGCCACTATACTAAGTGATCTTTTCCCTTGCAAATATATACTGGGTCAGAGTTAAAATGAACTGGCCTCATCTCATCAAAGCCTGTTTAAAAAGTCAACCTGTTTTTGTTCCTAGTTACCCCTGATTTGGTTCTAGAATACTGAAAATGATTACCTTCTCATCACTAGAAATTAAGCAAATTTTGGTTTGTGATATTTACTCTCGACTCCCTTCAGAGCTTATATCAAAATCAAATTCTGACATGTAATGAGTTACATCCTACTAAGCACAGGACATCACATTTGCTGTAGATACTTTTTGTTTAACAACAACAGAAGAAAAAAAATAAATTGGCAAAGCTTCCAGTTTTCTATTTCTATTACTACTCTGTAGCAAGGAAAGTAAAAGGAGACAGAACAAAGAGAAAACTGGGGCATAAAAGACTGGACTGAAGTAAGCAGTCAAACAAAGAAGCTATCCATTCTATTAGCTGATATCTAAGTAGTGCTAAGCTGTAATTTGTAAAATGAATTTCAGGGTAAGAGTAACAACAATCTGCCTTGATCTAAGATATAAAAGATAAAACATTAAGGCTACAAAATTTAAAAGGAAAGCAACTCAGTTTCTCCTAGCAACCTAAGACACCACACTGCATATACTGTATAGAAAGTGCACATTTAGAAGCCTAACTAGTAAATATAAATGTGACATGTGCAATGTGGGCGATAACATTATTCTGGGAATTTAACTTTGAAATTTTCAAACTTTCATATTGCAGTCTCAATGATGATATAATAAAGTCAGCTATGCAGAAGGTGCAAACTCAAGGAAGAGGAGGTACTAAGAACAAAAATAGAAGCAAAAAAAGATAAAAGACAAGAAAATTTAGGTTGACTATGAAGAAAGTTACTAACATCTCTCCAACTATGAATCAGCCTACAGAGACTTATGAAAGCACCTTTGTTTTTCAAATTCCATGTATCTAGGGTATTTTATATTTACCATGTCCCTAAAGAAAAGAATAATAAAATGTGTGGTTGGCTTTAAGAGGATCCTTGGATGAGGGGGATTGCTTTTATTTTCCTTGCTTATTTCCATGATCCACTGTACTTTACAAGCTGTTATCCAATTAAGAGTTTGTATGAAGTAGAAAAGTTTAGTTAAACCAATAGTTCCCAATCTGTAGGTCAAGTAATTCCAAAAAGTATATATTTAATCTTGTGTTTTCTTAATTAACTAATATTACTAACATTAACTACCATTATCACATGAAAGAATTACCCCACCAAAAATTTGATGTTAGAGGTTCTTGTAATCACTAAGTTTAGAATTAATAGTTAATGATGATTTTAAAAACCCTTGCAGTTTTAAAATTCTAAGGCTCAATGTTTCCAAATTTGGGAATAGGAATTCTGTAAAGAGTTAAAAATTTTATTTTAAAAACCCATAAAATACTCAAATACTTAGAGATAAATCTTATACAAATAATATATAAAAGCTATATATATATATAAAATATATATATAAAAGTTGGTTTAGGGGCAACATCAATATACTCTATATCCCAACAAGACATTATTACATACTTGTTTAACCTCAAGTCACACACCTCCCATTACTGGACCTCATTTCTTCATTTCTGACATGAAGGTGTTGGACTTGAGTTATGAAGATTTCTCAAACTCTAAAATTCTAGTAGATTTTAAATCAACTTTAGACAAAAAAAAAAATCTTGCTGAAGTGGCAAACTAGATTAAATAGTGCCATGAAAATGACAGCCCCTGCCCTTACAAATGCAAACATCTGTAATAAATTTAACTTAAAAATAAAAAGAAGTTTAAGAAGTTAAATAAAAAAAAGATAGTATATCACATAAAACAATAATATCTAATTGGATGGACACAGAAAATTCAAGGTGGCAGCAGCATGTGACTAACAACAAATAGCAACAGAAAGACATTCTTATCTTTTCTGTGTAGGCTTAATTTAACAAAAAGGGTCAGACATTAGATTTGCCACAGGAAATCAGAGAAGCACCTTAAATGACACTGTCACAGAGGTCAACAGTTAATAACCAGGATAAAATGCTTTAAAAGTTATACACTACATTAAAAACATGAAACCATTTGTTCAGTCATGTCTGACTCTTCGCATCATCATTTGGAGTTTTCTTGGCAAAGATACTGGAGTGGATTGTTATCCTTCTCCAGCTCATTTTACGATGAGGAAACTGAGGCAAACAAGATTAAATGCTTAAAGTCCAGATTTGAACTCAAGATCATTCGTTAAAATCAAAGAACCTTGTTTCTAAAGGGGATAATTTTTTTTTTAATTTTCATACTCCACTGAGCTGTCAAATAGATCTTCCAAAATCACAAGACTAACCACATCAAACCACCTATCCATAATGATTAAAAAATTCTAGTGCCTACCTCTTACACTCAAGATCTTATTTGTCTTTCAAAGTCCTCATATAACCTAGTCCTCTTCTTACTTACTCCCACTCCATATTCCCTCCTATATGTTTATCCCAAAAGATACCATTTTGCAACTCCTTGAATTTTTGCCAGATGACCCACAAGCCTCCTCTCTTCACCTCCACATTCTGAGTTCTTCCAAATTCCAGCTAAAATTCTGTCACATGCAAGAAGCCTTTTCCAATCCCTCCTTAATGCTAGCATCTTTTCCTGAGATATTCAATTTGTTTTGTATATACCTTGTTTATACTTAAATGTTTTGCATGTAGTTTCTTGAGAGCAGGCCAATTTTTATACATTTTTAAATTCCCAACATTTAGCAAAGTGTCAGTCACCTAATGGGCATTTAATACTTATTGACATCACTCAATGGTCTTTTATGCAAAAGGGAACTGGATTAGCCCCAAGAATGAAGAGATCTATCAGACCTACCAAATAATAAGCATTCTGGAGTCAATAATAAGAATGGGCATTTTATGCTATTTCTCTTGTCTTGCAGAAGAGACCAGAATTTGATGTTATTTTCAGACCACAACAGCTCAATGATTCAAATACACTACTTTTTAAATTACGGAATCAGAAGAACAGAGTCCAAATTATGCCTGTCACATCAGATTCCTGATCTGTAAAATGAAGGAACTGTAACAGTCTCTAGGGTTTCCTTCTAACTTTAAATAATTGTTCTATAACCCTGAAAGAGCTCCTAAGTGCATGTGGTCTCAAAATTCAGGAATGCTAAAAATTCAGCGACACCATACATTGATAGCATCATCTCCTATGCTTTAGTGAAGATCACAAAAGTATTGGCAATAGAAGCTGGAAAATGGATGGATGCCCATCAATTGGAGAATGGTTGAGTAAATTGTGGTATATGAACGTTATGGAATATTATTGTTCTGTAAGGAAAGACCAGCAGGATGAATACAGAGAGGACTGGTAAGACTTACATGAACTGATGCTGAGTGAAATGAGCAGAACCAGGAGATCATTATATACCTCAACAACGATACTGTTTTGAGGATGTATTCTGATGAAAGTGGATCTCTTCGATAAAGAGAAGTAATTCAGTTTCAATTGATCAAGGATGGACAGAAGCAGCTACACCCAAAGAAAGAACACTGGGAAATGAATATAAACTGCTTGCATTTTTGTTTTTCTTCCTGGGTTATTTATACCTTTTGAATCCAATTCTCCCTGTGCAACAAGAGAATTGTTCGGTTCTGCACACATATGTTGTATCTAGGATATACTGTAACCTATTTAACATGTATAGGAATGCTTGCCATCTGGGGGAGGGGGTGGAGGGAGGGAGGGGGAAAATCGGAACAGAAGTAAGTCCAAGGGATAATGCTGTAAAAAATTACCTTGGCATGGGTTCTGTCAATAAAAAGTTATTTAAAAAAAAAAGTATTGGCAAAACAGCTTCATATCCACTTTGAATTTTGTTAAGACATTTAAAAAAAAGAAAAAATATTTGTTTTTAACCCAAATAACAAATTCTTCACAGAATGCACTGCTGTGCTACAAAAACAAAACAAAGAGCCTGCACCAGTGGAGAAAAGCATCTGGCTCTTTCAAATGTTCAAATCTTCAAGTCTATAAGGATCTCAGATTTGGCCCTTTGGAGCTCTTTTCCTCCTGCTCTTGCTCAAGAGTACCTGCTCAGCATCATGACTTGGTTCTTGCTTCCTGCACTTCCCTAAAGTCTTCATACTTTATTCTTCAGACTTGCACAGCACAACACAGACCATAGCCTCAGAAAATTTTTTATCTTGGTAAGGTACTTCAGTCTCTCCTTCGGATTGAATGGCTCCTCCACGCCAGTCACTCTATGAATTTCTTACCCACCAACAATCCAGACTCTATTCCAGTAAGTCCCTACTTGAAATCCACTCTACTTTTAATTGTTGTCTTCCTTCATTAGAATGTAAGCTCTTAAAACATAATTTAGTTTTTCTGCTTCATTAACAGTAGTTATACTTTCTTTTTGCTTTTGTTTATATTCCTAGTGCTTAGCATGCTTTATAATGAGATATTAATGAACAATAAATGTTTGACAGGCTGACAAAATTTTGATTTCTCAAAGACTTTTTCTAATCTTGAAATTCAACTTTGTTTCTTTTCATTTTCAATTCTCTCCCTCCCCTTCCACTGACAAAGAGGGGGAAAATGAACATGGATAGTCAAGAAAAAGAAATTCCCATAATGATTATATTTTTTAAAGAAAAAAAAAATCACTCTGCACTCTGAATCCATCACTTTTCTCTATATGAAGGTTGGATAAACAGCCTGTTTCATCTTGAATTCTCCAGAATGGTTTTTGGTCATTGATTTAATCAACAGATCAAACTTAATGAAGTTTTCAAAGTACTGCTGTTACTGGCTCTGCTCATTTCACTTTTCATCAATTCATATAACCTTTCCCAGATTTCTCTGAAACAATCTCTTTATCATTTCTTACATTCATCTTCAAAGAGCCTTCAAGAACTTTCAAAAGAACTAAGTGAAATAGAAACTATATATATAACATGACAGAAGAGAACTGTACACATACAAAATTAGCCTAAATAAGATCTGTCAAACTTGGTAATCCTCTTGTTTTCCCAAAAATGGGTTTTGAACAAAAAGACAACATAACATAATATTTATGCACACTCAACAATGACAAAAACAGTAAGTCATATATAAACTATGAAAACACACCGTAACTTACACATTTAAAAATTCCTCTTTTATATGAATTTTTTCCCCTATGTGAATTTCTTTATAACTAAATCAGTTATAATCATCTTCTTTTATGAAGTACATCATTAACTGCTTTAAAGTTAAATATAATAATTCATCATCTTCCTTTTCTACATGCCTATTGGGAAAAAAACCTGCTGTTTTTTCCCAAAAGGTATGAATTATCTTTTCTAAATTCTGAGAATAATCCTCCTCCTAGTTTATGTATGGTATAACTCCATTAAAGGTGTATTTCCTGCCAAGTGTTCTTTCACAATCTTCAAGCCAGACTGGAATATGAAGTGAAATGGAGATAAACATACACTGGAAAACACTTTTATACATGCTGAAATTTTTCTAAATATGTTTTACAATTGCTCTTTATAAAAGAAAACATACAAAAAAGAGAAGAGCTTTAAAAGGTAAGCACTGACATAATAGTTTTATCTAGGGCCTTCTTTTCCCTCTCCCTTCCACCCACTAAAAAACCTAAGCTACATGCTGAGCCAAACAAATAATTAAGCAACTTTCATCATACATCTCATTTAAAAGATTTAAATATGAAAAAATTTCCAGAAACACCTCTGACTTTTAAAAAAATCTGTATGTAACATCTTATCAGATTAACTTAATGCCAGTTTTTAAAAGCTGGATTCACTTTGAACTTCAGCGACAGTGACAATGACAGAGTGACATGTTGCAAGCAAGTCAACTGTTACTATGGAGATACACTCAAAATTTCTGGAGGAGGATCTAATAGGCTTTCAATAGTTCTTTCTAAGTATGTTTAAAAATCTGATTTAGCCAAATCAGATTTTTAATTTTTCTGCTTCAAGCTGCATTTAAGTTATTTTTACCTGATACAGAACAATTCTGAAAAAATATTAACAGTAGCTCTAAGTTGCTTTGTTAAAGTAGAAAGAGCATTCAATTTGGAATAAGATTCAAGTAACTATTACTCGCAACAAATCACAATTTATTTATCAGAGCACAAAAATCCTGCAAACTGAAGAAAAGCAGAAATATTTAACATATCTATATATATATCTAAACTATAATACATAAAACACTACATTCAGTAAAGGGCCATAAAAGAAAGTTATTTGAAACAATACCTTGAGGCTGCATAACAATCCTAAAGAATTTGTAAGTTAAAGAGAACAAATCATAGAAACAATAATTTCATCATATAAAATGACAAAATGAGACAACATACCAAATTTTGTGGGTTGTAGCCAAGACAGTCTTTAGGAGAAAGTTTACTTGTCTAATTATTTTCATCAACAATAGGGGAAAAATCAATCATATTTAAAAAATCAAAGATCAATGACTAGAACATAAAATTAAATTAGAAAACTAATTTTTAAAAACCCCAATTATAAAAATTTTAAAAACATAAAATAAACCCAATTATACACCAAAATACAATTCTGAAAATCAAAGAAATTAACAAGATATTTAATTAATAACATTAGAAGCTAAGACTTTTTTAAAATGATAAGCCATTAGCAACGAATTACTAATGCCAAAAATTTAAAAAGGAGAACTCATAACAAATTATGAAAATGTATTATTAGAAACTATTTTGCACAATTATGCCAATAAAAGATGACTGAGATGAAAGATAGTCACAAAAAAATTAAAAGCTCACATTAACATGACAAGAAATAAAATTTAACCAACTTCATAAAAATGAATTGAATAGTCCATGAGTGCTTAAAAGATATTTTTAAAAATCCTAGTGTCAAACTGAATTAAAAGCAAATCTTATCAAATACAAATCAAAACACATTAATTCCAAATAGTGAAAAATTACATAAAAATAATAAAAGAAAGGATTTCTTCCACAATATTTAAGGAAATAAAAGTAACAAAAAAGAAAAAGAAAACTACAGACCCGTATCAATGCATCAAAAAGCATAGGAATGAATGGATTTTTCCTCAATATGAAGAATACTATTAGCTAAAATTAAGAGCAAACATTATATGTAACGTAGATTTTTCCAATAAGAGCAGGTGTAAAGAAAAGTTGTCAATTAATCATCATTATAATTTTATGTACCATTTTAAACATTAGGTATCCTAAGGGACAAAAAACTGAGAAAATAAAACAATATTATCCCTTTTTGCAGATTGTTTATAAAACCCTAAAAATTAACTGAAACAATTAAAAAACCAGCAAAGTTGCAGAATATAAAATGATCAGCTTCTCTGTACTTTGTATATTCTGTTAAAAAAAAAAAACCACGAAGGAAAATTAAAGAGAAATTCTACTGATAATAAATATAAAATAGCTGAGTGAGTGAGTCTGTCTGTCTGTCTGTCTGTCTATCTATCCAGCCAGCCAGCCAGCCAGCCAGGAACTATATGAAAACTACAAAAACTCTAAAAATTTGACTCTAAGTAAGCAATTGTTCCTGAGTAGCCTGAGTCAAAATGAATGAAAATGACAGTTTATTTAAACTATTAGTTTATTTAGTACCACACCAAACTACCAAAATATCACAAAACTAGAAAAAAAATTAAAATGAAATCATCTGGAGGAACTAAAAATCAAAAATCTTCAAAGAAAACAATGGAAATGAAGAGAACCTAATAGCCTATAATTTCATAAGAGGAAGGAAGGAAGATGGGTGCGAGAGAGTGTGGGGGGGGTGGAGGGAGAAGTTAGGGGGATAGGGAGGAGAGGAGGAAAAGGAGAGGGAAGAGGAAAAGAAAAAAACAAAGAAAAAAAATCCCAAAGAAACAAAGAAGGAATCAGTGGAATATTTTAGCTAAACAATACACAGAAGCAACAATATTACATTAGAGTTTGATAACCCCAAAGGGCCTAGCTAAGAATTCACTATTAGTATAAATTTCTGGGAAAATTGAAAAGTAGTATCAGAAACTGAGTACTGAAATGAGCTCTAAATAGATACATAATTTAGACATAAAAGATGATACTGCAAACAAAGTAGCAAAAAAGATTATCTATCTTTTAAGATAAACAGATAAGTGAAGAACTCAAAATCAAACAGGGGACAGACAAGATGCACAGAAGATGAGCAATTTTTTAAAGTTTTTGCACAACTGGAAGGGAAAGGAGCAGGTGGAGATGTAGGAATCTTTGTACCAAGCTTTGATAAAGTTTTCATTTCCTAATAAAATTTTCATTATTCAATTATTCAAATTTTAAGATCCATTCTCCAATTGATAAATAGCCAAAGAATACAAAGATAGTTTTCTTTTTTTCTTTTTTGCTGAGGCAATTGGGGCTAAGTGACTCAATTTACAGATAAGAAAAATGAGGCAAACAGGGCGACGTGACTTGCTTAGGATCACACAGTTTAGTGTTTAGAGCCAAATTTAAACTGAGGAAGATGCCTTCCTGACTCCAAATCCTAACCATTTTTTCACCCCGCTGTCCTTTCTCAACAGGTCAGTCAAAACACATTTATTAAGCAGCCCACATTATGTGTGCCCTAAGAAGTGTGAGCCTACCAAAAGGCAAGACAGTGCCTAACTTTTTTAGGCGTTTACAAGCTTAACGGAGAAGACAATGTGCAAGTTATTATGTACAAAGAAGCCATGTATAGGAAATAAATAGGAAATAATCAAAAGAAGGAAGGGACTAGAATGGGAGGGAGTAGAAAAGGCTTCCTGTAAAAAGTGGGATTTTAGTTGGGACTTGGGAAAAAAAAAAAGCCAGGAGGCAGAGATGAGAAAAGAAAGAATTTCAAGAATATAGGGGACAGATAAAGAAAATGTTCAGTGCCAAGAGATGAATGGTCTTGTAGGAAGAGCAGCAAGGAAGTCTGTGCCACTAGCTGAAGAAGGTGCAAGGATGACCTGGGTGTAAGGTAAGGTGTAAAACAACTAAAGTAGAAGAGGGGAAGAGTAGATAATATAGAGTTTTGAATCCCAAAAGGGGAGTGGGGGTGGGTAGGAAATTAGGTATAAGAAAATGGGGGAAAGGGGGAGGGAGGAAAGTTATAAACAAAAATAAATTTCAAAGTTGGAGAGAATCTCTAGATCTCTAGTTGCATTTATCAGAAGAGATCAAGTTATAACCTTCAATGGGTAACTCAGTAAGAGCAGTGGCATATGATAACCAAGCACAGTCAGGAGTTTAATTGTACCAATTTTTACCTTTACTTAAGATTTACCAGATAATCTTACGTGTGGTAGGCACAAATACTTGGAAAGACTATCAATGTGCTTTTTTTTTTTTTTAAACTATCCAACATTTAGGGAAAGGGTTCCTGTCATTCTATTTCAAGATTGCTTGAAGGACTCAGGAACACATTTAAATGTGAATTTTTTAAATTCTTGGTTTCATTAATTTATCTTAACTTCCTAAGGGGAGAAAAAAAATCTTCAAGCCCCCAAATCGTTTATAAACAACTAGATCTTGTTTGTTTTTTCTTTCTTCAGAAATAAAAACAGCTTTACATAGAGAGATATAAGTGTTTGCTCAAGGAAAGCTGCTTCTGAGCACCTGTAATCACAAAATCCTTCCTTGGCTAGAAAGTGACTAGATGCCCATCACTTGGGGAATGGCTGAATAAGTTATGGTATATGAACGTTATAGAATATTACTGTTCTATAAGAAACGATCAGGAAGAGAATTTCAAAAAAGTCTTGAGAGATTTACATGAACTGATGCTAAGTGAAGTAAGTAGAACCAAGAGAAAACCAGCAACAAGATTATGTGATGATCAACTCTAATGGACATGGCTCTTTTCAACAATAAGATGATTCAAGCCATTTCCAGTAGACTTGTGATAGAAAAAGCCATCTGCACCCAGAGAGAGGACTGTGGGAACTGAATGTGGATCACAACATAGAATTTTCACCTTTTTGTTGCTACTTGCTTGCTTTTTGTTTTCTTTCTCATTTTTTCCCTTTCTAATCTGATTTTTCTTATACAGTATGATAAACATAGAAATTAAGTAAAATAAAATTGTACATATTTAACACATGGAATTACTTGCTGTCTAGGGGCAGGGCTGGGGGAAGAGAGGAAATTCTGGAACACAAGGTTTTGCAAGAATGAATGTTGAAAACTATCTTTGCATGTATTTTGAAAATAAAAAAAACTTTCCTTGAAAAAAAAAATCCTTCCTTGGTAACCTGTTTTTCATTTGTTGTTTTTTAATTTTTTTCAGTAGTATCCAACGCTTTTGACACACCTTTTGGAGTTTCTTAGCAAATATACTGGAAGGTTTGTCATTTCCTTTTCCAGATGAGGAAGCTGAGGCAAACAAGGTGAAGTGTGTTGTTCAGTGTTAGATAGCTTGTAAGTATCTGAGGCCAAATTTGAATCCAGTCTTCCTAACTGCAAGTCCAGCCCTCCACCCACTGCGCCAGTGCTGCCTATGCTGTTTCTCAAAGCTCTGAAGAATAAGCACAGGAGCATTTCATGTTGCGAACAGTTTGTATTGCTTTGCTCTTGAGGGGGCCAACAAAATAACAGTTTATTTAAAAATAAAATCAATAAAATTATAAGCCAGGAGTAAAAATGAGCAAAGGACTTAGGAGAATGCCACTCCCACATCCCAAAACATCCCACATATTCTTTTTTCTGCCTATAGACTGTCTCTTGTTATCAAACTATTATGGCAAAAGTATCCCCAAGGCTTGTCCTTCAAGTTTCCCCTTTTAAGTTTATGGGAAATGTTCATGGAAAGTCACCAAGTTTATTATATATTTACTATATTTATTGGCTGCTGCTGCTGCTTAATAGCCTCTGGATGCATTTACAAGTATAATAATAATAATAATAAAAAAGCAGCAAGCATTTTTACTAAGCTAATCTGGTTTTGGATTGTGGTGACAGGAACTGGAAAACTAAATTTAAAATTAACTCTTCTAGTCCTGCTATCTGGAGTCATAACTAGGGTGGGGGCAGGATTACTAAGAATTTACCCAAAGGCAAAGAAAAATTTGTGTTATTTAGCTCTTTCCCCACTCTCCATCGCCAACTATAGATTTCTCATTTTGCCCACTAGAAAAAGACTGAACAGGTAGGAGCCTGGTAGCAACAGAGCTCATGAAAGAACAAGAGGAAGATTCTGGAGTGGGCATAGGATGGGGGCAGCAGCTTGACAGTCCCAGTCTGAATTCAAGGTATCCCTGATTGGGACTAAAGAAGAACACAGGTCCAAGCCACATAAAAAACCTTGCCAAACAAACCATATTCTACAGAAAGCCACAAAATGTTGTGTGCTTTTCAGTCTTTCAATAAGTATTTATTAAACACCTATTGTATACCTGGCAGTGTGCTAAGTCCCTTTCTGAGAAAAAGCAAAAGACCAGGAAGGCTCTCTACTGCACAGCCCAGGAAAGCAAGTTATCACTTCAGAGAAGAATCTCAACCTTACTTTCTCCATTCCTGTAGGAGAAGAATGATTTTCAGAAAACCCCAACCTCCAAAATGGGGACTTTTTTCTCAAGGTTTTTTTTTTTAATTATTGTTTATGTTTTAGAATGTATTATGTTTTTGTTTTGTTTTGTTTGCAATCCCTGGAACGTGAGTTGGTCAGGACAAGATCTCAAGTTGAGAATACTATCCTATTAGGTTAGGGGTACAATGCAAGAATCCTAAGCCTCGGTTAAGAGCTTAACCATATGGGAGGCGGGAAGAACACCCCTATATTGGGAGTCTTTATATTCCCATGGCCTTCCCTTCAGTTTGTATTTTTTTAGGGGGGGATCCTTGGGCTGAGAAAGAATCCATGTCTTGGACTACAAGTATGTGCAGTTTGGACTCCACGTTAGCACAGATTCAATTGAAGAGCTGAATAAATGAGACTTACTATAACAAGTCATTTTCCCTATTGGGGGAAATCTCTTAACTGTTAAATCAAGTCATCTGAGAATGGAGGGAGAAATGGCTTTAAATCTTTCCACCCCTCACTATGTCCCCAACCCACCACACAGGACTGCAGCATCCAGTTACTATGAAAGAACTAAGAAACCCAATGGATCACTAGGTGGGAAGGGAATGGGACAACTCTCCCAATAGCAGTCGCCTTTTGGAGACCAGCACCCTTAACTGAGGGCATCGTTAGTGCCACTTGCTTCAGGCTCCATTTGGTGGGCCTATAAGTAAAAAATTCCTAGTTATAACTGTGATAAACCAGTCAATTAGCATTTATTAAACTCATATTATGTGCCAGGTTCTAGTGATACAAAGAAAGCCAAAAAACTGTCCTGGCCTCAGAAAAACAAATAGGCAGAAACAAAATGTAAACAACTATGTACAAGTTATATATAGGATTAATTGGAGTGGAAAGCACTGAGATTAAAGAGGACGGAGAAAGCCTTCTTAAAGAAGGTAAAACTTTAGCTGAGAAAGTCAGAAAGATAAAGGAGCTTAAGGGACAAGGAGTAAAAATGATTGGTGTTGGGAGATGGAAATACTTGTCTGAGAAACAGCAGAGTCAGTGTCGTCGAGTATATGGAGGGAAATGTAAGATTAAAAAGACAGGAAGGGGCCAGATTATGAAGATCCAGGTAGCAAGAATCCATTGGAGTTTATGCAGTAAGAGATAACATGGTCAAAACTATGCTTTAAAAAAATTACCCAGACAAGTAAGTGGAATATGGAGTGTAGTGGGGAAGACCCTTCAGGCAGGAAGCATAAGCAGTAGATTTTGGCAGTAGTGCAAGTATGAGTGATGAGGGCCTGCATAAAGGTGGTAGTAACTTCAAGAGAGAAAATATTTTAAGAGACAGTAAGAAAGGACTTCTTGGACTAGATGACTGATTAGGTATGGAAAGTGAGGAATAGAGGATGACAAGTAGGTTGGACACTGGGTAGATAGGTTATACCAACAACACTAAGAAGAACAGAATAGGCAGTTGGAAATGCAAAACTGACGGTCAGCAAGGAGAAGAGCTAGGAAAGTAGCTGAGTTATCTGCATAGAAATGATAATTGAAACTATAGGAGCTGATGAAACCAAGTGAAATAGTATAGAAGGAGTAGAGAAGTGGGTCCAGGACAGATAGTCTTCGGGAACTTCTACTATTAGCCAGGGAGAAGATGCAGCCAAAGAGACAGAAGAGTGGTCAGACTGGGAGGAAGAAAACTAAGCAACAGAACAACGTAACAGAGAGGAGGAGGTGTCAAACACATTGTCTCTTACAACACTCCCACAACAAGCTGAGAACAAGCTGAACCAGATTAAATTTTAATTAGGAAATATTTGGCAAAATAAATAAAAATACAATAAAACAGAGGTAGTATTAATATCCTCAGGGATCCTTATATAGAGTTAACTGACCTTTGTTTCTGAGTTTGACCCCACTGATCTACAAAGTCAAAGGCTATTTAAAAAATCAATTTGAGAAAAGTCCATTCGATTTGGCCATCATTAAGTTTGGAAAGAGTTTCAGTTGAATGATGAGATTTAAAGCCAGATTACAAAGAGTTAGGAGAGTAGGAGGAAAGGAACTGGGAATATAAATTGTAGAAGATATTCTCAAAGTTTACCCATATGATTCAGACCAATTCCAATGGACTTGGGAGAGAGCCATCTGCATCCAGAGAGAGGAAGATGGGGACTAAATGTGGATCACAACATTGTATTTTTACCTTTTTTGTTGTTGTTTGCTTGCTTGTTTTTTCTCTCATTTTTTCTCCTTTTTGATCTGATTTTTCTTGTATGATAAATGTGGAAATATATTTAGAAGAACTGCATATGTTTAACCTATATTAGATTATTTGCTGTCTAGGGGAGGGAGGAAGTGGGTAGAGAAGGAGAAAAATTTTGGACAAAGTTTTGCAAGCATGAATGTTTAAAAACTATCTTTGCATGTATTTTGAAAAACAAAACGGTATTATTAAAAAGAAAGTTTACCTATAAAAGGGAGGAAATACAGCAAAGCTTCAATTACTATACATCTCAAAATTAGATTAAAAAGTAGATGAATGGCATTCAATAAAATGTGGTTTTCTTATTTATAGCATAATTCATTTAAATATGTCTTTTCTTTTTATTTATAGATTTTGAGAATTTGCTCCTCTTTCCTACTTTGATTTGCAAATAATGAGCTCGGGTCTCAAAACACATGGGTACATTCACAATCAAAAGGTAAATAATTGTTTTGGACAGGAGAAAAGGTTTTTAGGAGACATAGGCAAATTGCTTCAACAGTGTGCCCCAGATTCTTCTTTGGGTCTGTTAAAGTTTTAAAAAATGTTTTATTGATTTTTTAAAAAACATCAATGCCACTTTCCAATGATATATCCTGCCTTATAAAAAAGCAGAAAGCTCAAACAAAACAAATTGTTTCTGGATAATTCTTAAAATGAGAACTACTAATGTTGAAATTAAGAGCTTTACTGCTCTTTACTTACTTTGTAAGAATGGAGGTGAAACCACAGAATCAGAAAGGGGTTGGGGGTGAGATGACTTTTCCCTCCAGTTAAAGATCTAGGCAGTTTATTTAACCCCTTTATGTACTCAGGCTACTTTCTCAGATAGCTAATTACCAAAGTTTCTTGTTTTATTATGGTACAGGAATTTCCTTTTCTAGATCTCTCCAAAGCAATGAAATCATTGTTATTGTTGCTTGGTCATTTCAATCCGACTCTTCCAGACCCCAGGTGGTTTTCTTAATAGATACTGGAGTGGTTTGCCATTTCCTTGTCCACCTAATTTTACAGATGAGGAAACTGAGGCAAAAAAGGATTAGGTGACTTGCCCAGGATCAAATAGTAAGTAACTGGGGCTAAATTTGAACTCCAGGCCCAGTATCACATACTTTTCCCAACAAAATCATAGATCAAGAAGTAATAACCAGAAATCAATTAACAAGTATATAAATCCCACTTTCAAAGGTATCTAGGTAATGTATGGCATGCAACCCACCCAATAAATCTCAGAGATTTCTCAAGGTGTAAGGAGAAAGTTTATTCATTTCTCATAAGAAGCAGGCAGTCACTCTCACCATACAGGGGTAGGGGGGGAGTGTAAAAGTGAGGCACTGAGCACAGGCAATAGGGGTAATATATATGTTCTCTGACAATAACCTTCCCCCCCATCTCTAGCTCATCCTCACCTTAAGAATGTCACCTTACATTCTAAGCTTGAAAACAACATTGAATGGGGAAGCAACACATAGATTCAAATTTAAACAGACATGCTCTCACTGATCCTGAGACACGAACTGGGTAGATTAGGGCTGAGCCAGTCAGCTCTACACCCTCCCAGAATTGCTCCATCCCACCCATATCCTGGGAACTACTTGCCAATGAGGAAAAGCACGGGAAAAGAGGAACTTGATCCCATAGCTTGGCTAATTTATAATTTTCCTTTTGAAGAAATCAAAATTTCCATTCAGTAGTATAATGTAATGTTGGTGATGAGGTCATGAGATGTACCTTTACCTTCAATAGTAAATGACCATTGTTGCTGTTTCCTACCTACTACTGCATTGCTCCCAAAGATACCTTGCCATGTCTAGTAGTCTGAGCTTATTCTAGCATTAAAGTCATTCAGAATTATAAATATGTCTTTTCATTGATAATAAGGGTCTCCATTTATCTAAAGACAATAAAACTTCATGGATGCACCTTCACAGCAAACATAGGCATTTAATAGACTGTGATCATAAGGAGAGACAGACAGAAAGTCAGAGTGACTAAGGCAAAGTGTGGGGAAAGTGCTGGACTGATCACAGATTTATCTTTCTCAAGCTAAATATTAGCAATTCAACAAAAGCATTGGCCCCAAGGCAAAAAGACTACCAGAAGAATTAATGTCTACAGATTAAAGTGTTTCTTTGAGACAGAACACTTTGTTGTTAATTTGAAGGTTAAGGAAGTTGTGCCAAAATACAGTTGGCAACAATGGAGCAGAAAAGATGGTGGCAGCTCTCAGATTGGGTGTACAGTATTGCATTTGCACGTCTGGGACAGAACATGGAAATATCAAGAATGGTTTGATGAAAATGATGGTAAAATTCAGAAGTTGCTAAATGAAAAGCAAAAACTCCACAGAAGTGCCAGCAGGATAGTCCATCCATCTCTAAGAAGTTAGTATTAAATTTTATCAAAAGTTGAAATTTAGAGAAATGCAGGATTCTCAGCTCAGTAAGAAGGCAGATGAAATTCAATTTGTGCTAATAGTAACAATCCAATAGAAAGAATGTTGACCATGGAATTAGAGCTAGAGATGGATATTCAGGTTCTAACCCTGTCTCAAGCTACTGTGACCTGGGGCAATCACAACCTCTCAGCCTCAGTTTCCCATGTGTGGAAACCATGATGATGATAATCACACCTACCTCACAGAGTTATTGTAAGAATCAATTAATGTGATTCATTAATAAAACAAAACTCTGCAAAATCTAAGTAGTTTTATAAAGATTGGCTACCGCTATTCAGAATGAAAATTAAACATCCCTACCCATCAAGAAGTTTACATTCATTCCCTAGGGAGAGAAGTATATACAAAATAAGACAAGGCTTTTTTGTTTGGGAGAAGGTCCAACAGGAGTCTACAACCTTATACAGAACAAAATATAAGCTCCTTGAAGGTAAGACAGTGTCATTCTGGTCTCTATAACTTCAGTGTCAAGCAAAGGCTGTTGATCAAGCAACTGCTAATGGTCTTTGAAGCAGGTTTCAAAAGAAACTAGGGATTCTATAGGAGTTATAAGGAGGAATAGATGAGAAATAAAAAAGATGGTTAGGGTATACTGAAGTAGTTGTATGCAAATAAAACATAAGGCTGAAAAGACAGGATGAAGCTGGTTAGTCAAACATGTTAAATGCCAAACAACAGAGTATATACTAGATTCTAGAGATAAGACTCATTGAAATATACTGAGCAATAAATAATTTAGCAGATAATATTTAAAGGCAAAACTGAATGAATAGTGGGAACAATATGAGCACTGGGAGTTAGAAAACTTGGGTGTTAAACTTCTCTGAAGCATCTTCATCTACATTTTGAGCAATATCTGTTCAATCAAGAGTGCTATTCCAAGGAAAATATTTTATAAATCATAATGATCTATATCATTGAATTATATTATTACAAATACTTTATTCCATGAAGGTTTCAGAAAGAATGCTGGATCTGTGGTATAGCAATACATTTTTACCAACCAACCAGCAAATCAAAAAGCACTTACCATGTATCACTCACTGTTAAGTAACAAAATACTACCTTTCAAACACATAAAAAAGGGCAAAATAATTGACCTTGTCCTCAGGAAGCTCAGAGGAAAAGCAGGAGGAAGGAGAGGAGAAAGGAAAGAGATCAGGAAAGGACTTCTTAAAAGATGGGATTGTTAGAGATCCAGTCAGTAAACATTAATCACCTACTATGTTCCAGGCACTGTGTTAAATATTACTGAGGATAAAAAGTCCATAAAAGAGACTCCTGTCTTCAAGAAGCTCACAATCTAATGGGGAAGACAAGCAAACAAATACATACCAACAAATTATACAGGAAAAACAAGAAAAAAATGAGACAAGCACAAGAATTAAGAGAGATTGGGAAAGACTTCCAGTAGAAGATGGGCCTTAAAAGAAGCCAGGGCAGCCAATAGATGAAGATGAGAAGGAAGAGCATTCCAGGTATGTGAGACAGCAAGAGAAATCGCCAAAAGCCAAGAGATGAATTTAGTGTCCTGTTCATGATCAAAAGAGGCTAAAGATTGTAAAAGTAGAAAGGAGATTGGGATCAAATACAAAATATTCATAACCTGAGGCAAAGGCAGTCACTGGAATGAGACCTAGAGACAGCATCCCTTTCTGTTTTCTCCTTTCCCCCTCTCTGAGCTTTAAAGACAGGGAGGATAATTTTGCCATTTACAGAAACAGGGAAGATAGGAGGGTTTCCAGGGAAAGATAATGAGTTTGTTTTTGCACATGTTGAGTTTAAGATGTCTCCAAGACACCCAGTGTGAGATGGGAGTCTTGAAAAAAAGCCAGAGAGGGAAACATTACTGCCATGAGGGGTAGGAGGAAGAGGAATCACTACAAAGAAGATGGAGGGTGGTGTGCTAGTAAATGCAAGATCAATAAGAAAATGTTAAGAAACATCCACAGACAGGCTTTATATATTTAATCCTGGAGGCAATAAGGAGCCACTTTAACTAAGTAAGAGGTAGCAAGGTCAAATGGGAGAGACCTGAGGCAGGTAGAAGAGTTATAAGTTTACTGAAATAGTTCAGGTGGGAGAAAGGAGATAAAGGGTCTGTATCAAGGTAGTGATAGATATGCAAGTAAAAAGAAAAAGATCTGTATTTGACAAAAGTTGTTGGGAAAACCAGAAAGTAGTCTTTAAGAAACTAGGTAAAGACCAAAATTTCAAAGTGTATATAAAGATGAACTCAAAATTGGTATCTGATTTGAACATAAAGGATAGCATCATCAGCAAATTAGGGGAGTGTGGAGAAATTACCTGTCAGATCCATGGATAGGGAAAAGAATTCATGACCAAACAGGAAATAGAGGTTCACAGGCAATAAAGGGATAATTTTGAAAGTTTTTGCACAAACAAAACAAATGCAGATTAAATTAGGTGAAAAGCAAATAAATAAATAAATAATGGGGGAAGAAATCTTGGCAACAAGTTTCCCTGATAAAAGTTTCACTTCTGAAATATAAAGGAAAGTGAGGTAAATTTATAAGAATAAGCACCATTTCCCCAATGGTCAAAGACCATTTGGAAAAAACAATGAATGAACAGATGAATAATTTATATATTAATCTGAAGACCATTGGCAGTGTTCAGAGGAAGGAATCCAAAGTATCCATAAGCACATAAAAAAATGGAAAATGACATACTGGAGTTACTGTTCAGTTTCAATTGTGTCCGACTCTTTGTCACTCATTTTGGAGTTTTTTTGGCAAAGACATCGGAGTGGTTTGCCCTTCTTCAACTCATTCAATAGAAGAAAAACTGATAAATCCTGATTTCTGATTAATTACATTTTGGGGGGACTCGGTTAAAAAAAAGCCTCATTCCTCTTTATCATAGAATTGCCTCAGCAAATCAATTAAAGACTTTAGCCTTTAAAAAGCCAGGGTCCAACTATATCTAGGGCCCTCTCTAGTCGTCCAGATCTATATCTGGCCACTATACCCAGATGACTTTGGAAGAAAAAGTGAGGCAAGTGACTTTGCACAGTTATCCCTCACTCAAATCTAGTTCAATTGCATGTCATGAAATCACTTCTCTGATGTCTTGGTCCTTTTCCAGAACAAGGACAAACAACAGATGAAGCAAATGGGGTCAAGTGACTTGCCCTGAGTCATACAACTAAGTAAATGTCTGAAACTGAACTCATGAAGATGAATCTTCCTAGTGCCAAGGATAATACTCTATCCATCTGACTGCCCATAAATGCTAGAGAGGATGTAGGAAAACAGGTAGATTAACTTACTTTGGTGGAGTTGTGAACTAGTTCAATCATTCTGAAAAACATTTGGAACTATGCCTTGTTAAACCTAAGATTTTTAAAAACTGATGCAAAGTAAAATGAGCAGAACCAGATGAACAATTTATGCATTAATTTGAAGACAAATTTGAAAGATTCAGTAATTCTGATCAACACAACAACCAAACACAATTTCAAAGGAAACACGCTATCCATCCAGCTGCAGAGAGAGAAGGCTAATATATTCAAAGTGTAGACTGAAGTATATTTTCTTCTTTTTTTTAATTTGGCCATTCGAGAATTGTTGGAATCCTTACAAAGTGTTAAGTCATTAGAGTTGATAGAGACAATAATTACCTCATTTAGCATGGTTCAGTATGATTGATCTGATCCTACGAGGCTTGAAACAAGGTACTAAGTAGAACTGATAGACAATAATACTTGTGTTCACACTTTTAGAGAGCTCATATAAGCAAGAAGTTCTTAAGGCCAGAGAGCACTCTGGGAGGAAACCCATAATCCCCACTCTCGGATCCCACAATCCCACTCTCAGAGAAACAGCCTAAATAGAGCTTCAGTGAGCCAGTCAGTGTTAGTTCAGCTGAAAAAATTGAGAGGGGAGTGTCAAGTGAGGTCAGAGAGAAGCCCTCTCTCAGAGGCAAGACAGATTCATTCCATCTTCCACCTTTGTGCTGGCTGGAGGCTGAAGGGAGCAGAGGCAAAGGACTAGCGGCAAGAGCTCTAGGAACCAAAGAGAGAGAAGGCCTTCAGAAAATTAGCCAAGCCCCAAATGAAGGAGATAAGATTTTGGAAGAGACAATAAAAGACTGTACTTTATTCCCTGGCTGTATTTGGGGTGATTATTGCTCTGAACTGATTTTAGGGCTACCTCCCCAAGAAACCTGCTCCCAGAGAGAACCATTATATTTTAAAGAAGAAAAACACAGAGAATTTTTTTTTTGGCATGACTGCACATATTGGTGACGGATTTTGGTTTTGTTGCCTTGGGGAAAGAAAGGAGAGAATTCAGAACTTAAAATAATCAGGAAAAGGCAAAGATATTTTGATCACTGATTTTTTAAAAAGAGTGGGTTAGAAATGTTAAAATCTGAGAACTGTGGATAAAATATTTAAAAGGACCTTTATGTTGAAGTTCCCTAAAATTAGGGAAGGGAGAAAAGCTATGAACCAAGAACTAAATTCATATAGTATGGAAAAATTCACTGTATGAAGGGAGGAGTGGGGGTCAGCTGATAATAATCCCTAGTATCCAATGTCTCCCTTCTCTCTAAATCATCTTCTACATAACTGTGACAGCATACCTCTGACCAAGAATCTCTACAGCTCAATAAACACCAGTACTTCCCAACTTCATAGAAGGAAATTAAGTAAAAACTCTTTTGTTTGGTTTTGAAAGTTCCTTTACAATCTGCCTCCTATTTCACATTTCTCTCTGTATATGCTTTTTTCTGTTCCAGACCTATTTACCTACTTCTTGTCCTGTACACAATCACTAAGCCTGAACATGCTTGTTTTTCTAAGCTTCTCCTAGCAGAATCCTCAGTTTTCTTCGAAGCTTTCCGTTGGAAGCCTGTTTCCTCGGTTGCTATTGCCAAACCCAAAATTAGATATGTAACAAATTCAACCTAAAATTTTCAAAGGTGTCTTCCTTCTATTGTCATTTGTAAAGGGAACTATATCCCTAATCCTCTTTCTTTCTATCCTCAGCAGATTAGTTGAAAAGAAAAGTCAAATCCTTGTAGCAAGTCAAGCAAAACAATTTCCCTTTTTTGGCCATGTCCAAAGAATATAAGTGTCTTCTGAATTTTGAGTCCATCACCAGTCAATAGATAGTTAATTTCTTTCACCATCAGTACTATGGAATCATGGATGGTCATTACCTTGCTCAAAATCCTTAAAATGTTTTTTACCTTGTATTATATAAATTGTTCTGCTAATTTACTCTGCATGTTTCATGCAAGTGTTCCCGGTTTGACCTCAAACTGTCCCTTTTACTATTTCTTAAGGGTGCAATAATATTTCATTACATTTATACATAATAACTTAAAGAGCCATTTCCTAAATGAAGTGTTAATTTCTAGTTTTTTGCCACAGCAAATAAAGCGACTATATTCAGGATCCTTCTGATCTTTTAAAATTTGATCTCTGATGGATAGTCCTAGCTGGGTCTTTTTGATCTTGGTTCTAAATTGCTTTCCAGAATGGCTATAGAAATTCCTAATTCTATCAAGAATGCCTTAATATGCATGTTTTCCTGAAGTCCTTCCAACTTCTATCTTTCTTCTTCTTCCTATTTATATTCCTTCCTTTGTAAACCACCTGCTTATTTCCTTTGCCCACTTAATCAACTGAGAAGGAAGCTAGGAATTCTAAGAGGCATAAGTAAGAAGGGACAGATAGCCAGTGAAAGGATATAAGACTACCTGGTGATTTAAGGGAGGATCAACAACTAGACAAATTTGATAGAATTGTAGAATGAATGCAATCAGTCAATATTTATTAAGCACTTAACTATGTATCAAGTATCAGAATGATGGGGATTCAGTCATATATGTCGGTTTTATTATAAAATCTCCCCGAAGGTAGGAATCTCTATGCTTGTAGACTACACATAGCAAGCACTTCTATTCAACATTTCTTGTCAAGAAGATTTAGGAATGTATTTTGTCCCTAAATTTACAAAAATCTTACAATGTTCAAATAGTTTCTGATTTACCTAAGTGGACCATTCTGTATATCTGTCTGTAATGATTTTTCCCTAAGGAGAATTTGCCAGAAGACCTGGGAAAGGGAGGGAGGGAGGCTAAATAGGGAGTTGTAGACCTGTGGAGGGAGAAAACTGACCCATGGTTTAACAGGACTCATGAGAGCAGGACCAGATTCAGAAAGGTGGAGTTCACACACATCCAGGTAGGATGTGGACCTGAACAGAAAAAGATAGTAAACAGTGGAGGGGGACAGACTAATGGAAGACACATGAGGCCAGATGGTCCTCAACTCAACAATCCTATGATCCTTATTAAATTCTTCTACTTTCACTTAGAGATTTTGTTTAAAAAAAAAAATTATTTCTGATGGAGGATAGGAGTCCAGAGAGAGACACAGAAGGAGGGAAAGGAGAAGGGGGGAGGGCACAGTACTGTATAGTAGTTATTTACATAAAGGCGGATTTGCATAATTAGAACCATTTGCATATGTAAAGCAAGAACTATCGGTATTTAGAAGCAGGCAAACAACACAATCAATCATACATCAATCAATGCATTCTACAATCAATTTGTTTCCTTGGCTATGTCTCACCCAACTTAAAAGGTTAACAACTACAATGTCACAAATACAAAATTCATTCACAAAGCAAAGAAAATTACTTAAGGAATAGGAAGTGAGGGAAGGTTGGAGAGAGAAGACAAGAGGGAAGCTCAAAATGAATAGTACTAAGAAGGAACATTTCTTACAAGCAAACAAAAGACACAAAGAGATTGAGAGACGTTTATAGGAAATTATCTGTACAAAAGAGAAACTTGTAGGAAAAAGAATCTGTACAAGTTTTGACAGATGTTCAAATAATATATTTTTTTAAACGGGGGTGGGGGTGGGGAGAGGAAGGAAAGGGGTGGGAAGGAGGAGAGAAGAAATAAGTATATATTAAGCACCTACTACCTGCCAGATATCATCTAAATGCTTTACAAATATCTCATTTTGGTCCTTGAAACATCTTGTGATGTAGGTGATTTTATATTATTACCTACATTTTACAGTTGAGGAAACTGAGGCAAACAGATTAAAATGACTTGTCCAGCTACTAAGTGACACAGACTGGATTTGAAATCAAGTCTTCTTGAGTTTAGACCCAGAGTCACCACTATTCCTCAACATATCTGAAACTTTTTACGTAGACTATAAGAGCGGAAATCAAACTTTAAAAGGAAGCAGAGGAATTTAAGATAGGATAATATGAAAACTCAAACATCTGCAATATTAAGGTTTTGATGCTCTGGACTAACAAGGCTCCATAAACAATGCATATCATAGCAATTTCCAGTTGAGTCATTTGAGTAGTGCCTGACTCTTTATGATCTCAAGTGCGGTTTTCTAGGCAAATTAACAGGATTAAGTGACTTGCCTGGGGTCACACAGTTACTAAGTGTCTGAGGCCAGATTTGAAATTAGGTAGACAAAGGGCAGCTAGATGGCGCTCTCAAATCCGACATCAGACACAACACTTCTGAGCTATGTGACCCTGGACAAGTCACTTAACCAAAACTGCCTGCTCCTCTCCCCTCAAAAAAGGTACGTTTATAACTGATGGATCCTTATAAGACACCAATTCAAGCTCTAAATCTGAGCTAATCACTCTCTTTTTATAAATTATCACGTATCTTCTAGTAGCAAGGGCAAAATTAACCATGTCAAGCACCTAAGAAAAAAGCTTTATTTGAATTGCTGCCATCATTAAATGAGAGGAAAGAAACTATTCTGTAAAACACAAGAAGTTTTTGATACACTGCAGGACTTTTTTCAAGGATGATCCTTAAAAACTAAAACTATAAAGAAGCTTGTTAAAGGTATATTTCTATCACTTTTAAAATTCAAGCAAATTGGTCACACACACACACAAAAAATCCAAGTTCGTGAGGCCCAAAAACTATTCAGAAAATAGAGAAGTATGAGGAAAAATGACCTAGATGTTATAATATCAATGATAACACAGATTTAAATCCTGACCTGAATAGCTTATGGTACCTTAAATAAAAAAATAAAAAAGACTTTCTCACATCCTGTATCAGAAAATACCATGCAATTTTACTTTTTCAGGAAAAGGTTATCTAAGGGAAGGATATGGAAATTCAAAATGGAGAAATAATAAAACATTTCTTAAACAGTTCATAACTGCTACCTAATAAAGGTGATTCAAAGAAATGAATTCTAGGCCCTGAGGTCAGGAAGAAGAGGCTCGCTGCCAAATGAAATTAGCCAACATATGAGGAGGGAAGCCAGAGATGAACATTCTCAGATGATAAGATATCCCCTAGAAGATACCTTCTGCCTTAGTTTTACCCTATAACAGTAATAACTAACAAGGTTAGATAAGTGAGAATATATTACATGCTAAATGGAGTAGTATACATAGCAAAATATTGATCCTACAGCCATATTTGTATTTCAAAAGATCCCACTCAAGAGAAATCCATCACATTTCATATGAGGGTCAAAGCAGATAGGAAATAATGACTCATAAGTTATGTTGAGTGATTCCATAAAGCAAGGGAAGTTCCAGACAAGCCCAGGGAAAAGGGAATATTAGTAACTTGATCACAACTAAAAGCACAACTGCTACATCAAACTAAGAAAACTTTTGTAGGCAAACTAACCACACCTCTTAGAATAATAGATGTTGCTCTTTAGACATTGACAGAATACAAAGCAAAGAAAACTGAAGACAGTCTTCCCAGACTACAACCCTTCTACAGTGGGACTTATTTGAAAGCAGAGCTTCTGAAAGGTGAGTTAACTAATTAAAGTGCAAAAGAGCCAAGTTTCCCTTCTAGTTGAACACAACCTCTCAATGCAAATTTTCTAATTTCTATGAACATAAAGAAAAGTCTGCCTTAACTAATAACCTTTATCCACCACCAAGTTCTTTCTACTAAAATTGAAACAATGAAAAAGATGGAGTCAATAAGATACACTATCTGTGTATCACACACATTGAGCACTGAGTTCTAAGTTTCTAGGGAAGGTTGGATACATTATATAGAATCTATCCAAGTAGAAATACCTGTGGACTGTCTGGAAAAAAACAAAAATCTGTACCAAGGTTACAAATATAACTTCATATGAATGTTTCTGTTACAGAGCTTAACAAAACCATAACCAATGCTTATGAGGATTGTGGAAGTTTTCTTTTTCTTCACTTACCTTGTGCTCATCTCACCATTCATTAAGAAATCTATCAAAAATTCCAGAGTTACTGTTCAAATTTTATTTCTGATTATCTGGGAGCCGGCACTGTCCATGCTATCATTAATATAAATAACCAAGAAAAACATTTTCATTCAAGTTTCAAAGAAGTATTTCTATGGTTTGAAGAGACTGCTTGAAGGTTGTTTTTCTACAATTTAGAAGAATCAATGATATCACATTACTGCTTCAGTTTTCAAGAACCAAAAATGACAAAATAAATTTAAGCCATAAACAGGACCACCTAAAGATCTTAAGTTTTGTAGTTCAACTTCCTCACTTTACATGTCAGTAGGCTTGGACACAAGCCAGGGTGAGACTCAGTTTATGCTTCTGTAAAATATAATGCACACAAAATGGGTGAAGAAGGTCAAATGTGAAAGCTATGTGCCACACAAATGGAAAGATAGTGATTTCTTAGTAAAAGTATGTGTTTTTCTGGCTCCATTCAGTTCTTTGGGGGTAAAGATACTAATAACATTTCCCAATTCACCTTCTCCCTCCTGACCTCAACAGCAAAGAGAAATACTAGGGGGACAGAAAAAAAAAGCAGCATGTCAAACAGCAGTTAAGGATCTTCCAAAAGCTTCACAAAAGGATACCTGTAGACTTCAAAAAGTATCTCATTTCTATTCCTTCTCCCCCTCTCCAAGCTTAATCAGCATATTCAATGACCAGCTTAAACGTTAGAAATTATGGCAAATCTTCTCTCATTTCATAGATGCTGGGAGACTTTAGAAGCAGACATAAGACAACCCACTTATCTGAACATAATATAAATTCTCCATCCTCTAAAGGCCAATTCAAATATCACTTCTAAGAAGCCTCCAAATACCAATTAAGCTGTAAACTTCAAAAAAGTAAGGACCCTCTCATCTGTCCTATGATATTGGAACTTGAAATATCTGAAGATTATACCTTCTTAACATTCCCAAATCTTATATAGGTGTGTGCATCTGAAACTAAAGTCTGTAACAGGTTATTAAATGGGCTTTTAATAACATAAGGTTTTATTTTTGCAAAGTATTTATTACAAAATGTATCTGTCAATGAATGTGCAACATAGTCATACCACCCAAGTTTTATTCCAGTAAAGACCAATGAATGATAAATGACCTCCGTACATTTACAAAAATGGCTCGGAATTAGGGGATACCAGAGGGGGAGGGTTAGGAAAAAGGCCATTTCTTAGGAGGAGGTGGAAGGACAGAATGACACATTCTTGTCCAGCTAGATTCTTCACTAATCCAAAGTGAATCAAACTTCCTTTCTCCTCCTCACCACCACCACCACCACCAAAGGATAGAGGGCACACACGGGGCCACTTACATCCTCGTCTCCTACTAAACAGATTTCCTCCTTCAAGGCATTCTCTTAACCCACAAGAAAATAAGATGATGGACTCCTCAGGAAGGCACAGAGAAGTTGGGCACTTGTGACTCTCCAGTCTCCTCACTCTTTCTACCTTCACCGACAATGTCCAAGTTTCTGAGCTGGTAGCTCATTCATGCAGCAGCCAACTCTTACTTAATGAAGTGTATTTTAAAGAGATCATCTCCTCAGCTCCCCCGGCCCTTCTTAAACAAGAAATTCCCCGAGGTCCATCCTGCAGCAGAATGTCTTCAAATGTCAGTCAACAAGTATCTATTCTGTGCTTTTAATAAATGTCACCCCCTAATTAGATAGGGGCTGTCTGTGGGATTTCCTTTCTACCGGAGCCTAGCCCTGTGTCTACCAGGAACACGGCAGGTTTGCTCTTGATTTTAAGTTCCTGTTCTCAAGGAGCTCCCCACTTAAAAACGCATCCGTCTCTCGGGTTACGAGGAAGTCCCACGCTTCGATCCCGGGCTAGGCAGGGACGTGCCGTAACAAACAGCCCCAAAAAGGCTGAAGGGTTCCATCAGCGAGAAGCCATTTTCCCCAAACAAGACCCTCGTCCCAATCCCACCGGCCCACTTCTCCAACTCAGAGGGACAACTCCGAGCGGACTCCTCCCTAATACTGAGGCCGGGAGCCGGGGCTGGGGGAAGGTCCCCAATTCCCTAAGGCCAGTCGGTGAACACACCGGCTCATTCCCGCAGAAAACTCCGGGACAAACCCCTCACTGCTTTCCCTCCAGCACCGCTCTTTTCCGAGGGCGGGGTCCACTCCAGGGCAGCACCGGGAGGCGACCGAGCAAACGAGGCGAAGCCAAACTGTCCCCTGCCCCCCCCCCCAACCCCGGACTGGGCCAGCAGCCTCCGCACCCGCCCTCCGCCGGCTCCCGGACTCGTGGGGCCACGGCTGGGGGCCGACCACCGGGGCATTTTAAAGACCGGGGTCTCAGTCACCTCTCTAAGACCGGGGCCCGCCGCGGGTCGGTCCGGGCAGTGTAGACGCGCCCGGAGGAGCAGGAGGCGGCGGCGGCGCGGGGGGTCACGGCGTGGCCAAGGGGTGGGGAGCGGCTCACGTGGGGGAAGGGGGAGGAGCGCGGGCACGAAGCCCGGCAGGCCCGAGAGGAACGGGGGCAGCGCTCCCCGGGGGCCGAGGCACGCGGCGCCCGCCCAGCTAGGCCGGGGGCGAGGAGCGGCCGGCGGGAGGAAGGCCCCGTGACCCGGACCCGCCCCGCAAAGCCTCCCCGCCAGCCCGCCAGCCCACTGCCCGCCCGGCCGAGGCCCGTTATCCCGCCGAAGCCAAGCTCACCTGCAGCTGCACCTGCGCCCGTCGCCGTCGCCGCCGCCGCCGCCGCCGCCGCCTCCTCAGCCGCCGCCGCCGCCTCTCTGAGGCCCAGTCCCCGGGGAGCCTCCGCGTCCCGCCGCCGCCGCCACCGCCGCCGCCGGAGCCGGACACCCCAAAATGGCGGCACTTCCGGCGCCTACCACCGGGAGACGAGGGAGGGGTGCGGTGGAAGGAATGAACCACCGCGGCGCCGCCCTGAACTCCGTACACCCCCGCGCGGGGCTGAATGGAAGGGGCGGGGGTGGAGGGAGAGGAAGAGCGCGGCAGCTCCCCCTGGGGCGGGGGAGTAGAGAGGCGTTCCTCGGACTAGGGTGCTGGACCACTGGAAGATAAGTGAACTCGGTCTTCAGAAATGCGGGGGAGGGGGGTCACTGAACCGCGCAAAACTCGAAGCGGTCTTGGTTAGACTGGACAGAGGTGCAAACTGCGGTTCAGTGTGACTCTCCGACCAGTGGCAGTCCAGCCTCCGCTTGCAGACTTTCGGTGATGGGGAACTCACTATCTAATGCGACAAGCCCGTGTATTTTTTTTAAGTGCAACAGCAACCTCTAAGCCTAGTCAAGCAAAACAATTCCCACACGTGTCTCCTGCTTTCTTAGTCCTTCGCTAGTGTGAGGTACAAGAGTTGGAAGCACCGCTATAACATTAGGAATTTTTCCTTCTTCCTCTAGCTGGAAATAATGGAAGTGGAGGAGCCCACATTACAAGTCATGGTACATCCGAGGTAATGGGGAGGGGGCAGAAGCTTTGGGGGCTTCGAGGTCGGAAAAAGCTTCCAGAAGATGGGACTTAGGTAAGAAGGGCATTGGGACAGGTGTGGAGGTGGGAAATGGGGTATACTTGGTGAGGAACAGCTGGCAGTCCAATTGGGCTGACCTCCTCCCCCGAAACTCTTTCTCCTTCCTCTTCCCCCCCCCCAAGTCGAGTTTTACAAGCCTTTTCTGAAACAACATAATACGAAATACATAATAAATCCGTATTATACTAAATCTCTTAGTTAATCCCCTAATTTTGCCTAGTACAAGCAAGCCATTGGACTAGCCATTCAACAGTCTTTGCTTTTAAGGAGTCTACTTGGGAGTATCTGGACTCCCAATTCCCAATTTCTTTCGATTCCAATCCATTCTTTAAGTAGCTTACAAATTATTCTTCCTAAAGTACTAGTTTAATTATGTGACTTCTCTGACTCCAAAACTTCAGGGGCTATTTTTTTGCATCTTAGCATTATCATATAGCTCATATATATTTATAACACATTTATTTTATACTGTGTGTGTGTGTTGTGTAGGGTAAAACCCCAAATCTTCTGCTTAGCATCAAAACTCTTTCCAATCTGGCTCCTTTCTACTCTTTCTAGGATGGTTTCACATGAATCCTTTCTCCTTACATCCCAGTTAAACTGGATTATTAAACTGGTCCCGTAAACTTTGTATTCAATTCTCACCTTCACATCTTTACAGAGTAGCTTTAGCCTCTTGGCTGGAATGCAGTCTCTCTACCTCTGTCTTAGAATCTTTAGCTCCTTTTAAAGGTCAGGTCATGTGTTCCCCCCTCCTCACTGCTCTCATCCTTCTTAAATAACCATGTACATATGCAAATACTCGGAATATATTTAATGCAGATGTAAACATTTGTAATGTTAATACATATATCTTAACAAGCATATATGTACATATACATAATTATGTAATTATGTTCTATCATCCTGCTCCTTACCCCCCCCCCAAAGTATAAGCTCCTCAAACAAAAGTAGGAACAATTTCTTTCCTTTTTTGTTTTTGTTTTTGTACATCCAACTAGCTTAGTACCTTACACATAGTAGGCCCTTCGTAAATATTTGTCGGATTTGGATTGAATTGCCATAGCTCAGGAGAACCCTCTTTGGTTTACTATATAGGGTGTTGCCTTCACCTACATTTTACAGGATTATAAATCCTCATTAATAATGCTCTTTTCCAGACAGGCTCATTTGTGAATAGTAAGGTTTCCTGTTCAGTCCTTGCCTGGGGGAGCATATACTCGACAAATAACAGGAATTCTGGCCAGAGTCTAGTTATCCCAGAGGAAACAAACAATTGATTTTTTTCCCCTTCATTTATTCCTCTGTGCCTCTTTTGCTAGAGGGAAGGAGGATACAGAAAGCTGGCAAGGAAGAATTACCCTCACGTTCCCGAACCTAGTATTTTACCCTTCGACAAAGCCGGCTAAGAGAAGGGATTCGGGAGCCCTGGACGAGGAATTTAGGCTGTCGATTATGTAGAAGGGATCACTTCGTGGGGGGAGGAGGAGAAGGAGAAAGACACTCCCCATACCAGTCCCCAAAAGCTCGCTCCCTCAAGGAGCCAGGGACTCTGGAGGAAAAAATACATCCTGACACAGTTCACATGTAACTAGAGAGGTGCAAGCGCACGCCAGCCGGGCTGACTGGGTGCCTGTGGCCAGCGGAGCAGCTGCATTGGTCAGGAGGTGGAGAAAACCGCCTGTGGGGAAGGGCTGGGAGGGTCCGGGATGGGGAGGGGGTTGGGTCGCGAGATAAGAGCTCCTCCTCCTTCGTTTGGCTTCTAGGGAACCATTTTGCGGGATTCATTGCAACCATTTTCCCAGCTTGCGAAAGCACTTTAAAATGCCAGCGTTCGGCTCGGAAGAGCGAGCTCCTGCGGGCCAAAGTTCTGGCGAGTGTTCCCTGTTACGGCTCCTCGGCAGAGAGCAACGGATGGAACAGGGGTGGCAGCCGGCCTCCCTGTGCCCGGGCCGGCCAGGTCTGCGAGCCAGGAGACCAGAACCATTAGGGCTATTTGCTAGGCCCACGGTCTTGTGGTAAAGACCCCACTGGGGAGCTGGGTGAGGATGGGACTCTATGAGTTCGGACTTGCTGTGTCTCCTCACTGGACAGGACCTGAGGGGGAAGCAGCTGGGGATTCATAATCAATGATTTCTAAGCCATCAAAAGCTGTGTGATCTCAGCCAGAGGCTTCTTGTTACCTTCGGGTCTGTTTCCTTACCTTTAAAATGAGGTTGGATTACAAACAGGGGTTCTTAACCTGGGGTCCACCAAAGAGATCATTGGATAGATTTCAGGAGATCTGTGAATTTGGGTGTGAAAAAATTTCATCTTTTATCTTCATTAAGCTCTAGCATTTCCTTTAGTTAATTAAAACATGGTTCAGAGAAGGACCCTATAGACTTCACCAAACTGTCAGGAGAGGTCCAAGATTCACAAAGGGGCCAGATCCCCTGAACTAGAGGATTTCTAAAGTCTCTTTTAGGGGTATAGCCCAAGATCTAAAGTTAAAAGGGTGCTGGACCCCTGGGGTGCTGGGCTCTTGGGAATGGAATCACCAGGGGGCCTATCCGTTCAGTATTCTACAAGTCAGCACACATTCTGCACACTCTTTATTCCAGGGACTACCTCAAAAAGAAATTGAATCTTAGGACCATAGATCTGGAATTGGAAGGGACCCACTGGCCAACTAGTTAGCCTCTCCCCCCTGTCTCCCACATTGATGGAGAAATGAATGTCCACAGAGGTGATATGACTCCTCCAAGATAACACAGGTAATAAGCTTCTAAGAGACAGCATTTGAACCCAGGCCTCATGATTCCAGAGAGCCAACTGCAACAAGTTTTGGAGCTTGTTTGTTGTTGGGTTTTTTGGTTTGTTATTTTAACCGCCTGTTTAAAATGCTGGGGTACTGCTATAGAGATTCAATCTTTTCTTTATACTATGATTGATCATTTTCCTGTTTTATAAATTTAGGGTTTTAGGAGAGTAATTTCAAAGACATGGACAATCATTTGCAATCTCTTCTTTTTGTTTGTTTGTTTACCTAACCCAGTATTTCCTATTCCCTTGTTTCCTTCATAACTCAGGTCAAGAGCCATTTCTAGGAAAAGCCCTCCTCATCACATCAGCTGCTAGGATTGTGGTTTTATGCCTTTCATTCTGGAGGATGCTTATGACATCTGGGAAGTGATGCTGCTAGGAAGAAAGCTTTTGAGGAGTGATTCTTTGTACTTTTTATCTGTAGCACACAAAAGATATTTAATAAATGCTCATTGACTGATTCCTTTACCTTTCTATTTATTTTGTCGTGTTTCCTTCTATAAATTATAAGCTCTTTTTGGAGCACGACTGTTTGTTGCTTTTGTAACTCCACTGCCGGCTATGTAATTGGCAATGCTTTTTGTTTTGTTCTTATATTTGAAACCTCATTCTTATTAAGGGGAGCTTCAATTAAAAAAAACTTTTTTTTAAGATAAAAAACAACAAGTTTGAATTTTTGTTCTTCAATAAGATGCAACAAACGATAAGGAAGCATCTCCTATGTGCAAGAACCAGGTCAGGTTTTCCTATATGGCGTCAGGGCACCTAATTGGATCTCATTTTCTCCGTCCTACCAACTCCCCCACCTCCACCTCGACCCTCAACCACATTCCTACAAACCACACCCCCGTAAAACGTAAGCTCTCCAAGGTGGTGCCTGGGTCACTTTTCCTGCCAGCGCTTGCTGCCCCCAGCTCATGGCTAGTACGGAAGGCGTCTGGTCGCAGAAAGGGTCCTGTCGCTGACTTTCTCTGGGCTTGTCTTCTTTCTGGTCGCCACTTTTTAGGGAAGAGATGGTAACTGAGGAGCGTCCAGAGGAACGGAGGCTAGGTCCAGAGCTAGTCTTTGACTCTGCTCTTAGGGAGACAAAAATAAGTGTTTCAGCCTCGTAACTGTGCGAAGAAAACTGGGAACCACGCGGGAAAGCTTCCCGGCCCATGGGGATTACAAGCCGGAGCGGAGGTCTCTCCGGTAGCTGGTGGCATCGCCGGCGGGAACAGACTGTCCCGAACGAAAAGGTTCATGGGAACTTCAATCCCCTTCCCGGCCGGGGGCTGGACAGGTGCGGGAGGCTCGAAGGCCCTTTCCTCTCTCTACGCAGCGCGGCTTCGTACTCAGAGGCCCTGACCGCGATCTTCAGTTTCTCTCGTTTTCATTTAGCCCACCGCCTTGCTTCCTCTCTATTGGCCCGCGGTTCTGCCGGTATCCCTCGGGCTCTGCCGGAGGGCCTCCCCATTGGACGAGGCCGACGAGCGGCCGCGGGAGGGCGGGTCCGTTCCTCTTCCGGGTCCCGCCCCCATGCCGCCGGTGCCCGCCCCCTCGCTCCCCTCCGGGGCCACCGCCCAGCCCCTTCAGAAACTGAGCCTAGGCTTGGCTATCGACTCAGAGGGCTCGCAGCCGCCTAGTCAGCTGTCCTTGTTCCCGGGCACGTCATCGGGAAGCTCTGGGCTTAGCGAGGAGGCGGTTGTGGAGGAGCGAGGGCAGAGGCCGAGCTGGTTCCGTAGACGAGGCCCGAGCCGGAGCCGGAGCCGGGAACTCCAGCCGGAGAGCCCGAGCCCGGATCTAAGGTCAGCCTCCTCGCGCTGGGCCCGCACCGGCATGGCGGCTTCATCGGTGCTGAGCGCCGGCCTGGCGCGGATCCTCTTCTACCCAACGCTTCTGTACACACTGATGCGCGACAAGGTGTCGGGACCGGCGCACCGCGACTGGTACCACCGCATCGACTCTACAGTGCTGTTGGGCGCACTGCCGCTGCGCAGCCTCACGAGCCAGGTGAGCGGGAGGGAGGAAGGATGCGGGGAGGAGTCGAAGGCACTGCCGCTGCGCAGTCTCTCGCGCCGGGTGAACTGAGGGAAAGGAGGAAAGAGGGCTCGGAGGCACTGCAGCTGCGCAGCCTCACGCTTCGGGGAGAGGGGGAAATGGAAGGGACATTGCCGGGTCCCCTTCCCCCATCCTCTGCGACCGGGTGTCCCGGCGCCACCGCTGCGCAGCCTCACGCACCGACGGATGGAGGTGGGGCCGGAGGACTACGTGCTTTCTCCGCCTCACGTGCCGAGAGTCTGAGGGACGGGACCGTGCTGCGGGAGGGGGGTAGGGGTGGGGGAAGGGCAGTCTGGGCTGCCCGGGGCTTCCCTCTCAGCGCTGCTGGCCCCGGTCGCGACCGCACTGTATTGGGGAGGTCTAGGGCTTGACCCTAGGTTCTGGGGGCATGGCTCGGCGGAGGCTAGCGTGCCTGCAAGGCCCTGGCTCGCGAGTGTCTCTGGGTCCTCTAGTTGGGCCCTGGGGCGGAGACCCGAAGCGATTGGCTCCCGTTGTCTAGGGCGGTCTCTGAGGCGGATCTGAATCTAGGACTTCGCTTTCTTCAGAGGTCCGGCCCCCCTCATTTTTAAGAAGGTCAGAAGAGAGAATGGCTGTCCTGAGTCACTTAATGCCTGCTGGCTCGGGGCCGGGGACGTCCGGGAGGGGGCGCCTCCAGCGCCGGGAAATCTGCCCGACGGGCCGGAAACTCCTTGGAGCTGTCCAGAGTGAAACTCCTCTGCCGAAGCCTTCCTGAAAGAAGGATTCTCTAATTCAGGATGAGGGGGTCACCTCAAACTCAGACCCCTTCAACGAGTATTAGTCCTTTCCGGGAGCAAGGCTAGGTGCTTGAAAAGAACCAATCTGGGAAGAACCCCAGACTTACAGCCAGAGAAGCTGGCCTTGAGTTTTGGGGCTTAAACTGTGTACTCGGCCGAGACACTTTCTTTGTGCAGATTTTGGAGGTTTCGGGGGTGAAGTGAGATTGGACTAGGGAACTGCTTAGCGCTCTACGTTCTATAATCTTCCTAATAAATACAAGGTGTAGCAAAATGTAGGAGGGAATCCTCTTCCCAAAAAGAGACAGAATTCGGAAGGAAAGTTTGAAAAATAGAGTGGATCTCCTTTTTCTTTTTACAGCTAATAGAGAAGGAGAATGTTCGAGCAGTGATCACCATGAATGAAGAATATGAGACGAGATTCCTGTGTAACACTTATGAGGTGAGGGCTTCAGGAAATAAATCCCACCAAAACCTACCAAGCACAGCTCTCCCTCAAATCGCACTCAGGATTTGTAGAGTTTTTCAGACACTGAGATTGGGGGTTGGGGGTGGAGAGCAGACTTAAGGAATATCTACAAGGTCTGAACATTTTCAGCACCATAGAATCCTGAAGAACAATAGAAAATTGAACAGAATTGTGCTGATTAACCTTGAACCATACACAGATATTTCTCAACCTTACCAAATTCAAGGATCTTATTAAAAGTCTTTTTTCCCTTTTAAACTTAACTAATTTATATAGTAGGTAAGAGAGGAAAAATCTGCATTTTGAAAGCAAATTTATTAGTTTAAAATGAGTACATTTATTCCAGAATTGTACACAATGTAATTTCAGATTCTGTGACAAATAAAAATTGGCACTGTTTGATAAGAATATAAACTAGGCCCTTTGCTGAACAAAACTTAGGTCCATGCTAGCTATTAAAAGAAGATTCACCATTCTTACTAGACAGATTATTGTTTCTATCATCTCTACAATCCAAGTTACTAGAAAATCTGAAAATTCTACAAGGACTTTCTGTCGATCCTATACTGTAGAAATATGAATTCATGATAATAAAGTGATAAAATACTGACCTATTTCCTATCAGTTTTGGGAGAACATGAGTTTGTGGAAAACATTTTAAATCAGAAATACTCTATAGCCTTTGCTGGGCTAACCATTTGGGGAGTGCTTAACACGAGCAAATTAGTAATTAAAATGTTCTTTCTATCTTGCTCACTCCTTCAGAAAAGCTATTTCTTTTCAAAAGACCTGAGAAACTTTAAAGCTCATTTTTGAATGTTCTAAGATCTTCTTGGACTTCAAAAGCATTGACCTTAAGGATCATTAGTCAAACTTTAAAATATAGATTAGTCCTATCAGTTGTAGGGCAAGTGAAGGATATACATTTTTTTACAGAATAGCCCCAGATTAGGTTTGCCAAATTCAGATTGGGAAAAACATGATTACCTTCTGTAACCTTGAATATCAATACTTTTTTAAAAAATGTATCCAAAATAACATTGCAGGTATTTATGGCTTTATGTTCATTTATCAACATTTTTTAAACTATAGCCATTATTCATGTTTTAGGGTTTTCCAAGTAAGACTGAGACCTGATTAAGTATACACTGCCAAGATCCTATAAAATCCTCTATATTTGCAGCTTTTCTTTCAAGTAAATATACAAAGACTGCTGTGTTGATTTTAATTTGAGATTTTAGTTTCCCAGATAATTTATGCACTCTCTTCTGTTTCTTAGACCTATTTTTCTCCCATCTTCCAGTGGGAATTTTTCCATACAGACATAGAGACTCTGTGAAATAGTTCTATAAAACCTATAAACCACTCAGGTGCCAAGATGATCCAAAGACAGAATCACACAATTCTACAGCTGTTAGATATTCTGTAGTGGAAAATTCTGTAACGGGAAATTAAAATAGCTAAGAGAAGCATTTAAAAAAAAAAGATTGTGTTAAATCTTTAAAATGTTCCCACCGTTAAAAGATCAACTCTTCTTTCATTAAATATTAACACCCTAGGATCTGCCATTTTGGAGAACTTTGTGCAATAGGCTTGATTTTACAGAACAAGGAACATTAAATTTTACTTAGATAACATTAAATTAGTTCTGGTAATTGTTTTGCTCTGGTGAATCTAGCGTGTTCACCCTCATACCAATCACATTGTTTCACTTTATTCACCTTCATATCAGCCATACTTTTTCATTTTATTTTTCTAATGGTGGAATTGCTTTCAGGAATGGAAAGCAGTTGGAGTAGAGCAATTGCGTCTCAGCACAGTGGATATGACTGGAGTCCCAACTTTGGAAAACCTAAAGAAAGGTGTCCAGTTCACACTCAAGTATATGACACTGGGGAAATGTGTCTATGTTCATTGCAAGGCTGGGCGCTCCAGAAGCGCCACCATGGTGGCAGCCTATTTGATGCAGGTATGAGTTTGGGCAGAATTCCATACAAATCTTTGCAGGGACCCTTCCCAAACTTCAAAATTGGCCTACTACTAGATCACTTGGCTCTTAAAAGAAGAGAGCCCCCGAGAGAAGGTGATTATTCCAAACTCTAGCTTGTCCCTGATGGCAGTCTTTAGGTTAGTTCTCCCCCTGTACAAAGAGTAAAGTTCTAAGGACTTCTTTGTATCTCTCCTAGCACCTATGAGTGCTTTGTCCTTAAAAGTCACTTAACAAATGATTATTCAGTGAATGAATGTGTTTCTACATCATGAACACATGGAGCTTGAAAAGAAAGAGAACAGTATTTTTTCCAGGCAGCAATGAGCCCAAACAGAGATTTCTTTTGGTATTCCAATTAGCTGTTGGTGGGAGTGATGCTTTACCTTCTGGTTAAAAGAGTTTCAGGAGAAGGCCTGAAGGACAAAACCCTGAACTATCAGGCAAGGACTTCAAAGGAATCCCAACTATCTCCATTTCTAATTTAATGCAGAAGCCTTGATATAGAGCAGTGAGAGAAACAGGAGTTGTTTTTCACTGTCTTGAGGAATTTCTTGCCTTGCTCTTCTTTAAAACTCTTAGTTCCTCATTTTGGAAAGAAATGGTTGGCAGTTCAGACTTCTCTACATGACTAGGTTTTAATAAGTCTCTACTTTGTAGCACTACCAGCTTATAGAAGTTTCTTAAAGCAAGAACAAGTACATAATATGAAAGACAATTACTGCTTACCTCCCAAGAAAAAGCTAAGAATCTTCAAATTGTGTATATGGAGAAAGCTGCAGTATAAAGTACCACTGAATAAAGTTCAGTTCAAAATGACTTGAGCGAATAGTCCTTAGTCCCTTAGCATCTGGTCTTTGGGTTTGTGTAGAGACAGTCCTCCCTTCATTCATATCTTTCTCACTTTCCTTTTACTCCAGGTATATAACTGGAGTCCAGAGGAGGCCGTGAAAGCTATTGCCGACATCCGTTCCCACATCCACATCAGACCTGGGCAGGTAGAGGTCCTCAAGGAATTCCACAAACAGGTCATGGCTGAAGCAGAAAAAACTACGGTTTCCCCAAAAGAACCAGCTGATGAATGAAGTAGGAAAACTGGAAAGAACTCTTAAGACTCTGCAGCTCATTACAGAATAAACAAATTCATTCATTGGACCCTGGGGGCTGTAACTTGTAATAGGCAGAAAACATCCTGCTCTACCAGAAATGTGGCAAAAGGATGGATAACCATCCTTTTTTTGTCTGCTTTGTTTTGCTTCAGTCTCAGAAAACTATTCATTCTACAACAGAAGCTAAATGTAAACTCGGTTCTCAATAGATTTTATTTTTTACTACATAGGGGCCAAGAAAAATTCCATTTGATAAATATATATTGAGGCTCCATGTGCCCAATATTTTTCCTCTTAGCATTTGTCACTGCAAAGTATCTTAACCCTGGAAAAGGGGAAGAGAAAGATCTTAGGCTCTTGACCTTTACAGATGTTATTTTCTTGGATGTCATTGATCTTGGATGAGAGAATGTCACAGCAACAAGTCTTGGGTATATAGCCACGTGGGCTTTAGGAAGTGATCCATTCAATGGTAGACACAAACACATATATATCCCACCAAAGACTTTTATTACAAGAACAGTCCTGGCATTTGCCTGGGTTCACAGCCTCTACAAGAAGAGGGGCTATTTCCACAATGCAAAAACAGTTTCTGCTATGGATCAGAAATAATATCTTGTGCCCCAAAGATAGCCACGGGGTAACTTAGAAATAAATGCCATTTACTTTGACCAATGAGAAGACATCAGAGAATTCCACTTCATCATTGTAGTCCCTAAAGAGCAGCCAAGCAATAGCGAGGCCAAAACCATAGATCAGAGACTGAAGGAGAACTGCAAACTAACGCTTTTCTTTAGTTCACAAGGAAACCGCATCCCTTCTATTGCTTCAGTTCCCTGAAAAGACCCCTTTAGGCCCTCGTATTTAACGTCAGATAGAGGGAAGGCTGTGCCACAAAGATTTGAGAACGGCTCTGTTTAAACCAAGCAAAAAAGTGCCTGGGGATTGTGAACAACAGTTTAACCTACTCTTAATTCCAGGTAAGGGTCTGAGATGCCTCTGAGTAAAAAGCCCCAAGAATTGTAAGCCTATTCCAGCTTGGAACCAGGCTGGAAGAATTTGCCTAAGGGGAACAGCAGAAGGTAGCCTAGTGTTCTTAGAGGCAGGATTCCTTGGAACGGTGGGTTAAGTTGGCCTTTCGGGCTAGGATGAAATAGGAAAGGAAGCGTCCTGGGAAGAGGAAGGGCGAAGTTTTGCCTCCTCCTTGTCCAGGGCCTTAGGCCAACACAAACTGCAGATTGGTGAGCAATACCTTGATGCCACTGGTGACCGTTAGAGCTGAAGTGGCAGGGTCAAGCTTGTAGGTGCTGGCATCGCCCTTTTTGTAGTGGTCCCGGAATACATAAATGCTGCCGTTGCAGCTGGCAATCTTCCAGAGGGAGGGAGCCGAACTCCAGGCCTCAGGAAGGCAGAGCCGGGTGAAGCTATCCAGCAATGGGTTATAGCATGCTAGGGAGTCCCCCTCTGCTACGATGAAGACCAGATCCTTGTGGACAGCGGCATGCATGTGGCCTGCAAAAGGCAGCAGGTAGGGCTTCACATGGCATTTCTCGGTCTCCGTATCAAAGCACTGGATGAGCCGGGAAGGTTTGGTGAAGAAATCCAGGTCGTTCTCCTCACCCCCAACAGATAGATGATTCCATTGAGATTAGCCCCAGCAGCTCCTGATACTGCCACCTCCAGCTGGCTAGTCTCTGTCCAGACGTTATCTCCCACCCGATAGTAGATCACAGCATTGGAAAGAGTATCTTGCAGGGTCTTGCCACCTAAAGAGTAGATGGCATCTTTTCCTGGCACAGAGACCAGGGTATGCTGAAGCCGGTCACGGGGCAAGGGAGCACACCACTCCCAGTCAACAGTCGCATTATTGCATTTCCACATCCGACGGGGGATTGACCCACCTACCACATATAGGTCACCACCATGCTTGCAGGCTGCTGTGATCTGGTGGCACAAACTGTTCTGGCCACTTACACTGATAGAGTCATCCCCCGCACAGCGTAGGGAGACAGCCAAGGAATGGGTTCGAGATGATTCCTTCCCAATCAGGTAAATATGGACATTCTCACCGATTTCCTGTTCATATAATTAAAACACAAATTGTGTCATTCTTAAGTTCCAGCTGACAAAGGCCTGATCCCAGTGCTCCCCTTCCCACTGCTGTCTTGCTCAAACTCACCCCAACCTGGTGACTATGGGAGCCTCAGCCTGGCTCTTCTATCACTGTCTTTCCAGGGCTTTTTATGCTAGAGGAAGAGAGTTAATTGCACTCAGATCTCCAGCTGTTTTTGCTGTAACTCTAAGTTAATTGTAGGGTCTGTACCTTATCAAAGGCTTCCTAAGTTTGCTAATGATCAAGCTGAAATGGAAAGACCACATTTAGAAAGTAGCTGCATTGACAAACAAGTACTAGCCCCCAAAAAGGAACTAGACCAGAGTTTCATCGGCCTGGGACAATAAACATTCTCTTGGGTGACCCTTATTATAGTCTCTCGTAGGCAGGCTTCCTTTGCCCTCTCTGCCTGTACGGGGGAGGCAGGTGGGGAGTCCGATAACAGGACTCCTAAGAATTCCATACCTTTAAACTGGACTTGAGTGATTCTGAGAAACTCTCTCTTTCTTCTTTGTTAAAGTTGACCCAGGTTTCTATTGCCTCCGATGGGTTCTGGGAACGTGGGACACCATCTGGAATAGGGGGAGAGCAGAGGGAAAAGGCTGGCACGGTCATCCAGAAGGCTCAGGGACAAACACAACACTCACCTACCTTTCTCTTAGGAGAAAAATAACCAAGCTCAAATTAAGCTACCCAGAGTTGCTAAAGGGGGAGAAGGGAGGGTTCATGCCCTAAGGTTCCCACTTTCCACCAAGGGTGTGCAGAGCAAGGTCGGCTTCATCGGCCTGAACCCCGGGGATTCGCCCATAGCGGTGACTCCTTAAATTTTTTTCCAGCTGTTTGAGAGATGGAACACCCGAGCGCTCTCCCCGGCTTACCTTTGATGATGTCAGCGAGGAGGTGCTGGGGCAGGTGCAGGAACTCCTCCGTGTCCCGCAGCTGGGCCAGGTGCGTCTTGGCGCAGTGCTTGGCCGCGGCGTAGAGCTCGGGGTCGCTGTGTCTGTCGGCCAGCCACATCACCTGCAGGCAGTTGGCCACCTGCACGGTGCGGGCCAGGAAGCGCGAGCACTCCTCGAAGAGGGCGGTCAGCTGGTACATGTCGGACACCTCGTAGATGTCCTGCAGCTCCTCGGCGCGCAGCTTCACCGTGCCGTGGTAGATGTAGTCCACCAGCAGCTGGAACACGGACTCGCTGACGTCCTGCAGCACGATCACGCGGTTGTGCGCCTCCCGCAGCTTGGTCGTGAACATGGACCTGAAGAAGCAGCTCTGGGCCGACAGCACGAGCCGGTGCAGCTGGAACTCGCGGCCCTCCACCGAGATGGTCACGTCGGCGAAGAGCTCTTCCTCCAGGCACAGCTTCAGGATGCCCTGGGCCACGCGGCCCGAGTGGGACCGGTCCCGGAACGTGTAGTTCACGAAGTAGTTCTCCTCCGTCGAGTCCCCGGGCCACTCCATGGCGGCCGTCTGCAAGGCAAAGCTCGGTCAGGGCCGACCGGGACGCGTCGAGTTAAAGGGAGCGGGGCGGGGCCACGGGCAGGGGCGGGGCCGCCCAGGTGCGGCCTGGAAGCTCCTCGCGGCCCGCCCTCTCCTTCCCCGCATACGTCATCGCCACTTCCGCCGCGTACCCCGGCTCTCGCAACCTGCTCTCCTGGTGCTGCGCCACCCCGCTCGCTCGCGCCTGTCTTGGCTTCCGGAGGTGGGGGGAGGGGGGGTGCCTCACCGGCGCTCTCTAGTTCCCTCGCTCGCTAGATCACCCGCGCCCCCCGTTGTCATCTCATACACCGGAACCTCTGGCTCGGAGCCCACGTTCCCCGGATCCGCCGCCCCTTTCCGCTTCCGGTCCGTGCCCTTGGCGCTCCGTCTCGGGCTAGGCGTCCTAGGGACATGATGGCGGCAGCCGGGGGCCTGCTGCGGGCTCTCGTAGGGGCGGCCGGAGCGCGGGCGCGGGGTGAGCCGCGGGCAGGCCGGGGCTCGGGTGAGCTGAGGGCGGGGGGCGCTGGGAATTCTCTCAGGCCTAGCTGAGGCCGCGTCTGTGCTTGCAGGGGCGGCGCGCGCTGGGGCCCTGCTGCCCGTGAGGAGGGAGAGCGGCCCGGGAGCCCGCGACCAGGCGGCGGCGAGCCCGTACCGTGAGTAGTGCCCCGGGGATGGGGGGAGGGAAAGACCCGGTCGGGTCGGTCTGCGTGTGAGCAACGGCGGAAGCGCTGGGGATGGAGCGGAAGCCGTGTCCGGCCGCGGGGGGTTCTGGGGGGCTCTAGATTGTCATCCACTAGACCGGGGTTCTCCCTCTGGTCTCGGGTGACAGCGCGGCCTCTCCGGCCCCAGGTCCCGTTTCGCCCACGAGCGCTTGGAGCGGGGGTACGCTCCTACCGAGCCCGCGGGTGCTTCTGGGCAGACTGGCCGCAGTGGCCGGCCGGCCTCGCCTTATGCGCGGGAGCCGATGCGGGATCTCCCTGGATCTAAACGTTAACTCCGAAAATGGGGATAAAGTGACTCGTCCCGGGCCAGAGAACGCGGACCTCACTCAGGCTTCTTTCTGTCCCTGCTCCCTCGTCCGCTGCCACTTACGCCGAGGCCCCACCGGGACGTTCCCAGAGGCTATGCCAGGGTGGAAAACGCCTGGCCGGGACCGGGACAAATGAGTCACTGACTCAGGCCAAGACCTGCCTGGAAGGCTTCCAGGAAGGGCCTTGGCCCTCAGAAAATGTTGTTTCTTTTTCCTGTTCCTTTTCAGCCACAATTAAACAATGGGACGAAGTAACCCATAAGCAGCTCTCTGCTTTTGGGGAATATGTGGCCGAGATCCTGCCCAAATACGTGCAGCAGGTTCAGGTAGGTGATTCTCATCTTTGGGTGCTGGGGTGTGGCTGTGGGGGGAGCCTGGTCTCCAGCACGACCAAACTTCCACCTGGTCTGCCCCAGATGAAAAGCCTTAAGCCTGATTGCTCCCTGCCTTCAGAAGCTCTGGTTTCCCTTTTCCCGTTTCCTAGGTGTCCTGCTTCAACGAACTGGAGATCTGCATCCATCCTGACGGAATCATCCCGGTGCTGACATTCCTCAAAGATCATACCAATGCCCAGTTCAAGTCCTTGGCTGACTTGGGAGCAGTTGATGTCCCAACCCGGCAGAACCGTTTTGAGGTAGATGGGGAGAATGGAGAAGATGGGAAAGTTAGAGAGGTGCCCTGGGGTGTTTGTAGAAGCTTCTGTTGTGGAATCATCTATTTATCCACTGGGGATTTGCGGTGGTTTCTGGTTTTGCACGTTCCCCATCGTGGACCACAGCCCCTCCCTGCCTGAGGAAACAGCGTCCTGAGCCATGATAACGTCAGATTTAGCCCATCAGTCTGGGTGACAGGCAGTCCCTTCTCAGACTGTGTTTGAAACCTTCCAGAACTTGTGCTTTCAGATGGAGGCAGCAGAATGGAACTTGATTAGGGGAGTGTTAGCATTTATGTGAGCCCAAACATGCCTATTCTAGTGCGTTCGTGAGGAAACGCCACCAGCCGGGGTACTTCTTTTCTTTCTCCCACAAGATTAGTGAGTTTGAAACTTTGTAAAATAGTGGCAAAATAGACCCTATTATGTTTTTGTGGATTTAGTTATCCTAGGAGCTTTTATGACGGACCCTGTCCCCACTCGGCATAGTACCATCTAGGGTTTTGGAATCCTACACCCTCCTTGGCTCGGGAGCAATTGCTGCTGGATACTGGCCCATCGATAAAAGAGGGTCCTCATAGGGAACCACCAGCAGGTGGCTTGTAGCACCACCTACTGACTGGGATTCCAGAATTGCTAAGAGCACTCAAGAGCTAATGGGGGAGGGAGGGGCTTAGGGATGTCACAGCCACTCTAGAGTGTAGGTCGGTAAGGTAGGCCAAGCCACAGGTGCACTTGGGAGTTCAGGGGCAGCTGAGTGTCTGGAGGGGAGGGAGGGCACAGCAACTCTTGGAAACGAGAGGATTATACTCATTATTCCACATGCTTCTCCATTTTTAGTTCAGGCTTACATCAGCCCCACTGCTCTCCCTGGAGCCCAAAGGAGAACCGGGTTCCCATTTTCCTTTTTCAGCTTGTCTATAATCTGCTTTCTCTGCGCTTCAATACTCGGATCCGAGTGAAGACGTATGCAGATGAGTTGACACCTGTGGAATCTGCGGTCTCAGTGCACAAAGCTGCCAACTGGTATGAAAGGGAGGTGAGTTCCTCCAGTTTGAAAATGGAATGGTGTAGTTAGAAGGGCCAGAAATGACTCCAGGAACTGTGAGCCTGGCATTTGGATTCCTTTCTTCTAGATCTGGGACATGTTTGGAGTCTTTTTTGCCAATCACCCCGATCTCAGAAGGATCCTGACAGACTACGGTTTTGAGGGCCATCCTTTCCGGAAGGACTTTCCCCTTTCCGGCTATGTAGAGGTACGGGAGTTTGTGATTCTGTGATCTGTCGTGTCCCCACCCCCACTCCCTCTTTCAGATCAGAGCCTCTAGGATCTTTCCAGAAGAAGGTCTTCCATGTTCCACTCCCCAGTCTCTCCCTGCTTCTCCCTCGCCCCCAGTTCAGCCTCACAGACTGTCTGCTTGAATGCCTTTGTTTCCCAGAAGAAGAAATGGAAGCCCAGGGAAGTGACCTTGAATGAAGTCAGGCACAGCTGCTAGGCTTTGATAGCAGGTTCTCTGGCCCCTGCATTTTGTGGTTGGACAGACATCAGTCCGCTGCCCGGGGCCAGTAAGGACTTGCCTGTAGGATGTTTCGAGTTGTTGGGGGGGAGGGGCACCCTGCGGGAGAGGCTGGGGACCTTCCATGTACTTGACCCCATCCCATCCCTGAGCCTCCTAATGAGATGTGTGGGTGTGGGGATGTGGCTCTCATGTAGCATCAGTGTGACTGATACTTGTTAAATGCCTGCCGAAGGCCGGGCACTGGGCTAGGCACATGGGTGCCAAGACAAAAAGACAACTTTTTCGAGCTTGCTTTCTACAACTTGGACCCAGCCAGTTCCTCAGCAAGCACCTTGCCTATGATGTGCCAGATGCTTCTAGGCCTTGGGGGTGCTCACACAAAAGAAGAAGTCTCTTCTCAAGGAGTTTAACTTTTATTGAAGAGACATCTGTATGCAAATAGAAACTGAGTCAGTTCAAAGCGTGTAACTACATTTGATTTTGAGGGGAAAGGCAAGATCAGGAAGGGCTTTCACGTGGAAGCATTCCAAGCAGCTTGAGCGAGGAGGGCAGCGGTGGATGGACATGGGACGGAGAGGACTTTGGGGGGGGGGGCTGTTTGGCTGGATCTTGGGGTGTGTGTGGGAGTCTTACACAGAGAAGCTAGAAAGTCTTAAAAGATTTACAAATGTAGTCATTCGGAGGATTCAGTTACAAAGCAGGGGCCTACACAGCACAATGTGGGAGGGGCAACCCCATTCCTCCAGCACAGCTAAAGAAATCAAAGCGTATCCACTGTGGGGAATAATCAGGAGCTATTGCCCCTCTGCCCATTGGGCTAAAGACCCATATTCACATTTGTTCTTTAATTACCTGACTCTGGGACCCTTCCATGACTCCATCAGCCCCTCTGTTACTTCTCTAAGGCCCACGGGGTCATGGATTTTGTGTGACGGCACTATGTCAGCGGGGGTGGTGATCTGGGCACAGCTGGCATAGGAGCAGAAAGGCCAGGGCAGCCATTCAGGGCTCTGCGCCCCCGAGCCTGCCCCGGCGTCAGCAGCAGCCCTTCCCTTTTACAGGTCCGCTATGACGATGAGGTGAAGCGGGTGGTGGCAGAGCCGGTGGAGCTGTCCCAGGAGTTCCGGAAGTTTGATCTGAACAGCCCCTGGGAGGCTTTCCCTGCCTTTCGCCAGCCTCCAGAGAGCCCCAAACTTGAGGCTGGAGACAAGAGTCCTGAAGCAAAATAGCTTCTAGTGAGAGCAGAGCCCGCCTTGTCACTGAACATTTCTGTAAATAAAATCATACCTGTACCTTCAGCTTCCTCTTTATTGGTGCCCATGAAAACCCAGGGAGCTTTGGGGGTCCTTTGTTCATTCTCTATGCCCGTGAGACATGACAGGGAGCATGTCAGTTGGAGGTTAATGGCAATAGCTTGGAGTGAGCCAGCCACGCACCCAGCATCCAACAAGATCCAGTCTTGGTGCAGGCGGCCACGAGTCCAGACAAGATCTGGTTCTGGAGATGAGCCGGGGAGGGGACTGGCAGAGGCTAATCAATTGGATCCCAGAACCCGCCCTGGTCCAAGGCTTTGTCTAAGAGGATGGCGGAGTCCTGAGTTAGCAGTTTGGGCTGGTAAACTGCCTTGTTTAGGACCAAGGAGAAACATCCTGGCCCCCCCATCCTTTCATTCTGCACAATGTGACAGTAGCCCTTGGCATCACTTTAGGGAACTGAGCCCGCTCCTGTTCATGGGGCTTGCTAGACTTCCAGGATGGCACTTTTGAGAGGCTGGGGAGACTTGCCAGGGTTGGGAGTGAGGAATCAAGTGTGTGGAGAGGCTGCGGAAAGGGACCGGCCGGCTCAGGGGCACTCTGAGCTCTGAGCGGCCCTCTCAGGGACAGGGTGTTCTTGCCTGCTGAGGAAGTCCCAGAGCGCTGGCTGTGACGCGTATTAGGAGCACAAGAAGTGTGACGGGGTCACCGGAGCCAGCACCGACACCCTGAGGGGGTGAGTTGGGTTGCAACTATTTGCTACCAAACACCCTGTTTTTATTAACGGGACGTCCCAGCCAACTGGGCATAAGCCGAGGAAAAGGCCCGGAACAGCAGGGAAAGGGGGCTCCGACTGCCAGAAAAGCTAATTCCTCCAGTTCGAGGATGCGAAGTGCCCCAGAGAGCCAAGGAGCCTCCAGCCAGCCCCACCCTGCTCTCCATTGGAGACAGATGGAGTGTGAGGAAGAGCTGGTTCCAGCGGAAAGTTGGAGCTGCGGCAGACGGAGGAGCCGGACCCTTCCTACGTGGCATGGCCCCGGATATGCAGCTCCGCAGCTGGCTCTGGGCAGTCCTGTGCCTCCAGCTCCCTGTGGGGGCTGCGTCCCGATGGCATCCAGGTTAGACCAAGGGACGGGCAGCAGGATGGCAGGGCCATCCCAGGGGGCGGGGGCCGGGGGCGGGGAGCTGGGGGCGGCTGGATGGGATGAAGTTGCTCAGACTTCCCTCCTCACTGCCCCTGTCCCAGACTCCAGACAATCCTGGACTACAAAGGGAGGACCCTGCAAGTCTCTGGCTCCAGGCCGGAGAGGTCGCCCTCAGCCTCAGAGGCCAGAAGGCCTCTGCTCAGCCCGACAGCTTTCCCTCTGAGGCCCTGAGCCAGGAAGTAATGACCCAAAGGACTGCCCGTTGCCTTTGCCTGGAGCCAGAGCTTTCAGGCCCTCCTGCCAGTAGGGTACCAAGGGAGTCTGGGGCAACGCCCTCCCCTGTCAGGGGCATGAGATGGCTCTCTTCCCTGTCCTGGGACTCGCCACATCCTCCCCACCAGAAAGGATCCTCTGCCCCAGTAAAGCCTGGAAAACTGATTCTTGTGGAAAAAGGCCCTGCGGGCGCCCGACAGGCTCCAGGCCGGGGTGGATTGTGGGCTAGCCTAAGCTATGGGACAGTCCCTCCCAGAGGCAAGGCCCGGGACTGGGCATGTTATGGGAAGGAGGACTGGGCTAGGACTGAGCTGCCAGAAACAGGAGCTTGGAGTGGGGGCCGGGAGGCAGCCAGTGCAGACGCTCCATGTTTGTATCAGGCTCTTTCCCGTGAGCAAGGGTGGAAACGGTGGATTTATTTGGAGGTCAAAGACCGGGTTCAGAATTCCAATTCTGCCACTTATCATCCGAGGGACCCCGGCAAGTCACCTGCACTCTGCTTCTCAATTTTCTGTAGCAAGAGGGGATAGGACTCCACAATCTCTGCTCCCTTCCTGGTCCAGATTCCCGATCCTGTGGTCTTTCGGGGCCCTGAAGCAGGGCAGCTAGTGGGCCAGGATGTCGGAGAGACACCCGGCTTGTTCTACAGACAGATGCTTAGAGTGAGGGCCGAGGCTAGGGAAAGGGCCAGGAGGCCCTGAAACCTGTGTCTGGTTCTCAGGAGGGCCTATGGACAGTGCTGATGTGGGCGGTGTTCCCCTGGAGCCCGAGCAGCCGGACCTGATGTTTGAGGTCACTGACCAAGGCCAGGACTTGCTGCCTGGGGATGGCGTGGGTTCAGGAAGGAGCTTAATTAAGGCCCAACATGGGTGGGGAGAATCCCAGGGGGTCCCTAAGTCCTGGGAGACCTCACCTGCCCTGGGGGTCCCTGAGCCCTGGGAGAGCCTTGCCCTGCCCAGGGCTCCAGCATAATTCAACCTTCTGTCCCGAGGTCCTCTCCCAGCTGACCTGTAACTCCTCCTTGTCAAAGCCCTGCCTGCCCTGTTTCCCAAGACCTGCTCGGACCCCGTTTCAGTCCTGGCACTAGGGCCCCGTTTGCCCCTGACTAGTGCGTCTCCTTGACTTCTCCCACCGTCCTCCCCTGAAATCCCACTTTCTCTTTAGTTCCTGTGGTCAGGTTTGGAGCTGGACGCCCTGGGACAGCTCCACCTCCAGGACGAGGAGCTGGCATCGACGCGCCCCGGCCGCCGGCTCGGCCTCTCCCTCCAGCATTGGGTCCCCAGCACCCTGGCGGGCACCGAGCAGCAGCTGAGGCACTGGCGCCGGGCCGCTCCCCTGAGCCCCGCAGACTTCCAGCGGCTGCTGCTCGCCGGCGTGTCCTGTGTCTATCGCCTCCAGGCCGCTGGCGAGGGTGAAGAGAGGGCTCACTGGGCCCAGCTCTTCTCTCTTGTGGCCCAGGAAGTGCTCCAGGACCTGTGCAAGGACCACTGCCCCCGGGGCCAGACCCCCTTGCTGAGTCCTTGGGCCTTCCCCGGTGACCCACCCCAACATCGCTCCAGCCCCTGAGCCCTGGCGTGGGACACTGAGCATCCCCTGCTTCTTTCCAGCTCACTCCCCCAGCTCCACCTGCGGGGGCTCAGCTTCTTCCTGTGCTCTTGCCCCTTTCTCAGACCCGTAGTCCTGGGGAGCACAGAGGGAGTCACTGGGCCACTCGGGGCCTCGGCCTCCTCACCTGTAAAGTGAGAATTCTAATGTGCCTTTCAACTCTAAATCCTGCTGTGTGTGTAAATATGGATCCATATAGACATATACGTGTGTGTATATATAAAATCACATAATCATGTCCATATCGTATGCATGTATAGGTCCGTGTGCACATGTATACACACACACACACACACACACACACACACACACACACACAATTTCTATGGATGGAGGGATCAGAGAAATGAAAGGAGCAGCCCTTCCCAAGAGCCCTTACAGAGAGATCAGGAAACATGGTGAACCCGCCTAGAGGGGGACATTAGGAATTTCGGAGGGACCCGGCCTACTGGCAGAGCGAGGGATAGAAAAAGAAAACTTTTCCCAGCCCTCAACTTGACCTTGACTTTCAGTTCTACAGGTCGGCCATAAGCCCAACTCCCAATCCCGTAACTTACTGAAAAAATGTTCAGCAATAAAATGAAGTGAAGAAGGTTTGGAGCAAGGAGCCAGGAAGCTGCTGCCTGTACCCGGGAACAATGAGGAGGGACAATGCTCAGGCTATCCCTGCCATCTTAACCGGAGACCAGCCCACCCTCGTGGGAGAGCCAAGTGCCCGGAATAACAGGTCAAGGCAATCTCTTCTTGTGGCTCAACTGATTATTGCAAAGTTCTGGGTTAACTCACAGAGGTCAGATGGGGCTTTCCCATTGCTAAGGAGGCAGGAACTGAGCTGTAATGGCGGTGGGGGAGGAAGGGGCTGGACTGATGTTCCTTCCAAGAATCTCAAGTGGAACACAAGCATTGGGAGGAGCAGAAAATGGACCACTGGGCTCTCCCAGCCTGCCCCCCAGACTCCCCGCGGCCTAGGCTCCAGAGCAACCCTGACCGTCTGTGCCAATCTTGCCCTAAAACACTGCCCATCTGCTCTGCGGTGACAGTCTGCCGGGCCAAGGGTCACGTCCTTTCCTCCCAGGGCCGGTTCATCCACGTGGGAACAAGCCAGACATAGGGAAGCTCACCTCCTCCCTGGCCCTGACAAGGAATTAGGGTGGGCCCGGGGTTGGATGGTGGGTTCCTGAGGGGTCCTAACACGGAAGGAGGGAGGGGCCGGCGCTTGCATGAGGATAGCTAAGGAGATTCACCAAGGAGAGTCCATGAGCCCCAAGGCGGGGAGAGAAGGTCTGGAGGGGAGTCGGGTGACAGGATCCTGCCTCGGGTGAGGGCATGGGGAAGTCGAGGCAGACGGGAAGGGAAGGTGGGCGGGGGCGAAGGAGGCCCCACCAGCATCTGTACTGCCTTTTCTTCCCTCAGGGACTGCCCACTCCAGCCCTCCGCCTCCAGAACCAGCGTTCTCCCCTCCCTAGTCCCTCCCCCTCCCCAAAGAGCACCTCTTTCTCTCTCCCAGGCCCCGGCTGTATATACCAGAGCAGAGTCTGGTTTTTTCATGCTCTGTCTAGCACCACTCCCAGCGCTTAATAAATGCTTATTGACGAATGATTTTCCCGGACCACGGTGTTGCCTTCTTCCCCTCTCCCTCCTCCCTCCCTCTCTCCTTCTCTCCCTCCCATCCCTCCCTTCCCCCCCCTCCCCCCCCCGGCTTGGGGCGGAACCCGAGAGAGTTCTGGCTCGGCTCTTGGACTCCTCGGAGCCCCGCTTTATTGGCCCAGACCCCGTCCAGTCGGTTCCTGCAGCACCTGCGGCCTTCACGCTCGCCCCGAAGGCGGACGGAGCAGTTGGGCCCCACCCCCACCCCGACCCTAAAGCCAGACCCGGCCGTCCGCGGCATGCACCCCTCCCCCTCCCGTCCCCCGCTGCGTCCGCCGTGCCCACGGGCCCCCGGGAGGCCGGCTCAGGGGCCCGCCGCGCCGTCGGGGTAGACCAGGAAGCCGGTGAAGGTGATGTACTTGCCGTGGTTGCTGTAGGCCCCGTAGCCCTCGTGCTGGTGACTCTGGAGCCAGACCGTGTCCCCCGGCTTCAGGGCCAGCATCACGCTCTGGCTCTGCATTTCGCGCCTCCGCGAGGGGCTGTCATCGTAAATCATGGCCTGGACCTCGTCGCGGTTCTTCATCAGCTTCACCGACAGCATCTTATGGGGCATCTTGCCGATGGTGAAGGAGAAGTAGTAGGCCCCGGGCAGGCGGCAGCGGAAGAGCCCGGCCGCGGCGTCGAAGTCCCCTCCGATGTTGACGAACTCCGTGTCGAAGGTCAGCGGCCGGTGGCGGACGGCCGGCGCTTCGTCGATGCCCACCAGGCTCTCGGAGCGCGCGGCCGAGAAGGCGGAGCGGGGGTCGGGCTCGGCGGCCCCGGGGAGCTGGCCCGCCGGGCCCTGCCGGCTGTGGAAGTAGGAGGAGGTGTCCGGGTAGATGAGGTAGCCGCTGAAGGTGGTGCAGGGCCCCGCCGCCGAGCCGTAGAGGGCGTACTGGGGGTCCCCGTGGAGACGCAGCCAGACCGTGTCCCCGTAGTCCAGCTGCAGCATGGCGCTCTGGCTGGCCGCCTTGCGCTCCGGCCGCTGCTGCTCGTCGAAGGCCAGGGCTTGCACCTCATTCCTGTTCCTCACCAGCATCACCGAGAGGCTCTTCTGGGGGTACTTGCCCACGGTGAAGGAGAAGTAGTAGGCCCCTGGAACTCGGCAGCGGAACGTGCCCGTGGCGGGGTCGAAGTCGCCTCCGATGTTAACGTAGACCTTGTCGAAGGTCACTGCCATCTCCGTCGTGCCCTCCAGGCTGCTGGTCCGGGCCACGGAGAAGGCCGAGCGCAGCTCGGAACCCGAACCCAGTGCCCAGCAGGCCACAGGGCCGAGCAGGCTCAGCAGAAACCCGGCGGGCAGCAGCGCCATGGCCCCTGCAAGGGAAGGGAGGGAGGGGGCCCATTGAAGGCAAGCCCAGCTCCCCACGCAGATCCTTCGGGAAGGTCTGGCCAGCTTGGCTTCCAGGGAAAGGCAGCATGGCCCTCCATTCTGGGCCAGCCGTGGGGCTAGTGACTGGGGGAGGGAGTGCTAGGAGGGGCTGCAGAGAGGGGGGGAAAAACTAGACTTGTAATAGGTGGGAGGAGATCTAGAAGCAATCCTTCCCTGGGCTGGGGAACTCATCTGTAAAAGGAGCGCTTTCCACTAGATTACTTCTCGAGTCCCTTCCCACTCAGAGTCGGTGATGTCATCCCCTGTGAACAGGACTGGTGGGTAATAAGACTATTCAGCCCACCTACACCCCAATCCTGGCTCACATGTACTTAGTGCCTTATTGGCAGTCCAGGACCAGTTCTCAATTTAAAAACCGTCATCCACTCTAAAGTCTGAACTTGCTGAGACCCTGAGATACAAAGGCCCGAGAAGCCACTGCCCGGACAAAAGGAGCCATTTCTGCAATTTTTTCAAGGGAGGAGCCCCTCACATGGGACCAATTCGATTCACCTACTTCTAAAATCAGCCCTGACTACAGACAGAAAATCCCAGAGGATCCCAGGGAACAGACATAATATAGCCACCTTAGATCCTTCTTGTTCTATATACACTCTGTATATACATGTCTGTATACAGAGCAAGACATTCTGGGTAATGGACCATGGAACCTGGGAGGAAGGCTGGTGAGAACTACAAGAATCATGCTTTGGGGGTGAGAGTAGACCATGTCTTTAATCACACTATGCAGGAAGTCACTGTGTAGAGGGTGCTCTAGGCTTTATTCTGGAACCTGGGGCTAGGGGCCAGCTCTGTGCTTGCCTGTAATCAGGCCCTTCTCTCTGGTTCCTAAGAAAGTTCAAAGGCCCAATAGGAATTGAGTGGGACCTGGGAATAGGCTACAGATGAGAATCTATCAGGAGCCCATCAGGAAAGAGTCCCAAGCCCAGAACAGAGGGCAGCTGGTTCCCAGCTCTTACCTGTCCCCCCTAATCTCTGCTGCTCTGATCCCTGCCTCTGCCCCTGAGGAGCCTCGATACCTCTCCTCCCATCGCTCCTACCCTTCAGTCTCCATCACTTGCCTAAGCTGCTCATTCCTCCCCTTCCACAGCCCCCCCCCCCAGTTCCCTTCTTGGCTCATCCCAGACCCTTCCTCCCCCCTCCCTCCCCCATTGCTTACTCTGCTTCTGTTCAGTCCACCCCCAGATGAAGAGAAATGTTCACTTAGAAATTCCAGGGAAGATAGAGCTGGAGCAAATCCCAGAAGTTGTCAATTCAGACTCAGTTTCTCCTTTTGCACACTGGAGGGAAGACAGGTGGATCCGGCCTTTGTAAAAACAAAGAGACAGACAAAAATCTCCCAAACTCAAGTTTCACCCAAGGGAACAGGGAAACTGCTCAGCTCTGCCCAGCCCCTCCCCGTTCTATTTTTAGAGGATTCTGAGTGGGTAGAACCTTACAGATCAGATAGTCCAGCTCTTCATTTTATAAATGTGGAAGTGGAAAGGAAGGGAAATGACCTGTCCAAGGTAACTCAACTGGCTAGTGGCAAAGCCAGGCCTAGAATAAGCAGGGACCCCCACGATCCATTTCATTCTCTTCTGTGTCTTAGCTTCTTCCTGATCTCTCTTTTCACCTCCCCCACGTCCCAGCCTCCCGTCACCCTCTTCCCTTGTCCATGGTGCAGCTGGCTGGAGACCCTCCTCCATCCTCCATGCTATGTGGCAGCTTCTGGAGGAGGGGATGGGAGGGGGTGTGTGGAGGGGGGGGCGATGTGGAGGGGGTGTCATCACTCTCCACCTGCCCTTGGCCCCTCCATCCGCCAGCATTTCCATCCCCAAATTCGGAGCCCAGCCCCTCCCGGGCCCAATGGGTGCCCTCCCCCAGCCCCCCACAGATGGGAGGCAGCACTGGCCAGGGACTTAAAGGCTGTTCCCCTCCCTCACCAGGTGGGGCCTTAAATCATAAAGGAGAGAAAACTGGGACAGGGACAGAGAGCAGCTCGCAGAGGCAACGGCAAGAAACGGCAAATGCAGCGAGCTCCAGCCCAGGGAGAAAGCCCCCGCCCCTTCCAAGTGTGGCCCCGGGCCCGCTCAGACCCCAGCCCCCCTCTCCGGCAGGAGTGCCCCCCGTGGTCTCCCCCCCGCGAGACCCGCCGCCTCCTGCTACCTATGTGTGCACCGCGGGGCCGAACCCCCTTAAATGCGCCCCCCGGCCCGGGAACAGCCCCCTCCAGGGCGGAGCCCCCCCAGGGAGAGGACCTCGGGGACCCTCCCGCCCCGCCACCTTCCACCCGCCAACAAGCCCTTGGTCCCCTCCGCGGTCCTGGAAAGGGCTTCTAAGGAGGAAGCCCCCCGGGCTCCGGCCGCGCTCACCTGGCCGTGTCCGGGAGCTCCCGCGATCCCCCGATCGGAGCCGGGCTCCGGGCTGCGCACTGACAGCCGGGACAGCACCGAGGACAGCGCGAGCGGCGGAGCGCTGCGGTGGCTGGCGACTGCGGGCGGGCCAGCGGGGAGCCGGAGGGGCGGGGGCCGGAGGACACGGGGGGAGGGGGAGCGCGGGGGGCGCTCGGGGCTGGGGGGGCCGGGGACAGATGGAGGGAGGGAGGAGCGGGAGAGGAGGCGCAACTGCAGGTGGGCGAGGAAGAGAAATGAAGGAGAGGGTGGAAAGGAAGAGGGAAAGGGGTTGTGGAGTGTGTGTGTGTGTGTGTGTGTGTGTGTCTGTGTCTGTGTCTGTATGTGTCCGTGTCTGTGTCTGTGTTCGGGCAACCAGCGGCTGTGCTCAATGTTTGTTGAATGAATAAAGCACCCCCTGCATCCTTGACACAGCTCAGTCAGGACCTCTCTGGGCCTATCTGGGGGGACGCAGGACCCCTGCAGGGCTGCCATTGGCAGCTCTAGAAATGTCACTGTGTCACTTGCCAACAAAAAGGAGGAGGGTGGAAGTCATTGTCCGAAGGCATGCCCAAGGGGAGGGGAGGCGGGCTGGCCCTTTGGTGAGGGCAAGGACGACAAATACCCGCTGAGCTGCCCAGGGACCCAATGGTACCAGGAAGGAACGCCAGAGTCCCCGGGGCCTTCCATTCTTCTCAAAGGCATTGGGCGTGTGTGTGGGGACAAATGCCGAGAATCCTAGAGGGGCTGAGATCTGCAACAGGCAGAGAGAGGCTTCTGGCCTCCAGGGGAACTTCTAAGTCTCCAAGGATCAATGTGTAGACATTGGGAAAAGAAGGGGAGGAAACCAGAGAGACTTTCAAGCAGCTGGGGAGTCAGCTGGGAGGGTCTTGGTGGTTTCAGGAGACAAGGATTTAGGGGGACACTTTGGGTTATGCTTTCTTCCTTGAACTTGTGGGATCACCACAATCTCCCTCCAAAGAGCGATTTCCCATCCCACCCCATCCCAGAAACTTTCACTGACATTACCACAAGGAACACTGGGTTCTCTGAGGGAAGGCTGGGCCACTGGGACGTGAGCCCTCAGGCCGAAAAGGCTTCAGGTAGAGCGCCTGGGTGCTCTGAGGACCATTCTGCTTCAGGTGAGAACCTTCCTACCGGATGAGCACAGGACAGGCTATGGATTTTTCAGCCACCTCAGCTTTCTACTAAATCACAAAAGGGTTGCAATCTGCATTGGTGGACAGCATGCCCACACCAACCAAACTCAGACTGGAAGTACCGAAATCATAAGGAAATTGAAGATGGAGGGATGGAGTACCTTGCCAAAGGTCAAAGTGAGGTAAGGGGCTAAGCTAAAACTCTGTTCTTCTGGACAAGGGTGAGATCCATTGAAGGTTCAAGATGGGGGCAAAGAAGCTCTTCGGTGGAGAGGGGACAAGAAGGAGGGTAGCAGATCTGAGAGAATGGGAAAAGAAAGGTTGCCATGGTTTAATTCCCATAGCATTATCAATGTCTCTCACCAGCTCCTAACCTTGGTATCATCCTCAACCCCTGGCTTGCCCTCAGGCCACGGATCCAACAGCATCTTTCCTCTCCATTCCTTTTTCTTCTCCCAGTGGTCACTCTGGTGCAGGCCTTCATCCCCTCACCTCCCAATTTTTTGCAATAGTTCTCTGCCTCAAGTCTCTCCCCCTCCGATCCATCTTCCGCATGGCCGCCAGGTCTAATCATGTCATATCCCACCAACAACATCCCTGCTCCTTCATTCAAGAAGCTGTACTAGGTGCCTATTACCTCCCGACTCAAATAGAAAATCTTGGGCCCTTCACAATCTGACCCCTTCCTCTCTTTCTCCTTCCTTCTCTAATCTAGCTATGATGTTCCTTGAATATAACATTTCATCTCCCTCCTGACTGTTCACTACCTGTCTCACTGGAACTCTTCCTTCCTTCCCTCCGCCTCCTAGCTTCACTGGCTCCAATCTCACTTTCTACGGTCTCCTCTCTCGCCCCACAATGCCTTGCCTCTGACATGCTCTCTCACTCGTGTAACATAGATCCTTGAATATCCATTTTTTGCATGTTGTCTCCCCAAATTAGATGTGAGCTTCTTGAGGGCAGGGGGTGTATTTTCTTCCTAGCTTTTCTTTGTAGTCCCAGGGCTTAGAATAGTGTCTGGCCACATAGTTAAATGCTCATTTAATGTTTCTTCCTAACAGATCTGAAGAGGTGGTGACAGATTAAGATGGGGCAAAAGGGAAACTTCTTGGCCACATGAGGGGATCATTCTGGATTTCTCTGTAGGAGAGAGACAGAGACAGACAGACAGAGAAACAGATGGAGGCAGATACACACACAAAAAGAAAATGAGCAAACAAGAGAATGAGAGAGAGCAAGAGAAACGAGAGAGAATGAGAGAGAACAAAAGAGAAAAAACGAGAGAGAGAACGAAAGAGAATAAGGAGAGAGAGAGAGAAAGAGAGAAAGAGAAAGAGAGAGAGAGAGAGAGAGAGAGAGAGAGGAGAGAGAGAGAGAGAGAGAGAGAGAGAGAGAGAGAGAGAGAGAGAGAGAGAGAGAGAGAGCAGGGTTCAAAGCAAGATAGAATTAAGTAATAAGGCTATTTACAAATATAAATGAGAAGAATTTTAGGGGAAAAGGTAAGTAGAAAAAAGAGAGAGACAGACCTAGCTATAGACAGTTGCTCTATAGAAGCTGGAGGTTCTATGAGTTAAGAAACAAATAACAAAAAGTTACACTTAGATAATCTCTGTTGGAAAGGATTTTAGAAATAATTGATTCCAACTTCTCATAGGCTCCCTGCAGGAATTCTCTCTATGGGATCTCTGAAAGGAGGAGGTGGTTTAGTTACTTAGGCTCTGCCCAATTAGCTTTTTTTGATGGAAGCTGGAGGAGATGGATGGTGGAGACAAGGTAGGGAGGGTCAGCACTCAGTGGAAAGGTTGGAGTCCCTCCAAACAGTATAATTAAATCCCAGCAGGATCCTGCCTTGGGGTTCTGAGCCATGTGGTCCTTTTTCTGCTCTATAACAATGAGTTTCTCCAGGGAAAGGAAATCAGGACAGAAGGGAATGGGTCAAGGGCAAGAGGATTTCCAGTTATGGAATATGTTGAGACCTTCTGGAGGGTGAAAGTGCCAGGTCAGGGGAGGGCAGTTAAAACCCAAGGGAAGAGTTCTTTTTTAAGAGAGTGGAGTGTGCCAAAACCAGAAGTTATAGTGAAGAAATAATTTCTAGGAAGGATGAGACACTTATCAGACTTGTCAAAATCTACCTTGTCCTAAAAAGATGGAGCCTAATATAAGACCAATATAATACTGACCTGGCTGACTATGGGTCAGGATCTGGACGAAGATTCCTTGTCAAGCACCGAAAAAGAATCAAGAATGATTCGAGTCTAATTCCTTATACCTTCTCACAGAAGACAACTGTAACTTCGTAATTTTTCTCTTTGTTATTTTGAAATCAAATAGGTAATACGGTAGAGAGGTAGGGTTGACCATAAGAAAGATCTGGGTTCAAGTGCTGTCTCTGTTGCTTATACTGTCTATAATTCTGAGCAAATCACTTAACCTCTCAATGTTCCCAGACAGCTAAGATTGCAAATTACAGGGGAGTTATATTCTGTACAAGCTACTTATATAACCTCAACTGGGACCTCCCTGCCGCGAGGCAATGCTACTATATTTCCTTTATCAATTCACTCTCCCACTCTCTTCCAAACCTTTTCATCCCTCCCCAAATCTCTTCCTACCCTCTTGGCAGACAACCTCTCCTGATATTTTACAGAAAAAAAAATGGAGACCATTTACTCTTCTCTCCTCTTCTACCCCTTTCCCTTCCTTCTCTCTTCTTTCACATGAAGCGGCCTTATTCTTTACCAAGATTAACCCCTTTATCTGTTCAAGAGATCCCATTCCATCCTATCTCTTGCAACAGATTGTTCCCTCTGTCATTGCCATTCTCTCACTTCTTTTTAATGTCTATGAACATGCTCATGTGACCTCTCTTCCTTAAAAAAACAAAACTAAAAAAAAAAAAAAAACCTTACCCGATTCTTCCCTGCTAACTATCGTCCTAGATCTGTTCTGCTCTTTGTGGTTGAACTCCTTTAAAAAAAATGTCTACACTTGTGATGGAGAGAGCCATCTATTTGCAGAGAAAAGTCTGTGGCACTGAATGTGGATCATAACATAGTATTTATATCTTTTGTCGATTGCTTGCTTCCCCCCCGCCCCCTTTTCATTTTTTCCCTTTTTGATCTTTTTTTTTCCTTGTGTAGCATGATAACTGTGGGAATATATCTATAGAAGAACTGAACATGTTTAACCTATATTGGATCACTTGCTGTCTAGGAGAGGGGATTGGAGGAAGGGAGGGAGAACAATTTGGAACATGAGGTTTTGCAAGGGTGAATGTTGAGGATTATCTTTGAATGTATTTTGAAAATTAAAAGCTCTCATTTTTAAAAAAAGAAACAAAAAGAGACTGTCCACAGTGAGCGGCTCCAATTATTTCCTCTCCCCTCCTTTTAACTCATTTACAATCCAGCTTCTGGCCATTCCACCAGATCTGTTCTCTCCCAAGTTATCAACTATCACTTAGTTGATACATCCAATGGTTTTTTCCTCAGTCTTCATTCTCCTTCGATCTCCTGACCCTATTGATCCCTCTTTACTCCTTGATATTCTCTCTCTTCCAGGTTTTCTGGACATTTTCCTTGTTCTCCTCCTATCTCTCTGACCTCTCTCTGTTGCCAGAGTCTCTCTTCAATCACTCCCTCTAATCAGAGGTGACCCACTTTACATAACTTCACATGTTCTCATCAGCTCCCATTTATTTAATTACCATCTCTATGCTGATGTTTCTCAAACCCAACTTTCCTGCCCCAAAACATTTCTGCTATTTCCAATCTTGCATCTCCAATAGCTTTTCATACATCTCACTGGATGTCCAGTAGATATCTTAAACTCACATACAAAACTGAACTCCTTACCTTTCTTTCTAAACTTCTCCCCATTCATTGTACTCAGCAACAGGAGGATTGTGCAAGGATCAACTATGATAGACTTGGCTCTTCTCATCGGTTCAGCGATCCAAGGCAATTCCAATAAACTTTGGATGGAAAACACCATCCACATCCAGAGAGAGAACTATGGAGACTCATGCAGATCAAAGTATAATATTTTCACCTTTTTTCTTCTTGGTTTTTTTGCCACGGTTTTTCCCCTTTCTGATTTTTCTCTCTTGACATGACACATGGGGAAATATATTAAAACAAAAAAGAGAACTTATATGTATAACCTAAAAAAAAAATCTAAGAAAACCTTTTAAAAATGAAAAAAATAATTAACTTCTCCCTGACCTCTCCTATTACTATAGAAAGCAACACACACTCCTTCCAGTCCATCAGGCTCAAAAAGTAGGAGTCATCCTGGACTCCTCATCCTTTCTTATCCCCACCCCCATATTCAAGTTAGTGCCCAGGTCTATTGATTTCACCTCTGCAACATCTCCCAAAATATGCTCCCTTATCTCTTCTGATCTTGCCCTCATTAGTGTAGATCCTAATCCTTTCATGTCTCGACTGTTGCAATAACTACTGGTGAGTCTGTCTGCCTCAAGTCCCTCCCCACTCCAATTCATTCTCCATTCCACCACTAAAGTGATTTTCCTAAAATTTAGGTCCAATTGTCACTTCTCTTCTCTCCCATAAACTTGTGGGTCCCTATCATCTCCAGGATTAAGCACAATATACATCATCACAGCCCTCTCCTCCCTTTCCAGATTTTTATACCTTACTCCCCAAAGACCCTGACCTTCTGGCTTTTCAAGGAACAAGACATTGCATCTCTTGGTTCTGGCTCTTCCCCACACTTGGAACGATCTCTATTCCTTTCGATCCAGTGGCTCCCCAGCTTCCTTGAAGTCCCAACTAAGATTCCATCTCTCACATGAAGCCTGTTCCAACCCCTCTTATTGCTAAGACCTTCCCTCTCTGAAATATATATTTATTCTGTACTCTGTGTGGCTTATTCTCTCTCCTATTAAATTGTGAATTCTTCAAAGAGACTGTTCACTCTATCTCCAGCCTGTAGCACAGGGCACACTAAGCACTTAATTTAATATATTATTAATATATTAATGTTATATTAATATTATACAATTAATATAATAGAATGTGTAATAATATTAATATGTATTTAATATATAATATGTTTATCGACTAGCCAGTAAAATCACACACACACAGAAGGCATGTCTTGTATTACCGAAAAGCATTCTTAAAAACTTAAGGGATTTAATTAAGTGTCCTAGATCTTAAAAGGCAGTTCTAAGGAAGAATGGTAGGAGTTAGAGGCCACTAGGAGGAGCCAATAAGTTAACAGCAGAATGGTAGAGAGAGGAATCTTGGGGTCACTAGCCATTCCCTTCCAGAAAACCCCTTTTCACTCCATCTATTACAGAGTAGCATTCTTGTACCTCAGGGGGTTTTATGGATAATAAGAAGCATATTGGTCTTAGAATAAGGTGAGATCTGGGCGGAATACTAGGTCCACAACTCTCTGTGATTGCTTCCCCGTCAGTAAAATGGGCTACTAGCTATCATAGGCTTTTGTAGTGAGGCTCAAAAAGTATACAGTGTGTTCCAAAAAATTGTAGTTTAAACTTTTAAACAGAAAATCATTTTGAAGTCAATGTGTTAAGATTTTTAGAATACATTGTATAAAAATTTTTTGTAAATGTGAACGTGTTATTAAGTATTTGGGGGTCTCTGTAGAGAACACAGTATCCTTAAGGAGGGTTGAGGAAGAGGTTACTATTTATGATAGGGATTCTTTATCTTTTTTTTTTTTTTTAATATCACGAACTCCTTGAAAGTCTATAGACAACTCTGGAGTCCTACTCAAAATAATATTTTTAAATGCACAAAATCAAATACATAAGATTGAAAAGGAAACTAATTATATTGAAACTATAAAAAGTCTCAAAATAATGAAAACTAAGATACTTGGTTTCCCAGGTTCACATAGCTCATAAGTGTCTAAGGTCGGAATTAAGCTCATTTGAGTCTAAGCTCAGAGCACTGTCTGATGCCTCTAAAGTTAGGTTCTGAAATGTGTCCCTAAGTTTTCCAACCTCTGATCTTTAGTGCCTGCTCTAATATTCATCTTTTTTGCCCTTCTCCCTTCCTTCAGTCAGTGTTATAATGAACATGTGATGAGGTCGTCTCTAGAAATGTGGCATAGCCCGAAAACATTCCATTCCTTTGGCTGCCTTCTCCTGGCTGGGGTCGATTCCAGTGAAGGATTCTCTCCCATCTGCCATGTTTCTGACTCCCACGGACTTTTAAGACCCAAGAGTGGGAAAACCAAAGGTGAATGTGATGGTGGAGGTCATAGTTGTCTTCAGATCCTTGTGGATTCTTCCAGGAAATGCTTCCCCCTCCCCAGTCTCCCTTTCTCCAGAGCCCAGTTAAAACAGCCAAACCTTCCCTCGCTCTCATCCCTGGAATGTTGGCCACGCATCTCCCTGTTCCTGTCTCTCTGGGATGCCTTCAGGATCTTTGATCTTTAATTTCCCAATCTGGCACTATTAACAAGCATTCCTCTTAAGGATTGCAGTTGATTCCAGGACAGTTGCAATTTAACACAAATCTTAAGAAATATTTATCAGTCCCAGACCTGGGACTTTTACTCAAGGCAAAGTGGGTCCTTGTTGCCATTATCACCTTAGGATCCTGATCCATATAGGGACAGTGTTCCATTTGGGGGATACCTAAACCCCAAATAGAAGCCCTTCCTCAGTCATTTGCTATGTACCTCAGTAATATTTTTGTCCAGTTTTCATTCTTATCACCTATTCTTGCTTAGAGACACACTGGTTATTTTTGCCTTGGGGCTATGTAATCTTTTATATATGGCTATATAGTCAAGGTTGCTGGTCTATATTTCTTATAGCCAAGATTTTTAAATTTTTTTTTCATCATGGATCCCTAATGTTTTTGAATGCATACAATAAAATACTCAGGACAGTAAACTTATTATACTGGAAGCACTTATATTTAAATAGTTAATATTTTAAAAACATAGAATCCTTGCTGAGAACACTTATGTAAGTAGGAGCACTATAACCCTTCTCTCCTTTCTCAAATTAGGTTAGTTTCTCATTCAAAGGTATTAAAACTATTCTTAACATTTAATTGGCTCAGGGGACTAAAGTCTCAGGCTACTGACATTACTTCTTGGCCACTTGAGAACAAAATGACATGGAGCTGGGTGCTCTGCTGCCTAGCTGGAAACCAGGCAAAGGAGCTTAGCTCAGCAACTAAGGACTAAGTGTTCTTAGGAGCCACTCTTGTCTTTCTTTCTCATACTATGGCTAAATAAATCTCCTTTTGCTAACCGTTGATTTTTTCCCATTCCATTATCTAACATAAACGACTTGGATGTTAGCTTGAATTAAGCACGGCCTCAAATAACTCTGCTTAGAGGTAAAGATTAAATTAATCATTTATTAAGGATCTAGAGTGCTAGGGATTTTGTTAGATTACTGAGGATTCAAAGACAAACATGAGATCGTCCTTGACCTCAAGGAGATTACATTCTATAGGAGAGAGCACTACACATATAAGTATACACAACTATAGCTGTTCAGTCATTTCTGACTAGTGACTAGTGACCCCATGGTGGGTGGGGGAGGATTTTCTTGGCAAAGATACTGGAGTTGGTTTGCCATTTCCTTCAGACATGGGAACAGCCTGTTCAAAGGCATGGAGATGTCATATGTGAGGATCAGAAAGGCTGCAGTTTGGATGGATGGAAGGATATGTGAAAAGAGACAGAAAGCTCTAAAAGTGGGTCAGAGTCAGGGCAGTAAAGGACTTAAATGCCAAATGATTTGAATTTGATTCTAGAGTAAGGGATTTTAATCATTTGCCTCCTGAATCTCTCTGGCAGTTTAGTGAAAACATACTATTGGACCCCTTCTCAAAATATTTTAAAATGCATAAAATACATACTTAGTTATCAACATATGTATGTATATACATATACACATAATACAGACATACACACACACACACACACACACACACACACAAAGATAGTTCATTGATCCCAGGTTAAGAACCCTTTATTCTAAAGGTAAAAGGGAGCCACTGGAGCTTACTGTACAAGGAAGTGTATTGTCAGGAATGTGCTCTAGGAATATCACTCAGTTACAATGTCTAAAGTTAGCACAATCTATGGTAGGACAGGCCACAGTAGACACTGTGTTCTTTGTCCTCTCTCAGGTTTTTTCCTGAAAGAAAATGTCAATGTTAAGAGGAAAGCTTCCTTCATAAGAAACCACTGTTGGACTTGTAATTTAGTAAATGCTAGATTGTAGAGGAAATAAAATAGGAGAGAGAAAATTAAAGGAGATGTTACTGTAGTTTAAGTGGCTGACCCAGTTTCCAAAAAAATTGATGAAGGGGTCAAAAGAAAACCCAAATAGTTATAAAGATTGGCGACTTTTATTGAGATGATCAATGCCCAGGTGTGGGGAGGAAAGAGAGAGAAGGGGAAAAAGGTATAGGGAAGAGAAAAACGGACAGAAAGTGAATAAGAGAAGAGCGAGGGACTGAGCTGAAGAGATGAGAAAAAGAGAGGGGAAAGATTTTGTTTGTAAATGTCATCATAAGCATATTATCTTTTGTCTATGAGATGCTGATACAAATTTTACATGATAAAAGACAAATACAGATCCCCCAGCATTCCACTGAAGATCTCCTTTAAATTGCCAGACTACCAGTGACTCCTTGACCAGTTTCAAATTCACCTAAATTCTATTGTCTAGTTCCAAGCTTCTTAAAATTATTTTTTTTAATCTGTAAGCTTAATTCGCACTTCTATATACCAGGGTTCATGTGAAAAAACTTCTTGGATGAAAAGGGTTTGTGAGTATAAAGTTTAAGAAATCCTGGTTTAGTTCACATCTGTTTTTCATAAGGAAAGTACAAGATACTATTATCAGAGTTTGCTAAAATTTCAGTAAACCATATCGACAGCATTGCCCTGATCTGCCATTTCTCTTGTCAAAAAGAGAAAGAAGTTAATTGTCATCACCCGTCTTAAACTGGCCACTTGTGACTCAGCTTCCTTCTTACTATTAGGGTCTAGAACTTTGTAATCAATTGAAATTACCTCCAAAGGCCAACAGAACCCATTTTCTCTTAAAAATTAGTAAAACATCTACCCTTTTCCAGTTCTATAGCACCTCTCATTCTCCAGACCCTTTCAAAGATCACTAACGATGGCCGATGGCCGTTTTGGATTTTGTCCTTTCCAGTTCTAAAGCCTTTCTCCATAGCAAAGAGAATATAATTTATACAGATCAGTTCTGTATGGTTCTGACTGGTGTGAATTATCACCAGTTAACTACTCATAGCAATCCCATTTCTTCCTTGACTTTCCTTTGTTCCAACATAACTCAAAATCACACATATCTTCTTGTCTTTAGCATTCCTTGCCAGACTTAACACACTAAATTTTTTAGCATACCTACTGACCAGTAATTTTTTTACATTTTACATTTGCATTCATGATCTGTTTAGCTATTTTCTATACCTACCTTGAAAAATCTGAGTTGAAAAGGCCAATTCCTATGGATTCTAAGATCATGCAGTTCCACAAATCCAATTTCTTCTCCGTCAGAGTTGCTTCTTTTGTCACATTTCATTAGTTTCCCATACCTAAGTAGTTAATTTTCCTCATGGAACTTTAGTCAATGGAAACCTAACCTTCTTCTGAACCTTTGCAATCCATACTCCTCAAATTTACAATGCATTTAAAGTATTTTTCTTTATTACAAATTCATGTAAAGGAAAACTTACACCTTCCCTTAAAGTTCTTAGAAGACATTCCCATCCTAGCACTCCGATGCAGAACATAATTCCCTCTTGTTGGTCATGCTATTTAAGGCAGAAGGCTCTAGCTGATGTATCTTACTGATACATACACAATACCATGCCCTTGTGTCAGACCTGGCATCTCATGAACTCATCCATTTATTCTTTCTGTCCAAATGGTCTGTAGTAGACTATGATGACAAAGATTTTTTTCCCCCTCCCTCTACTACTGATCTTCCCTCAAATGCTGTCCACTGTCCCTTGATTTCTACACTCCTGACAAATATAATTACTGACATGGCATGTTCCTATATTAGTAGTTTTAAGCTTTAACAACTTTGCAAAATATAAATGCTACAGACATCAAAAAAAAGATTTAAAATATGCTACAAATTTATAAAAATACTTATTTAATGAGAAAGTATAAACCAGAAATCCCACACGCAATGCAGAATGACAGGATGTCCCATCTTGTTTAAATCACATTACTTTAAATTCACAAAACTAAATAGAAATATGAAAAATCAGACTTTCAAATGACTTTTGCTAGCTTATAGCATTTTTACTTCTGAAGTTATTCAGACTTAAAAGTTGCCTTTTAGAACACCAAGTATCAGGCTATTTCCCTCCAACCCACTAATCTTTTTTCCTGAATAATGTATATTTATTGAGAAGCATATTTCAAAGAGATTTCATTTCAAGCCTCAATGATACTTATGAGGACCAATTTTACTTTCTTGTGTAGGCAGTTCTAGTTTTATTTTGCCCAATAGCCCAAATAGACATTTGTACAGTGATATTCAAGGTTATAAGTTTTACTTATTATTAATGGTTCCTTTTTTGAATTTCATCTTCAGCAAGCTATTCAGTTATCTTCTAAAACACAGATATTCTCTGTTGTAGCTAGCTTCATGGTTATGTTTATCAGACAATTTTCTTTCTCCCTCATTATAATTTCACAACCGCAATAGCATCTGAAGTTGGGCTTTGTTCTCCCATCTTCTCCATCCCACCTGACTCATGATTTCATAGCCCTCAAATGGCTCTCCTCACCAGACAACCAGCCCATCCTGATGGGGAGAGTTTATCAATGATAATGCTAAAATGACGTAAGAGGCTAAAACGTGACCTTTGTGCATTATCTAGACTCCCAACAGAAAGCTGGACAATACTGTTGCTCCATAGAACTTAGTTTAACCTGAACCTTACTCTCATGCTCCTGGACTCTATTCTCCCTCAGGAATGCAAAGAGCCCATATTTGGTTTTCTGTAATGGTCAAATCAATTCTGAAGATTGTCCCACTACTTAAGCAGCAGTATCTAGCAGTTTTCAGCCTTGCACTGCCAATGAAAAACCGTAGCTAAGCCTAGAATTGTGCCAGCAGATTTTTGGGTGTAGCTCATTATCCTATTCAGATATATGAATATATGTTGTGCTAAAATGGTCCGTTATTCTTTAAAACAAAAACAAAAAAACCCCACACAAAAACCTCTGCATTTACACTGTAGTTAGCAGAATTCATGTTTTCTAAAAGACTGATTTTTCAAAGTGCTATCTTACAACTTCCTGCAAGATTCAGATGCTTAGATGCTTAAGATTCTGGAGCTCACTTCATAAAATAGTACATACCTTTTATGTAACCACATAAAGAAGATAAAGGCAAAACTTTTTTATAAGATAGCAAAATCTAGATGCCCTCTAGTGGAAGACAAAAGGCTACAGTTAGCTTGCTCCTAAAGCCAAGAGCACTTTTTTTAGGGGGTTCAGCAATGATCCAATAAATTTTTCAGACATGTGACTTCACTGGTAACAGCAAGTTTTCTTTAGTGAATTGTTCTGAATCTTTTAAACATAATAAAAAAAAAAGAAAAAGAGTTATAAGTTTTTTATAATTTTATTTTTCCGTTTCCTTCTAAAATGTATTTTGTTCTGTAAATTCCTGTAACACACTTAGTTGTGGGTCACATCGTGCCAGGTTATTGATGCTTTGGCTAAAAAAAATCTTGGTAGTAGAGAATGAAATTTACATTATCAGACCCAATATTACAAAAATCCTTTTTAAGAGTGTCATGAGGAATTAAAACTAAACCACTCCCACCCTCCCTTAAACAAAATGGGGAAGGGAGTAGAAGAAAAAATTTAAAAATCATGTACAGTTCGAATTATAATGCACTGTTGGATATGGCAAGGACACAGCTCATAGAGAAGACCAAGGACGGGACCTTAGTCTTTTTCTAATTTGTGTTTTCTACTTTACAGGGTTTGTTGTGGAGCTTAAAGGGAAGGAGGGTTGAAGTCATTACAAAGTCAGCTTTCTTGTACTTCATTTTGGTTAAATGAATTTAAAAATAATCTTTGCTATTGTTAACATGTCCCTCTCAAATCTCACTTCTATTTCCACTCAGTTGTGCAGAATGAGGGATCGGGCCAGAGAAACATAGTTATTTAGAGCCCTATACCAGGACGTAGGCTCTGCGGGGATCCTCCTGTCTCCTCGGACAGAGTCCACAAGAGGAGAGTAATTATTCATCTCCTACAAAGTTGCTTTATTAATTTTTCTGAAGTTTCACAAGTTGTTTCTATTCCTGTTTGGAATTTAATGATTCTTCATTCTTAAAAAGTTTAAGATTGAGGCCTAAACACCAGAATAATCTGCCCATTCCTCTAGAAAAGTGCAATTTTGCTTTATGTAAATCATATTTAAACCCAAAGCAAAAACTGCCCATTTCAGGAAAAACAATCATTGGGGAATCTCAACAGTAAAGCAGCTTGCATTGGGAAATGAACAAAAAAGGCAGACACCAAACACCTCCATTTTCCCAAGATTAAATGATTATTAAAAAAAAGCGCACCACACTGTATAGAAATCAACATTCTCTCCCATAATTCTGTCCATCTGGGACTACAGAAATGTCATTGCCCCTGCCCCACATCTTCAAATCAACATCCTCAGGTCACAAGAGTAAGTCTTCCCAAATGGGACCTTCCGGAAAAACAAGCTATTTCCACGACTCATGTTTCCCTGGAAAAAAATCAAACAGATAAAATTTATAGTGAAGGTCATGACATCAGTAAATCCAATTGGCAAAATGAGCAAAGATACAACAGATGTCCTGGAAATGCAACTAAATGATTAGTGGATACAAAGTCTCCACTTTCACAGAACAGAAAGCTACACTCTTGATTAATACAAAGGAAATGCCATTGCACCTTGGAGGGAGGGTGACAAGAGGTTCTTCCCAGCCTTTATAACGCTGTCAGTGCCACAGGGTCACAGGACAATTTTGTACCCCTTGGGCTCCCTTCTTTACAGGCCTAGCCCAACATCTTCCTCTGGAGTTCGCTCGATTTCCCAGTCCATTCGGAGGAAGTATAAGAGAAGCAGCCACAGAGACAAGGGAGGGCCTCCACTCTTACTTTTCTACCTGGGGGCCGGAGGATGGATTAAAAGAGAAGAGGGTACAACTACAATAATAAACTCTCTCTCCTTAAACTGGGGATAATATGAACACCATTTGCTGCTAAATGCAGGGAGGAAGTGCGATCCCTGAGAGTAGGTGTAAAAAATTATTCTGAAGGCTATTTCAGTAAAAACATTGTAGCTGTTAATTCTCAAGAGGAGGTCACTGGATTTCTGTCCTGGGACACGGCAATCCCAGTGGGACGGGTTGCCTCTACTCATTTTTATAGACTGATCTTGAGCTTTGAGAAGCAAGGCCTGCCTTTTGTATGTATCGCAACTGCCACAAAATAATGCAACAAAGAACTTTATCTCCTTTATTCCTTACCTTGTCTCTTATAATTATTCAAAAACAATTGTGGTGAGACAATTCTTTGCTTTTTATAATAAGCCTGATGCTTAATTGGTGGCCCCTATTACAGGTAAGAAATCTCTGTGGGCATAGCATCTCAATGCATAAGCTTTGGGTCTACGAGGTCACTGATTACCCTGCACACTCAGTCCGGGTGCTCTAGCTCTGTCACTTATTTGTTGCTAGAAATTAATGTAACTTCTAGTGCCTGAAATTCCTCATCTGCGAAGTAGGATAATCCTTAGCCTAGGACTGAAGAGTATGGAAAAAAAAAATCTAAATCTCTGCATTTGATTCATCATGGGAGAGAAATAAATACTTGGTAACCAAGACCCTTTCAATAACCTTCAGGGGCAGACCCTCTTACAGGTGAATGTGCTTTTAAAAAATATAGATTATTTAGATGGATTATTTCTCCTGTCTCAGGTAGACATCCTCCCCTTTTGCTAGAATATCAGATTAACGTCATTTAAGTTAAACAAATGAGACTGACAGCTGCAGGTGAAATTTGAGGGAGAAGAAGGGATCTGGATAAAAACCCAGAAATACTGATTCAAAAAGCTAAGAGTAACGATACCTCTTTTTGCAGCATGCACCAACAGTCTAACCAGGAAGTATAAATTGGAGCATAAGGAGGACATCCACCAGCAAGCCTGAAAGAGAGAAAATCTCAATTATCTTCCCACATCTCTGGGGACTCTGGTACCCTTGCGCCCACAGTACTAGTCACAAAGATACGGAAGAAGAGACGCCAGTTGTGAGGAAACTGATAGTTTCACTGGAACGGGCCACAGATGGGCTCACTTGGCTCACTTTTTTTCTGGCACTGCCCATGGCCCTTCTGTAAGCACAGCATTATACAGTGGGAGCCCTGCCTGGCAGCTCTTTAGACTCTGAATATACTGGGTGCTCTGCTGCTTTAGCAGTATCTGGACAGAATGGTCATGAAACCTTCCTCTTATATACACTACTCTGGGTTGCCTTAGAATCACAAAATGGGTCAAAGAGCCCAGAACACCAAGCCCACATTTCCTCAGCTTGTACCCTGTCTGAAGAACAGAGAAACATAACCCTAACCCTAACCCTAAGCCCGCATTTCCTCAGCTTGCACCCTGTCTGAAGAACAGCATGTGGACAAGGACATTGCTACATTAAGCAAGGCATAGGGATACAAGGAATTACTAATTACAGATATGCATTCTGGAGGCCACTTAACAGATCAAAGTTGGAAATCTGTATCCTGGTCTCCATTTAAACCCTACAATAAAATACTCTGCCTGGCACGAGCCAGGCCCGACGGGGGGAGTATGCCCGTCCTGTGGGGACAAGAAAGAAGTTACTTGCTAGGCTCGCCAGAAGGAAACCTTGCAAAGATAGGGGTGGAGATGGGGGGATGATTGTCTGCTTAGATGAAATTATGGACCCCTAAGTAAAGTGATATAATGTAAGGGAAGGAAGAGAAAAGGCAATGAAAACCAACGTGCCCAAGTACTTCCTTTGAAATCCAGTCCTTCCACAAAGTACCTTCTGACTGAGGTCCTCCCAGCCATTATCCAGAGGGATCACTCTGGGGGAGGAGGCACTAACTGTCCCCACCCACTGCCACCTAGAGCAGGCAAGCCAGCTGAGCCAAAGTACTGAGGCTCCCTGAGACAGGAGGTAGGCCATGTGCCGGCCAAGTCCAATTGGCCACCATTTCCCATGAATCCAATGGAGTTAAAACAAGAGCCTTGAGCAGTTGTGCTTCTAGGCCCTGTCCTGCAGTCCTGGGCCTGGGAAGCAGCCCCTCAGGGGAAGCAGCCTGGATACCAAAGTCTCTCACATATCTATGATTTAACATTGAAAACTGGGATCATTTTTTCCATGGAACTAATATTAAAGGGGTATTAGTCACTGTACCTAAAGGACCATGGGAACCTTTCCATCCGACTTGAAAACTGGGGCTGAAACTGTCCTTATGTGTTGTAAGTTTGTGCAGTGGCTAATAACTCTCTCCCTCCGTCTCAATCAGAAGGGACATGGCAGTATTTTGCATATATGGGTTGATAAGGAAATAGAAGAATTCAACAGTTAGTTTGCCTCCTTTAGTATGGAAACTCCCAGAAGACACAGATCAGAGAATCTGTTTTATGACATACAACTCACAAAGTTCACTAAATGTGTTTTTTGTTAAGACTTATACAACCACCACCTGATAATAACATAAAAATCAAATAAGGGACCAAAACTCACAACGGGTTTCCATTACAAAGAAAAAATAACTAATCGCTTTGGAGAAAAAAAGTTGTCCTTTTCAAAATTTCCGTTAGGCTCACCTCATCTGCGTCAAAAAGGAACCAACTTCCAAGAGAAGGCAAGCAACAGTTACTTACCCACAGTTGTTGACAGCCATCAGGTTGGAGATAAGTACAAAGGGATAGGTCAGCATACTGGCAAAGAACTAGAAGACCAAAAGGAAAGAAGAATATGGCAAAGCTTTCAGGACAACTTTTAATTTTCACCATCTATTTTGCCTCTCTAGTTCTATTAAATGGCCTGGGGATACCACTTGGAGTAAAGAAAAAATGAGTAAGTATTCCCTTTGAGCATGGGAGTTCCATCGAACTTTCTATACAGTCTTCAAATTTGAGCCATTGGTGGCTGGAAGTTAGTCATTGGACCAAATTTTCTATTTCCCCACAGAGATATTTTACTTTTGTTGTGTGATCAACCATTTCACATAGAGAAAAGTGCTTTGTAATACACAGTGTAAAATCATATCCACATATAATCAAGATATAAATCAAAATTGCAGTCTCTTGGCTGAATACATGAAAATGGTTACCTATTCCAGGATAAAAGGATGCTGGTGATAGTAAGTGATATTTTAAGATACCACATAGATCAAGATAATTAAAACTCCTCAGTACTGAAATACCAGGAAGCCCGCTTCCTCAGGCCGGAGGATTTATTCACAGAGGTATAACACTAGGCTCACAGAGGTGGTGGGGTTTACTTTTTAGAAATGGTGTGGATTCAATAATAAGATATAAGAGATCTAGGTGCCTCTATGTACCTACAAAATAAAGTATCAACGAACTTGGGAAGAAATATTCTGAAACATGTGATGGATGACTTTTTCATATACTCAATACAGACTGGATGATAAAAACAAGTCTATTTCTAATCCAAGAAGAAGATGACCAAACTTACTCCGGTGACAGCTTGGGAATAACTCTTCATTTCATTCATGGTGGAAACCTAAAGAAGGGGAATACCTTTAGAACAAATGAAAAAATTCTGCTGCTATTATCAGCTGAGACCATCAATATATCCTTCATCTCATTTACTATCAATTTCTTTGTAAAACTTTCAACTTTCCAACTAGATTTTAGAGATAAAGTATTAACGAAAAGTAGCTAAATTAATTATTTACATCCTTGTGAAAGCAGACAAATATGTCTTAGGTCAAAGTGATTTTTAGGTACAGATTTTTTTTAAAAGGTTGGTTAACTTTTACTTAGAGACAGCTAGGTGAACCAGTGGATAGAACACTGGGCTTGAAGTCAGGAAGACCCAAGTACAAATTCAGCCTCAGATATTGATAAGCTCTCATTTTTAATCACTCTCTGCTTGTTTATTCAACTATAAAATGGGATTAATAATAGCATCTGTACCCAAGGCATGTAATGAGGAGTAAAAGAGATTTTTGTAAAGTGCTTAGCACAAAGTAGATATTTGTTCCCTCCTTCCTCCTGACTAGAAATATAATTACTTTAACAACAGAATATTCCATTTAAGATATATGGGCCTCCTGGAGGGAGTTCCATCACACGTCCTTTTCTTCAAGTGATATTCAAATAACCCAATCTGGGTCCAAAAAGATTTTCTGACATTTACTCATATACCCCTAAGACACTGTTTTTCTCCATAATATGGGGTGGTTTAGGTGGATAAACAATAGGGTTGAAATAAGGAAATCTCATCTTCCCGAGTTCAAATCCAGTCTCAGACATTTCCTGGCTGTGTGACTCTGGGCAGGTCACTTCACCCTGTTTCCCTCAGTTTCCTCATCTATAAAATGAGCTAGCGAAGGACACGATAAACCACCCCAGAATCTTTACCAAGAAAACCCCAAATGGGCTCAGGAAGCATTGGACACCCCTGAAATGAGGGAACCCGCCATGGTAGTGTTACACCCCAAAAGAACACTTGATGTATGGGCTGGGAATGCCACCAACAAGAGAACATGGTCAAGTGATACTAGCTCTCCAAATCCAGGATAACAAGGGAAGATTTCAAGGGAGCTAACAACTTGGAACTTTTAATAACTGAATAAATGAATTTCAATATTGTCGGTTTCCTTTGTAATCCTGGGGACTTTATTTTACGCATTTAAAATCATTCTGAAATGAGTCTCGCCCCAGATCAAGGAGGTTCAGAACCTTTTCTCTCATACAGCTTTTAAAAGATCCAAGGAAGTGAGGGATTCTTCAGGACTTCTTCCAAAAGCCCCATTTCTCCTAAATATAGTGGGGAAGCTCAGCCTACAAGTGGTTTGGAGGCAAGAATTGGGCTCCTGAGATCACCTAATCATTCTTCCATACACCTGCTGGCTTTTTATAGTGGTTCCTAAGGCAGCTGGGTGCCATCAGACACTGAGAGCGCTACCGGGATTTAGGAAGTTTAAATCTGACTCCAGATATTTCCTGGCAAGTCTTGTGAGTTCAGACTAGTCACCCAACCTCTGCCTGGCCCAGGCTCCTCAGATGTTTAATGGGAATAACAAGAGCACCTATCTCCCAGAGTCACTATGAAGTTAAAATGAGATATTTATCAAGTGCTTTGCAAACCTTAAACATGCTAGATAAATTCTAGTTATTCCACAGGGCCTTATTAAGGTCAAAGGCATAAACTTCTCCAATAGCTCCTGGCAGTCTGGTCTTTACCACATGTTCTGAAGCCTGAGGGAAGGCAGGTCACCATTGTACTAGCCATTATTCATGCCTAAAATCTGAGTCTAGTCATAGTTTATGCAGATCTCACACAACTTACCCCACTCTCCAGTGCATAGGTATTGACGAGGTAGGCCAACGAATTACAGAGCCACAAGGAAATGATGTCTCCCAGAAGGCGAGGAATAAGGCCCCTGCCATTAAAAAAAAAGTCAGAGTTTAGAATAAAGACTAAAGAATGAAAAAAATCTACTCTATGTACCTATTGAAATGTATTACATTTCATATAATATTTTGAATTTTTCAAAATTAGATCCAGAAGTCAAATAACTTTGCATAATTTTAAAAATTTGAACCCAAAAACCAGAATGTAATTTCAAGTGGAGCACATCTTCACCTAATTCACCCTTCAGGATATGGGGCAGAGGCTAAAATATGGAAGGCTGATTTCCAAAGTCCTTAATTCCCTTTTTAAAAATTCTAAGTGAAGTAGCCTTCTCATACTGTTTGGTCTGCCATATTATCACTAATTACATTTTTTGAGGCAAAAAAATCTATTAGAGGCTTAAAAGAAGATTAGATATAGCATCTGTCTAACAAGATTTTATAAATATAAAATTAAGACAAAAAAAAATCAGGAAGAACGAACATCACACAAAGAGGATGACACCAAGAGGGGCCCATATGAGCTTAATAAGGAAAATGGCAAATAAGGACAAAAAGTTGGGCAAAATGGACCTTTGTATCTTCCACTTCCTCCAGATAAATAAAATCAAATGCGAATAATAAAGAAAGATAAATTCCTTCAACTTGCTACTGGCAGAATCCCTTACTGAGAAGGGACAAGATGACTTAGAATGAGGTTACTTTTATGCATCCTTGACCAAGACAAAGATTTTGGATGAAAAACTTTAAATCACAAATTGTGAGGTCAATGGGAATTTGATTTGGAAGGATGCCGGAAGTAATAGGAATCTTGAGTATACATTCTGTAGGAAGAAGTGAGACCTAATTTTTTCAGAAATTATGGGGACGGGAGGATTTGCTTTCTTTGCCAATGAACATTTATTACAAATGTTTTACTCTCTCCCCCTCTTCCCCCACCCCTCTTCAATTAGTTTTTCTGGGAGGACAGAGAAAGAAAGGCGACTATCAACAGTACTGTCAAAAAAAAAAAAAAAACAAAACCCCCAACACCAAAACCCCAAAACAGAGAAACAGAGGTCACCGAAGCATTTCAAATGCACAGAAAGATATTTAGAAAGAAATAAATGAGTGGGACAGCTTGGAAAGTAATTATATCTTAAAAGGAAACTCAAGTTAAATTTACATGGTTTTAAGGACAATTCTCATTTTATTTGGAGTCTCTTAAGTTCAGAACTTAAAAAAAGGTATATCCAGAGAATAAAGAGAGATCACCACTATCCTCTGAAGACACCCTCCCTTCCCCCACTCTAAATTACTTAAGCAAAATAACATCAACATCAACTCACGCAAAGAATCCTAGGAAGCCTTCCTCTCGGTAAATGGTTACTATGGAGTCACACAGTCCACTGAATAAGGGAACGAGAAAAAAAAACCATTTTGGTATTTTGTAGACATGAACAACAGCACTCATGGGTCTGGGACTGAAGAAGTTGAGCGTCCTCCTGCACATGCTTCCTTAATCTCCAAGTTGCTTTAAAAAGACCTTGCTTTTTTTTTTGAACATCCACACAAAGAAAACAGAGCTGATGGCACGTGTTGTGTCCAAACAGCAGGAAAGGCATCATCACTTTCCCATGATGTAGTCAATAGCTCAATATTTATGAAGTGATTACTATGTGCCAGGCAATGTGCTAAGTACTGGGGAGATGGACCCACCCACCTACAGTTCTGTCCTCAAGGAGCTCCCTGTCTCAGGTTTTGGGGGAGTCTCCATTCTAACGGCCCAAACTCTTTTAGCCTCTCCTTAGGAAAGTGTGTCCTGAGGCACTTACCAGTATTTGCTCTCTCTGCCAATGAATTGTACCATAGATCTCAGGGTAATCACTGTAGGACAGAGAGAAAAAGTATTGGTAGACACGGATACTGAAAAACCACTTATTCTACCTAGCGATACTTAGCTATCTGGATAACTTGGACTATAAAAAGAAACCACAACACCCACGAAGAAATCCCTAAATGAAATCCCACGTAACCCTCCTCAGAGGTCAAGGGGCAAGTCAAAACGGATCAGGAATATCAATGGAATGTGCGCCACAATTTCTGTTACCATGTCATACCAAGAAACATACCATGGAAGGGATGTGTAACGAGGGTAGCAGCAGAACGAGCCATCATCTCTCGAGTAGTCTAGAAACAATCGACACACATTTCTGAAACCTAAATTTTGACATTCAAAAGTTGTATGAGATCAAATGTGGGTGAATACTGTACTATATGAAAAGGGCGTGAGGTGAAACAAGGCTCCAGCCTTGGAGTCAGGAACAGTAGCGTGGAGAGGATACAGTAGAATACTTTGTCATTCTAGCATACCTTTCACTCATGGATTTCAATGTTCTTTTTTAGTTATTCCTCAAAATATCTCTGCGAAGCCGGTTCCCGTTATTTTCTCAATTTTATAGATGAGAAAAACAAAAGCAAAAAACAGGGAGGGTCACCAGCAGGTAGTCACAGAGCTGGAAGAAAAACTAAGAGTGCTGAATTCAGAGCATAAGGTCACGCTCTCTTCTGAATGACTTGCAATCAATCCAGATCCCTCTATCACGCAGGCATTATTTCATGAGCCTCTCCAGGAGAGATGGAGTGACATTTAATAGGGCTCTTTCCTACAACCCTACAAAAGTAAGAAACTAGGAGTTGCTGAGGTTAGCTGTCATTTTTCTAGTCTAGGGCACTGTGTGTTAGGAGCAAAGAATAAACTATGATTCCTAGATAAAAAATTGGGGGCTTGAAATACGCTAAGTTGGTCTTATAACTTTCTGCACAGAGACATATTCTTGGTATTAATAAGAAGACAGTCACTGTATGAGTCATTATCACCTAGACAGAAGAATTTTGGGACCACCCAAATATAAGTAAGAATAAAATAGAAAAGGGACCAAAGTTAAGTGAAAATTTTTTTTGTTACTAGTAATGCTAGTTTTTGTCTGAAATGACATTAAAAAAAAGTGTATAAAACCAAATCAGTTTTTTGTTTGATAAACTTAAATTTTAGATGATGAATGCTAAAGCTAACTCTAAGAAAACATCTAATATCCAAACAAAAGCAGCAGTTTTTTGGGGGGAGTCTGGAGAGGCAAAACAGAAATTGCTTTAGGGGAAGAAGGGATGGAGAATGGGCAGTGGTGAAAGGGAGATCCCAAACATGCCAAGTGTTACACAAGCATTCTTAGAGATATGACAGTTAACATGCCAAGGGCTTCATTCTGTCTTTAACCTTTTCTTGAAGATTTTCATTCAGTAACCACATAATTGTAATGTTTTAGACAAGAATCTTAATTTTGGTTGAATGCATCTTTTCCCCTAAAATAAAGTTTTTTTCTTGGTTCTTTCTAGTTAAGTAGCATTAAGTCAAAACCAAGTTAATGTTTCATTTAAAAAAAAAAAACAAGAGACTAAAGAATGACATTATAATTACAAATTATCAAAGAGTCCTCTGGGCCTCTTAAGAGTCAGGGCCAATTCTAGGCACCAGGAATCCAAAGACAAAGAATGAAACAATTGCTATTCTCTGAGTCAAGGTAAGAAGCAAAGGGAAGCTTGAGGCCTTGAATCAGTCACTGATTACATATGGCTGAGGGGCTACTCATTCTATATATATTGTAACACGCTGAGTTCAACTTAGAGAACAGTTTTTTTCATATCTAGGTTAACTTCCTACCTCCTTGATAACCCTGTCAAAGCTGGATGGGCCATCTTTTTGCTGAGTTGAAGATCCTTGTTTTAATTCCTGCGAAAAGAATAAGAGAATCAGGCTTCTGATGGCTTCAAACAGAATGATTCAGACTGGTGTCTACTCCTTAGACTAGCAGTTCACTAAGTACTTAAAGGTTTAATTATGGGGCTTTCTCCTGAAGGGAAGGGTTAAGCAGCAATAATCATTTGCAAGGACAGGGTTCATGCATAAAAATCAGCTCCAACATACCTCAGTTTTGTCACAATCCTGGTATTGCTACAGAGAAAAGAAGGAAAAAAAAAAAGAGGATTTGGGTTATTGTAGAATCCTGTGACAGAAGACACAAAACACAATTGTACTAGTGGTGGCTGGACTAGATCACATGTCATGGGTAGTCTCCTGTCACTCAATCAATAGCTAACATCAACTAAGAACTGGGAACAAGCTCTGTCAGCCCAACTAACCAAATTTGGCATATGGGTCTTAGAAACAAACAGTGCTAACACTAAAGCCAGACATCTGTGCAAAAAGCTCGTAAATCACAGCACAAAATTCATTTTCTTGTGGTAAGAAAAGAATGGATACCAAAGAGCAAGGCTATAGTGTGGGACAGGAAAACCAGCAACTTTCCAAAGTCTGGTCAGCTGAAATCATACAACTATTTAAACTGCTCTAAATCAAGAAAATAATATTTGCACACAGAACATATAATAATGTAATCGTTCCTTTGATCCTACAAACAGCCCTATAGGAGCCAGAAACTCCAAAAGGCCAATCTAAAGTCACATGGCTATCATCAGCCAACACACCGACTCCCATATTCTGACTCCAAGGCCAATGTCTGTCTGACTACATACTTCTAGAGAAGGTAGTATAGAAGGATAAAAGTATGGTTTCTGCTCAACCAGATTTTTAAAGGTAAAATTAGCTATGTCAAAAGAAAATTCACAAAGGAAAAGAACATCTTACAAGAGGATAACTTTTAAAATAACACAAGGGGCCCACGTGAGAACAGAAGAGGGATATCCATTTATATCATTTGCCCTGGGTTAGAAGATGAAGTGGGAGTTGTGGGATAGTTTAGAAACATAATTTTTAAAGTAAATAACAGTCATACTTGAAAATTGGACTTCTTTCTTTAAAGTCACATAAACTCAGCTTTGACAAAAATGGAGAGTGCCAAGTCACATTCCCCTGGTATTTTCTTTCTCACAAGAATACAAAGACAGGGAGTCAAATGAGGGACCTACGGCTTAGGCAGAAGAAGGAAAGGCTTCTGGGGTAGAGTACATTTTTTATATCTAGGAAACCCCCATTCAAGCCCTTCCAGACCCAGGGCAAATCCCTTCACTTCTCCTAGAGGCAATTTTAAAAATGGATATTAGGATAGCATCTTGTGCACTGGGGCTGCAGTGAAGAAGAAGTGAAGTTGGAAGAGCTTCCCCACACTGTAATGTCCTAGAAATGTTAGTTATTAGTATAGTCAATAGGCACAAGAAGGCTAGGCCAAGGGCTAGTGAGAACTGTAGCTAGGGCTTGGAGCCAAGTATTGCCTAAATTCAAGGTCAGTCCTCCTTCTCCTACATCTCCTAAGAACTGAAGGAAGGTAAATAACAGAAGCCAGAGATAATGTCAAATTAACTGGAGTTAAGGCTTGGTAAACCTGTCCTTCCTTCCACAGATTCTGTTCTAAGAGTCTGTCTAAAAATGCCTATTTATTTTTGGACTTTCCTTTTTTTTTGCCCCCCCCCCTAAAAACAAAACTATTTGCCTCTTTTACATCATTCTGGACTAATTCTAATATGTGCTTGGTCCAGACATAATCCAGATATATTTACTCTTACAGAGGCTGAAAGTTACTTCACACTGGAGGCACTGGCAACAGAAGTTTCTTCACCTGGGAGGAACAGGTTAGATAAGGAAAAATCAGGAAAAAATGAATTCAGAAACCCAGTGTTGGCTAAATCTGAAGACATCAATTGGGAATAATTCACCTTTTAATAACAACTGCTAGGAAACTTGGAAAGTAACTTGGTAGACATTAGACTTAGGCCAACTTATAATTACACATCCCAGAGTGAGTTCAAAATGCTCATATAACCTGATTATCCAAAAGTCCACCATAGAAAATAGTGCAAGAGAACTAGATCAGGTGGTACCTTTTAAGGTACTAGCATTTACTCTAACCTAAACAATAGATATATGTGATTATAAAAGATTAGATACTAAAATTCAAATTCACTGAAATTGAAAAGCACTTGCGGGGGGGGGGGGGGGCGGGGGGGGAGAGGGAGGAGGGAAGGGGAAGAAAAAATCTATGTACCCAGTATTTTGTGGAGTACTGGACAAAGCACAGGTCTTGGAATTAGAAAGACTAGCTGTGTGATCCTGGACAAGTAATTTTTGTTTCAGCTTCCTCATCTGTAAAACAATACCTTTCAGCTTTAACTCTGCAATCCTATAATCTCATTTTTTATATCCAAGATACAGAGGGAACATAGGATCGACATTCTCCATCAGATAACGCTCTTCCAGTCATTGGACATGAAAGGAGGAGTAGATATTTTATATAAATGTCAAACAGATAGGAGCAGAAAATCAATGGGGAATAGGCCATGGTCAATTCTGGAAAGATGGTGGAGATCAGAAAATATCAAGTTCTCCAGATTTCTCCCACCAGCAAAAGTACAACTCAGGGTCAAACTTAGGCTAATTAATGATGAAAAATAAATAAAGTTTGGGGCAGACAATTGGAAAAGATCAAAAGAATTCAAGACAGAGATTTGACTAGCCTGAAATGTAAACATGTCCAGGATTCAACAAGGGTTGGGGGGAAACCTGGAGCTTGCTGGAATGGGAGTGAGGGGGCTCTGGTCCTAACCACAGAAACTGTAACCTTCTTGGGGTCTGAGGACTGAGGGAACCTTGGCTGGTAAGAAGGAGCCAGCACACACAGTGAGTGCAGAAGCAATGGGGCAGGGATGCTATTGACCTCAGGCACTTAAAGCAAGTGGGAGTGCTTGGTTTTGGGTTCCAGGCAAAAGGGGAGAACTGAAGGAAGAAGAGACACTATGTCCCCCACTCCAGAATTTTAGGAGTAATTCCACTAATAAACTTTTATTTAAAAAAAAAAAAAAGTAGGCAAAGGAGAAAGAAATGAAACACAGAAAGTTACTATGGAAATAGGGAAGACAAGGATTCATCTTCAGAGGAGGATACTAAGTTTAAAAAAAAAAAAAAAGCCTCCCTATCCCAAAGAGTAATGTTGAATAATGACCTGCCAAAAAGAGTTCACAGAAGAACTCAAAAAAAGCTAAAAATCAAATGAGAGATTGATAGGAAACTAAATAATAAAAAAAGAACAATCCAAAAAGAACAAGATTATAAAGAGAAAGTCAAACAATTAGAAAAGGAGATCCAGTCTTAAGGAAGAGATGACTCTTATATAAAGAATTTGAAAATAGATTAAAAGTATGAGATATCTCATAAGAAAACAACAGACCTGGAGAAAAGATTGAGGAAACACAGAAATAATTGGATTATGTGAAAGCTATGCCCCAAAATTAAATAAATAAAAATGAAAATCTGGGGCAGCTAGGTAGTGCAGGGGATAGAGCAGCACCAGCCCTGAAGTCAGGAGGACCTGAGTTCAAATCTGACCTCAGACATTTAACACTTCCTAGCTGTGTGATCCTGAGTCAAGTCATTTAACCCAATTGCCTCAACCAAAAAAAGAAGAAGAAAATCAGATACAATAATATAAGAAATAATTAAAGGAAATTGTCCTGATATGTTAGAACCAGAGAAAAAAGTAGAAATAGAAAAAAAAAATCCATCAATCACCACCTGAAAGAGAGCCTAAAAGAAAAACCTACAGGAATATTATTGCTAAATTTCAAAACCTCCAAATCAAAGAGTAAATTTTACAAACAACAACAACAAAAAACCCTAATTCAAATATGCTGAAACTATAATCAGAATCACACAAGACCTATCAATGAGTACAATAAAGATCAAAGGTAATGGAATACTATATATTGAAGATCTAAAGAACTAAGATTGTGGCCAAAAAGATTATATCCAGCAAAATTAAATATAATATTGGAAAAAAAAAAAAAGGATAGCTAGATTTTCAGGATTTAATGGCAAAAAAACCTGAACTTAACAGAAAATTTGATGACATATAAAAGTTAACATCATAGATTAATTTCAAGGAACTCAAAAAGATTTTACATGTGTATATGTGTAAATGTAAGCCCTATGGCTAAGACTTCATTAAACATTGGGTAGTTCAAAACAAAGATTGGAGAAGAGTTGAGTATGATGTGATTTTAAAAAGTAAAATAGTGTAAGAAAAAGTAAAAATAGAAATTCCATTAAACGAATAAGTACAAGAGCAAGAATTGATACAAATGAATTAGAAGGGAAGAGAGAGGACTGGTGGTTCTAAAATCTTACACTGGAATGAGAAACAATCACATATACACCCACACCCACCCACATACATACACACCCATACCCTTATTCATCCACAAGGGTTTAAAACCTTCCCAAACTCAAAATTCATAAAGAAATAAGAGGGGGAGGGAATAGGATAAGGTGGAACATAAAAAGTTTAAGAGTGAGGTAAGACTCAGAGATCAATGGAAATGGAATAAAGATGAAGGGAAAAGTTAATAGTAAGGCAAACTTATGAATAGAAGTAAAGGAGTTAGTAGGGACAGTAAGCAAGAGGTATATGCAAACATAAGATCAGAAACAGAATTTATTAGGAAAAAAAAGTGGGGGTAATTATCACTGATCTCAGAAAAAGTCAAAGTTAAAAAGAATCAATCGAAAGAGAAAAATCTATATATTTCAGCTATATTAACATAGCTTTAGATGTATATGCATATGTATACATAAAGATATGTGTATGCATATATGTATAGATACATGTATACCTAAATATATCTATGCTTAACCATATTCCAATTGGGGAGAGGTGGGAAAGGGGAAAAAAAAAGAACAAAGTAAAAAGTACACAGAACAAAAGAAAATCTACAATAAAGAAAAGATAGTTCTGAATACAAGGTCTTCTATTATTATATGATTTCTTGAAATGTAAATTTATCATTACATATTTTGAAGCCTCTCATTCTGCTGTGAACATAACAATTTTTTTCCTTTTACTATTTTGTATTTAAGTTTTATTTTATTTTATTAAAGCCTTTTATTTTCAAAACATATGCACGGATAATTTTTCAACATTGACCCTTGCAAAATTTTGTATTTCAAACTTCCCTCCCTTTCTCCTTCACCTCCTTTCCTAGATGGCAAATAACCCAATATATGTTAAATATATTTAAAATATATTAAATCCAATATGTGTTGTATTTAAGTTTTAAATAAAGAAAACTTTAAAAAAGAGAGAAAGAAAAAAAAGGTCATAGTTATAAATCTATTCCTGGAGTACACATAAGAATTTCTCCACTGGACCAACAGTTTAAGTTATAAAGAAAAGACTATTTATATATATGTGAAAATGGGTCTGAATTCACTTACCTGCAAAACTTTACTGTGGACCACAGTTCCAATGGCCCCAGAACAGAGTCTGGGAGTTAAGCCTTTAAAGAGCCCGCTTTTTCCATCAATTTTCATAATATGTTGAGCTAAGAAAATAAACCAAACACTTAGATCACAATCTGAAGGACTCATTACCTAGACACAGAAAAATGCCAGAAAATCTTCATGATCCACTTCAAGAATTCCAAATTCTACCCTCTGCTTCCTTTTAGGCAGACAAATGTAGCACAAAGTTTTATAGCTATTCATCTCAAAAGTGAATAATACCAACTTACCATAACAAAAGAGACCAGGGAGTTGATAGACTTGCCGCCCAAAAATATTTCTTCCCATAGTTGGAGGAAGAGGCTCATATCCCACCTACAAAAGTTAAAAAAAAAAATCATTATGGCCTTGAAAAGAGAGTAGAATTAAGTTTAAATGTTACTATACAACTAAAGATGTGTTGTTGTTTTTTTTTTGTTTTAGCCAGTAATGAAATAGCTAAGCAAAACCACAGTACAGTCAACTTTAGACTGTAGGGAAAGTAATTTTGTTTCAGGAAAGCTACCAGAACTGCAGGAAATGTGACAAATCATCCCCAAAGAAAATCTGGAGTCATTTACACTTGGAACAATAACCAAAAAACCAAAAACTAACAAAAAAACACCAACTGTGAATCAAATAGAGAAATGAGTGCATGAACTGTAAATAGCGAGGCAGTAAAACAGATTCGACCAACAGCTACAAAAGCTGTGACTAGAGGACTGCCATCTCATTTCTATAATCTGTTCAGTTTTTCAAAGTGCTAAAAGGATATTTGTGTGTGTGTGTGTGTGTGTGTGTGTGTGTGTGTGTGTGTAAGTGGGTATGGGTCTCATTTTCTGCTAGCACAATTACTAAATACGTGCTTCCCTAAAAGTATAACTAGGCATTTTTCTTTTTTTTAGAGTGAATATTATTCCCCAATGGATAAGTAGTTAAAGGATAAAAAGAAACAATTCTCAAAATAAGAATTACAATGAACAATTTTAAGAAAAACTGCTCCAAATCACTAAGGAAAAGGGAAATGCAAATCATAATAACTTTAAGGTTTCATCTCATACCCAGCAAGCTGACAAAGATAACAACAGGCTGTGCAGCTGTGAATTGGTCCAACTGGTTCTGGTACTCTAAGAAAGTGACTAAAATGTTCATATCCTTTGACCTATAGATCCTATAGCTGGGCTTTTCTCCTAAGGAAGTTAAAGACAGAAATGAAAGTCTCATTTACAACAATAACAGTCCTTATTGTGGAAGCAAAGATATAAAATACATACTCCCTATTAGAAGTTGGAATAACTTGTCTAGTTTTGGAGTAATGGGTTTTTACTATAAGGAATACTGAATATGAAGAATTCAGAAGCACGAGAAGGAATATAAACTGATTCAGAGAAGTAAACTAAACCAAGACAACAATGGAACCAAAAATAAAAATCAGACCTCAACACTGCATCATTAAGATCAGGCTTGGTCCCAGGAGAGAAGTGAGATGGACAATCCTCTTTTTTGCTAAGGTGGGGTTCCTGTGGGTATAAAATATTCCTTATATAATGTTATTAGAGTTGGTTAATGTGCTGGCTGGCTCTTCTAAATTGCTTTTATTCTTTCTTTTTTCTCTTACTTATTTAAGTGATGGCTTGCTAAGTAGTGGAGGGAAGGATAGGTTCAAATAAAGTAAATACTAATAATTTAGAATTTCACCAAACTTTTAGGAAAATTGGCAACAAAACTGTTATGAAATCAAGGTTAGTAATGAGTATCCTAGTTTCAGATACATGAGATGTCAGAAGCTACCAACTTGATGCTTTTTGTTAAGAGAAGACCTCAGAGACCTTTCTCTTAGCTCAGCTGCTAACAAATATACTGTAAATTATGGTCACTTCCACATATGTACTATACTGTCATAAAAGTACTGTGATTTTGTACACATCAAATTTCAAAGACTATGCTGAGTTTAAATCTTTTCTTCCCAATCTACCTAATGGTACACATTAACCCTGACACTGTAGAATCTAAATCCACAAAAGTCAAGTTTTGTCAGACAACCTGAATTTGTAATAGGCTCAAGCAAATGAATGTTGAAATGTGATTCTCTTTAGTACCACACACGGAATTCATGTTCATATTCCAAGAGGTATGAATACTAACATGATCTGTTCTAACCTGGAAAGCTATATTGGATCTAACTACTAAGCAATAAGTAATTATTAAACACCTACAATATATAGCACACTATTCAGGGTGCTAGGAATTACAAAGACAAAAATGATCCAGTCTCACCCACACTCTACAAATGGGGATAACAGATATATCTAAGTATATACAAAAAGCATACAAAGCAGACATGAGGTTAAGTTTGAATGGAAAGGCATTAATTAGTCATCGAGGAAGGCCTCCAGTAGAAGATATTGCTTAAGCCAGAGAGTCCCAAAGGAAGCCAAGGACTCCAAGAAGTAGAGAGAGAATATTCTAGGAATGGGGAATAGTTTAGTACAAAAGCCCAGAAAATGTAGATTAAGTTTTCCTGTGAGAAGAACAGCATTATGATTAGTCTTCCTTGTTTGTCAAGGGTAGTAATATGGGAAGATATGGTTAGACTTCCTTATTTGTCAAGGACAATAATATGGAAGCAGACTAGAGTAGTAGGAAAGGGCCAAGATCCTAACAGAAATAGGGAGTCACTAGAATTTATTTTTTTTCAATCAAGACTTTTAAACATACTCACTTCTTCCATACTGAACATAAAAACCAAATCCCTATCATAAACACAGTCAAGCAAAAAAAAAAAAAAAAAAGTGTCCATATCTTCTAGTCCAAGAACGTGTTTCGTTCTGCACCTTAAACTTTCAGGCAGGAGGCGAACAGCACGCTTTATCACTGACAGGCTAGAATCATGATTGATTAATCACTATACTGAGCAGTTCTTAAATCTTTCAAAACTTTTGTTTTACCACACTGATGTCACATAGAAATTGTTCTCCTGGTTCTGCTTATTTCACTCTGCAGCAGTCTTGCTAATTTTCTCTAAAACTATCTTTTTATTCCTTTCTTATAGCATTACATTCATATACTGAAACTTGTCCCCAATTGATGAGCACACTCTTAGTTTCCAGGTTTCTTTGTTGTTGTTGTTTTATTTTTTTGCTAAAACACAAAGGGTTGCTATAAATATTTTTTATATATAGGAGCTTTGCCTTTTCCTTTATTTCATTAGGGCACTGCTAGGAGTATTACTGCTGGGTCAAAGGGTATACTGTACACAGTTTAATAATAACTCTTTGGGCACAATTCCAAACTGCTTTCCAAAATGACGGTATCAATTTACAGCTCCACTAACAGTACACTAATGTATTTGTTTTCCAAAAACCATTTCAACATTTGTGATTTTTCTTTTTTGTAAAGTGGAACTTCAAGATTTGCTTTAATTTGCATTTTTCTAATTACTGTCACTGGAGTTTACTGAGTGGAAGTGTATATGGGAGCATGTATGGGGGACCTATTGGAGTGAGGATAGGCCTGAGACAGAGACCAGTTAGAAGATTGATTCCAATAGTTTTAGGAGATGATGAGGATGGTGGAAGAGACAGAAGAAAAAAGGGGAAACGCCATCTGAGATATGAAGACAGAAACATCAAGATTTGGGAACTGATTAGATATGAGGGAAGAGCAAGGGTGAGGATTCTAAGATATCAAAGTTGTGAACTTAGGAGCCGAGGGCAGTGGTAAAAACGAGAGCTCTTCTGGGAGGAGAGCTGAGGGAAAGAAAGAGTTCTGTTTTGAATATGGCCATAGGATACCTAATGTGAAACTTTAGTTGATAGTAGTTGATAGTGCTGGACTGGAAGTTAGTTTATGGACTAAGCAGATCTGTCCAAGAATCTGATGAGGTCACCAAGTGAGAGTACAGAAAGAGCTGAAAACATGCAGGACAGTGCGGGGTACATGAAGTTGTGGATTTGACACATTAATGAAAGGCCAAAGAACACTGAGAAGAAACTTTCGGATAACTGGGGAATCAAGGAAAAGCAGCCCCATGTAAGGCCATACAATCCCAACCAAAGCAATAAGGGGTAGACAGTATCAGCAAAGGCAAGATTTGGGAGAAAATTCAAAATACTTCATACTTCAACTGAGGCAATCTTATGTTGACAAACCCATTAATGGAAACAACCAGGTGAGTATGCAATAAATAGACCACCACTGGACGACTCTTTTACAAGAATATATCAAATCATCCTAACTTGGCTAAAAGCCTTTCAAAACCTGTTTTTAAGCTCTAGGCAAATGTGATGCTCATGCTGTTCTAAGCCACATGGGGTCCCACATCAGAACCTCATGGATTTCTTCAGAAACTTGACTCAGCAACCCTTCCCAATCGGCCTATTATCATTTCTGAATGAGCTCCTTGTGTCTAACTGGGTATCTGGTTCCAAAATCTGCTACAGAATAGCAGCAATGATCCCTCCCCAACGCAGCCCCTAACAATTTCCTCTCCAATAACGAAGATTGCAATGGACAGGATCTCCACTGAAAGGCAGATGAAGGGGAGAGGGTGACAAAGAGGAGCTTTTTTTCCTTTAGTGGGACCTTTTTTCGTTCGGAGGGTGAAGGAATCAAGACCCCCCCCCCCCCCCAAAAAAAAAGAAAGAAAGAAAGAAAGAAAACAAAGGCTGGTCAGAACCATCCCTGGGTCTATGTTTTCTCCCGCAAGGTCAAGTCACTGCAGCACCTAAGGGCTGGGGGAGGCAGGGAAAGAGCCAATCACACTTCATGGGGTCGGGGGGAACCCGGGAAAAGTCAGAACGTCCCTCGGCTCGGAGTCGGGACCAGGGTTCCCGGCGCCTTGTGGCAGGTTCTTTTGAATTGAGAGGAAAAAGGTTTGGGGGGAGGGGGGATGGACCGCCGTGCAGGAGGGGGCGGAGGGGGATCAAGAACGAGCCCTGAAATGCTCGGGTTCCGGGTCCCGGCCACGGTCCAGGTCTGAGGTCACCTTCCCCAGATTCCCCTAGCACTCACTACAGGTTAGACCAGGGTGGGGGTAAGGAGGAGGAGGAGGGGCGCGATAGCAGGGAGACCCCAAGGCCCAGCTGGAGGGCGGAGGCCGAAGCACCCGAGCGACCCCCAGTCCGGGGACACGACTGTCCCACCCGCCCTCACTCCGGCCTCACTTTCCAAGGTCCCCTAAGAGCGCACTTGGCGGCCACGGGGAGGGCCCCTCAGGCCCCGGGAACGAGGGAGGAGCGCCACGGGCCGGGGCCCTCGGGCTCGGCCGAGTCCTCGGAGCAGGCCCGGGCCGGGCGGGCCGGGGCCCGGGGCGGGGAGAAGGCCGGCGACGACGGCGGCGGCGGCGGCTCCTACCTGTACGAGCACCTTCACGTACATGAGCGGCTGCGAGAGGATGGTGAGGCCCGAGCCCAGCAGCACCTGACTGGCCGCCTCCGCCATGATGGCACCCACGGACGGACGGGCTGACGGAAGAGCGGGCTGGGGGACCGAGCCACCGACCGACCGGGTCCCGGATCACGTGCCGGGGCCGGCGGCTTCGCTGACCCGCGGAGCGCGCACGCACGCGCTCTCTCCGCCTTCCGCGAGCGGCGGCGGCGGCGCGCACGCAGGGCCCAAAGAAACGGCAGCGCCTCGCGGGCGGAAAGGAAGAGGCGAAGGCTGTGGGCGGGGCCGCGCCCGCGCCCAGGCCACGCCCCCCGGGCCTGCCCGCGCCCAGGCACTCCGCGGCGAGGCGAAACGCTACTGCGCTTGCGCGGGGCAGCCCAGGGTGTAGCGAAACCGGAGAAGGAGGAGGGGAAAGAAGAGGAGGAGGAGGAGCCGGAACCTCCGTGGCGGGAAAGTTATGCTGGCGGCTAACTGTCGGAAAGGTCGGGAGAAGCTGGTTCTTGACGGTCCCGCGGCAGCTCTCCAGCTCTCACCCTCGCAGAATCACGGAGACAGATAACAACAGCCTTTCCCCAAAACCAGTCCGCGCGTGGCGGAGGTGGGGCCTGTGTTGCTCCCATTTCACAATTGGGCAAACTGAGGGCGGAAGAGGGGCCACGGCCGGTCCTAGGTGCCAGGCCGCCTTTGTCGGGCGAAGGCCTCTGGATCTGAGGACCCCGAGCTCCGGGGGCGCCACGTGGCAGCGATCCGACCGCCGAGGCCGGGCAGTTTGGGGGCGTTGAGCTCTCAGTATGAACTCCCCCTCCTCCTCCTCCTCTAAAACCTCCTTGACCTCCACCTCCTCTAAAACCTCTTTGGCCTCCACCCCCTCCGCGGCCTCCACCCCTTCGGCGGCCTCTGCGGCCTCCACGGCCTCCTCGGTCTCCTCCTCATCGTCTTCCTCTCCCCGCTCCTCTCCCCATTCCTCCTCCTCCTCCTCCCCACCTTCTTCTTCTACCCCTCCCCCTGTCCCCACTCCCTCTCCTCCTCCCCATCCTCCTCCTCCACCAACTCCTCCTATTCCTCCTCCCTCCCCTCCTTCCCCTCCCGCTCCTCTTCCTCCTACACCCCCTTTTCCCTCTCCCCCTCTCCCTCCTCGACCCCCTCGACCCCCTCGACCCCTTCCTCCTCCCTCTCCACCTCCTCCTTTTCTTTAATAGCCCTGCATCGATCCAACCACCAGGAGGTCGTCACGGGCCGAGCGAGGAAGTGTGTGGGGGGAGACTTGATCTCGGTTCTTGGGGGCTCCCAAGGTCAGGAGTGATGAGCAGGAAGCAGAGATTCAAGTGGATGGCCTGGGAAGGTGGGAGGACCAAAGTAGCCTGAGGATGGAATATAATAAGACCTTAATATGATATATCAATGTCTTAATATAATTTATAATAGTTTCTTAGTATAAGACATGATAATGTCTAATTATGGACATTATAATATAGTCTTGATGATATAGAATAATATTCTGATATAATACAATAACATCTTAATATAACAATATGGCCATTTTAAAGTTTTCAGAGTGTTTTGCAGCGATCTCATTTGATCCTGAGAACAGTCCTGGGAGAAAGGCACCATGCACATCCTGAACAGACAAGCACTTCCTGGGGTCACACAACTAGGGGGTCAGAAGTCACCTGTGGACTTGGGGCTTCCGACTCTGGAAAGCCTGACTTTCTAGGCCATCTTAGGAGGGAACTGACCCAAACAGGCTAAATGACGACAGGTCAACTCTGAGAAACAGGTTGGGATCATCCATTTTCATAGTAACATAAAAAGGAAATAATGGAACTGAGGTTGAAAAGGAAGCTTAGGTGTGTGACCAAATATTCCAGGATCATTTATGCACCGTTGTGGGAAAGAAATATAAACCCTGATCCTACTTTTAGAGTTTAGAGCTCCCTAGAATTGGAGAGACAAGACTAAAATGCAAAAAACAGATTACATGACAATATTCCCCTCAAGAGTCCTCTGATGACCTACTGTGTGGTGAAGGTGAACCTCCGATTCCTAGCTCTGTCAGGTCCTACTGGAGAGGTTCACCACCAGGAGTTTGGCCAAGACCCTTAAAACAATTCCAGTGTTCTTCATTGTGACCTTGACTCCATCAACAAATTCCACATATTCCTCCATTAAATATATACTAAGTGCTGAGATATGGGTACAGATCCTCTTGTAAAGGTAAAATAGGACAGCTGTGGGTTATATGGCTGCATTCTAAAATGCTGACTCCATGTATTTTGCTTCTGTGGCTGACTGGTTTGAGGAAATGGATGGTAAGCAAGGTACTCTGGGGAGACAGAGTTTTGGGGAATTATCCACATAGAGATGACAGATAAAATAAAAGACATCTCTTGAAAAGGAAAAAAAAAAAAAAAACATGTCTGAGGCCTGATTTGGCCAATACATGTTGAATTGACCAGAAGAGGGAGAAAAGCCAATTAAAGCTACAAGAGAATCATTCTGACAAATATGATAACCAGGCATAGAGATGTGACCACAAGGTCCTCCTAGAAGAGAATTTTGAGATGTCATCTCTTTCAAGGTCAAGGGTCTTCTCAGAAGACAGTGAATTTTAGATCAGGGATTCTTCATCTATTTTGTGTTATTGATCCTATTGGCAGCCCCTATTCAGAATCATATATATATTTTAAAACAAATAATAGCTTTATTTTCCAAAATACATGCAAAGATAGTTTTCAACATTCCTCCTTGCAAAGCCCTGTGTTCCAAATTTTTCTCCCTCCCTAGCCAGCAAGTCATTTCTCCCTTAGACAGCAAGTAATCCCATATATGTTAAACGTGCAATTCAAAGTCATATTTTTAAAATGTAGCAAATAAAATACATAAGACTGTAGAGGTAGCTAATTATATTGAAATAGTTTCGAAATATTTTTTAAAAAGGCATAGGCCCTAGGTTAAGAACTCCTGGCTTAGAGGATAACTTAGTTCTGCTTCTTCCATTATATTATTTCAGATTGTTCAAAAGAGAAGTGTCAGGTTTTGGAGGTTTTTTCCCTGTTTTTGCCTCATCCAAGCCTAAAGGTGTCTGATTTTATTTCCTTGTCTCTCCATTTCATAGCAGACTTGGTCTTGAAATACTCTATTTTGGGCTCTATATTTCCATTCTATTGACCTATTTATCCTATATTTTATAGCCTATCTGTAATGAGGTGGATAATGTCAGTCCAAGAATGGATATCGTCAGTCACAATTCTCTGTGTAGTTCCTACCAGTAAACTATCAGCAAACAAGCTTTTTAAAAAATTTTTTTGTCTCATTTACTTTTAGCAAACAAGCTTCTAATGATCATTTTAAAAGATTGTGATGTTAATCATCAAGGTCTTTATTTTTTGCAATAGTTAATTCTTTTAAAGCTGTAAAGCATTTGCAACAAAATTACATGTCTTGAATATAGTAATTTTGCCATTTGGATGGGAGACCATATATGGCTGGAAATAGTCTTTAAGATGGTGTTTTAATTGTGCTAGGTCAAATGTTTCTAAATCATCAAGTACAGTGAGATCTTCTTATCTTTGGATTAATTTTGTGATAGATGTGGTTTGCTGTGTAAAATTATTCATGAAAGCCTGTCTCTACTCTGCTAATGTCTCCATCAAAGATTCCTCAGCTGCATGTGTCCAGTAGGTTCTTGGAAATTTGATATAGATAGGAAAGAAGGCATTTAGATTGGTAGCTGATTTTTTTCAGTGCCTTTTCTTTCCTTCCTCTCTTTCTCTCTCCTTCCTTCCTTCTTCCTTCCTTCCCTTACTTCCTTTCATCAGTAATGTTTAAGAATCTTTTTTTCTATGCTTCAATTACCTACCCTTCCGGATAGCTGTGAATTGATCTTTCAGCACTCTCAAAAGTGTCATTTCACGATCTCAAGGTTTTAAAAGCCTTAGTTTTAATATGTCTGATTTCCCCAACTATGTTTTTTCTAGTAACATAACTACTTTAGGAACATATTTGGAACTGTGATGTCAAGAGTCCAAGGGTAGTGACTCTGCTGTCCATGATAATGACAGTTTGTTATCAAAACTTTGCAGATCTTTTACATTTTTTTCCCCTGTTGACTTTCCATTTTCATCTTTAAATGCTCTTGGGATAAATTGTGATCTTTTTTGGAAAGTTGGATCAGCTTCTGAGTGTTCTTTAAAATAATTTTACTTTTTCTAGCCTTTTTTTTTTTTCCCAACAGAGAGGGGATATTTATTGCAAGTGATCTTTCCTCATCCTTTTCTATTAGATTTTACAAATGAATTTGTAGCTTAAGCTAGTGTTAACCTTCAGCTACTAAGTCTCTTTTTTTGGCAAGTAAATTGTTGACTGGGATGTTTTTAAAGGATCTTTTATACCTCTTATTATAGAAGTGAATTTATATCAACTAAATTTCTATATTAGATTGTTATGGTTTGGGTTTATATCGTTTTTCTATCTAGTACCCACTTTTTGTTATCAGTAATTTGTTTGAATATGACACGATTGAATTTGTTTTGTACCATTTTCTTTTTTCTCATTTTTCTTTTTCTTGCTTTGTAATAATTTTGATGTTTGCTCTGATAATGGTGGTCTAATTATATTCACATAGTTCATTCAGGTAGGACTTATATATCAATAATACAATTTCCTGTCCATTAAAATTCAATCAATTTCATTTTCTTGGACCTTCTTAGGTGCTTACCATACATGTCAGGTTTTTATTGTTTTATTTTCTTTTTTTTAAGTTTTTAATGTTTATTTTTATAAGATTTTGATTTCCAATTTTTTTCTTCCTCTCTCCCTTCTTTCCTCCCCTTTCTAAGACAGCAAATCATTTTACATATTATTTATCTATATATATAGGTTATACATATACAGTCATATTAAACATATATCCACCTTCATCATGTTATGAAAGAAGAATCAGAACAAAAGGGAAAAATCATAAGAAAGAAAAAGTGATGATAATATACTTGGATCTGCATTTAGACTCTTTAGTTCTTTCTCTGGCTGTGGATGGCATTTTCCATCGTGGGTCTTTTGGTGTTGTCCCAAATCACTGTATTGCTGTCTTATTGCTTATTTTCTTAAAGTATTTATGATCTGTAGGTGTGAGGCTCTTGAATAGTTTAATCCTTTTTGACTAATCTCATTCTTATTTCCTGATCGGTTTTCCCATATACATTCTTACCTATATCTGTCTTTGAATTGAAATGACTGAATATTAAAGCATATATTGATTTGATTGGGGGAAGGGAAACTTGTGATACAGGAACCACCTGCCAGTGGCTGCTGGAGGTCTAACTCAGATCTGTAGAATGGATGTGAGAGGATTATGATGATGATACAAGGAGACTGAGAGGTGTCCTAGGCAGTTTCGTTATCTGACTTCTCTCTTCTTCTTTCTTGCCTCCAATTTATTTCATTCCTAGTCCACAAGAAACATCTCTGTTAGTAAAGGCTGCTTTGCAACTCCTTCAAGTGTTATGATTCATAGTTGTGGAAGTTCTGGGAGAACTCATCTGCTCCCTCACTTAGGCATGGTCCTTAACAGGAAACTTAGTGAATTCTATTAGAATTTCTGTACCATTTGAAGACACTGACACATCAATTGTATTTTTTTGTTTGTTTGGTTGAGGCAATTGGAGTTAAGTGACTTGCTAGGATCACACAGCTAGGAAGTGTTAAGTGTCTGAGGTCACATTTGAACTCAGGTCCTCCTGACTTCAGGGCTGGTGCTCTATCCACTGCACCACCTAGCTGTCCTTGCAGTTATTTTTTTTTATGGTGGTCTTTTTGCAAAAATTTATTTAACATATGCAGTAAGATGACACAATGTCCCATGAAGTGATATCTTACTGCCTTTGGGTGCAGAATAAAACCAGCTTTTCCAGTTTCCTTGTCTACCTCTCTAAGGAGAATCTGTGAACCACTCTCCCATTTAATTATAATTTATTGTTTTGTGTACAGTGAGAATATGAAGATTGACATGCTAACTTCCTCCAGTAATATGTCCACTTGGTCATTAGTTTTCTGTTCTCTCATTTAGAGTAACAATAGCCAAGTTACAGATCTGTAGGTCTAAAATCTATGATTCTGGATCCGACCCTTTTCATTATCTGCTACCATTACAAGAAATGGAAAAGGGGGGGCTTTCTGGAACAAGGGCAATTAAAGTATGGTGTGTGTGTGTGTGTGTGTGTGTGTGTGTGTGTGTGGTGCTTGCCATGGCCAATCCATTGCCAGTCATTTACAATCGTTTATTAAATGGTTAACTCTGTCCTAACACTGGGTTAAGTGCTGTGGATATAGTGAAGGTCAAAACACTCTTATTGTTCTCAAGGGAACTGACATTCTAATGGAGGAGACAACTGTGATATTTAGGAACATGACATATAGAATAGGGAATTTCAAGGCAAAAGGCAAGAGCAGTATCAAAGAAGCCTTCTGCAGAAGTCTTGAAGGAAGTCAGGGAAGTGAAGATAGCAGATTGGGGAGGGGGGCGCAGAGCCTAGCAGCCTGAGGATCAGTGAGGGCAAAAGGGGTCCAGCCTCTTAGTTGTAAATCCTCTTGGTACTTAGCTACCAGGCTGGTCCTTGGAAAGCAGATGCCAGCTGTTGCTAAGACCATTCTTGATAACTTTCCAGGGTGGCAGAACCTGCCAAAGTTTGGGAGAACTCAGGGTCACAAGTCCCATGCCATAGTGGGACTTTATGGTAAGTAAACTGCTATTACAAAAATATTTTCCCAGCAGTCTTTTCTGAAAAACACAAAAACACTTTTGTTCCCGGCACTGTACGTACCATGTAACATTATGACATGATAGAATCTCACTGGTGACCTGGATTTACAACATTGTTCCCTCATTTCTGTAATGTACTCCCCCCTCATATAGGACTTTCTGAATCCGTTCATCAGAATTCAGCTCAGACACTCCCCTGTGTCTTGCCTAATTTCCCCAGCTGAATATGATCTCGAGTAGTCCCAGAACATTTTGGACTTCTCTTTTGCCTTCATCCCATTCTATCTTTATTATATCCTTCTCTGCAAATTTGGCGGATCCCTACTCTTCTTCCTGGAGAATTTTAAGCTCTTAAAGGACATAGACCTTATCATCTATTTGACTTTTATTTTTAATCTCTTTGACTTTTGACATCTTTGTATCCTCAGGGCCCACCACAGTGCTTTCTATGTTTAATATCTGTTGAATTTAATTCTTGACAGAAATTGACTTTTAACTTATGTCCTAAACTTGTGTCCTACAAATTGTGTTATTTGTTCTGAAGTGAAGCAGTAAAAGGACATTACTGTGCCACTTTTTTGAAAATTGAAATCCACCATCTTGGGGCATTCAGAAGGCAATCTGACATAGTCTGCTATTGAAAAAAAATTTTTTTAGCAAGTTTCTCTGATAAAGACCTCCTCAAATATAGGGAGAATGAATCAAATTTATAAGAATACAGTTCCATTCCCCAGTTGATAAATGGTCAAAGGATATGAACAGGCAGTTTTCAGAACAAATCAAAGCTAACTATAGTCATATTAAAAAAAAAAAAAAAACTTTGATTAAAGAAATGCAAATTAAGACAACTGTGGTAGTACCTCATACCTGTCAGATTGGCTTAAATATCAGAAAAAGAAAATGACAAAAATTGGGTCACTAAGGCAGACTACTGCCCATGGTGGTGTGACTAATTAAAGCTGTGCCCAAAGGGCAATCAAACTCTGCATTCCCTGGCTCTAGCAATACTACTGTGTCCATCTAGTGCCTATACGTGTGTGTATGTAGACATCTATATGTAGACAAATTGCCTCTTCAAGGAAGTATGGGAGGTAAGAAAATTTGGAACTCAAAAAAGTTTTACAAAATGAATATTTAAACTTTTTTATATGTAATTGAGAATTTTCAAAATTTCATCCTTTCTCCCTTTTTTCACTTTGTTTTGCTTTTACTTTCTCTTCTCTTCTACCCTTTGCTCTTTTCATTTTATCTTTTTTCTCTTCCTCTCATCTTCCCATCTCTCCAAGTCTTAGTTTTCCCATTCCCTTCCTTTCAAACTGGTAACTGGAGGTAATAAGAGAGGAGCCAAGCCTTTCTCCAAATCATTCTTAAGTGATCCATAAATACTGTGGGTAATGATGATACCAAGCCACACTTTGGTAACTTAAGTGGCTAAATTTTCCATAATGCCTCCTTACAATTTGCTAGCTTTGTTAACTTATTTGGGGCACTAGGATGAACAATGGATAGAGTGCCCGACCTAGCCTCAAACACTATAGCTGTGTGACCCTTGGCATTTAACCATGTTTCTCTCAGTTTTGTCATCTGTAAAATGAGCTGGAGAAGGAAATGGCAAACTACTCTTTGCCAAGAAAATCCCAAATGGAGTCATGACGAATTAGAACTGAACACAAAAATTAATGTTATATAGTCCTTAGTACATTTCAGTGCTTCATATTAAATTGGCATTAAATAAGTTAACAAAAACAGTATTTAGAAGCAAAACAGGACTTTATTAAAGAAAAAGGACAGAGATGGCTTACTGCCCTAAAGAATCAACTGCATGTAATGGGTAAATGCAGTGTGATAAGAAAAATACATTTCCTGGGGGAAACAGTGTTTGTCAAAAATACAAATGATGGATCATCAAATGGAAATGACTTTCTTGGTCGTCTTCAAGCAGAATTTGTGGTGGGAATTGGATTTGCTTGGAAATACAGAGAACAGCAAGGGTTAATGTGGAGTCAAAGTTGTGACATCAGATTCCACTTTCAAAAGATCCTCATGTTTGCTTAGTTGGAAAGATGAAGGTCCTCATGAAGGCTCTTGAGAAAAGTCCTGTGCCCCAAACCCTCACATTGGGGGAAAAGACACAGACATTGGAGATGAGAATGTTATGAAAAATAGAGGAAAAAAAAGCAAAACACAAAATTAAGTGACATTTGTTTGGATCAATCCTAGAGATTCTTGAGAAGTCTCTTCCCCATCCTGCCGCCTTCTCCACCTAGAATCTTGAGTTTCAGAAAAATTCCAGCATTAGAGAAGATTACAAATTGGATCCTTTTTGCTTTACGTTAGCCTGGTATCAAGTGAGAGAAGTTGCCTGTGATTTTTCATTTTGAGTTTGTCGAAGCAGCAGTGATGGCAAGTCAAATTTGCCTTACTCTTTCTATCCTTTGTAACTTGCCTTGCCGGTGTTTGTTAGCTTGTGGACTGAAGCATTCCTTCAGAGGACATCCTTTTGCCGTGCCGTGCCGTCAGTGAGAGTCTTAATTCTGAGAAGTTAGACTCTTATGAGAAGTTAACGATATTCAAGGAATTCATTGTCCTTTTGAATTCTTTTTTGGATATCAGTGAAGGTTTGAAGCCATGTTTTCTTTTTGCTTTAAGTTTTCCCCTTTCTCCAAGAAGACTGTGCTGATCTTTCTTGGTCAGGTTAGGTCTTCCAGGAAGTTTCCATTTGTTTTTGTTCCGTTTCCTTTTTACAGGGAGCTTAGGGGTCAGAGAGAAAGTTTTGTCCAGCAGCATGGACATCGACGTGACTTTTGGAATCCAGCACAGCGACCTGAAAAAGGCATAAAAAATTGTCTTTCAGCCTTACTGGGCTCATTTTCACTGTAGCTATCCCATCTCCCATATAACATCGAGGCCCCTTCCAAACCTGCCTTTTCATAAGGGTGAGAGGTGGGAATGGGGAGAGCTTTATCTTGAAAGAAATGCTGGCCTTCACACTTGAAACCACATTAAGACTCTTTATAAGACTTCCCTTTCTCCACCTCCTCTCCTAGGAGACTACTCTCAGAAACCTCAGACTAATCTGATTTGGGCATGTTAACTTTGTTGCCTGCACAGAATTTTATCAGTATTTAGAACCAGAAAGGACCTTAGACTTGGCCTAACCTAATCCCCTCGTTTTGTAGAGGAATAAATTGAGACTCAAGTGAGGTAAAACATCAGACCACAGATTCAATGCTCTTTCCAGTGGACAAGTAGTTCCCTTGTTTCTTATGAGATCCTACTTGATAGGAACTTTTCAGCAGATTTCTAAAGATTAGAATAGAAATGAAATTGCCTCTGCTAAGAAGGAGCTCCACATGATCATCAGGCTTCCATATTGTGAAAAAGTTGGATAAATCCACATTAACTGATTGAAAAGTTTAAGTTCTGAGGAGCTACTTGTAAATTTTCCCCAGTCTTATGGTTAAGAGGTTGCTGAACAGAGCCTCGAAAAGAATGCTCTCTTCCTTGCTCAGATTATTAAAATGAGGGGTGATGGAGGGGCGGCTCCAACAACTGAGAGATCAGCAAGACCCTAGCCAGTATCAACCCATTGAAAATGCCTGAATTAAGAGTCGACCATATGAAACCACAGCCAACTGTTGGGTGCTATTAGTAAATAATAGGTTGAACAATCTACAAGTAGGTACCCCTGGAGTAAGGCGTGAATCATTTATTACTGAAAGCCTTTGGGTGGCATGCCATCCAAGCATGGATGTATGGCATCAATCTCCAGGAAAAGGGCAAATCTACATGGTGTAACTAAAGTAACAATGTCTGCTGTTCCCAAGTCTGGGCTGTAATCCTTTCAATGGAAGTAGCAAGGAACCTGGGCTGTAAGAAGAGAAGGTTGGGGTTAGGGTTCAAGTCATACATTTCCCCTATTCAGAACACTGGGATTTGGAGCAGGAAAATGGATCCTTGATCACCTATCAAGCCTTCTAAACTGAAGGCCATGGAAGTAGAGAACTTGGGAAGATAATCTCTTGGAAACGGTTTTGTTAACAGGTGTAACAAAAGGCTAGGGCTGTTGGTGTCAGATTGGGTTACTTTAAATGAGGAATCTAAGATCCATAAAAAAAAAATTCTTGAAGGAAAATTCCAGAAATGACAAAAACCCTGAGGGTCTAGGAAGGAGAGCCCCAAACACCATAATTTTCTTGAAATTAGAAAAAATTTTTGAAGGATAGAAAATTTAATCCTTGAGCACATTAAAGGTTATGGGATTAAGATGTATGAGTGAGTGCCATGCTAAGAACACTAATAGATCAGAAAGGGCTTCTGGAATAAAATTAGCATAGGACCAATGGGGAGTTAACACTAGGTGGTTTTATATTCTTAAAACTCCAGGACCCAGGGGCTCCATGAGCCAAGTTTTCCATCTCTGTTACTGGAAGACAAAAGCTTCCTACAAATTTTTTAAAATGGCGGGAGGAGAAGCTTCTAATGGACTAGTCTCCCACTGAAAAATGGTATAGGTCCACTTGGTACAGACTATGCTAAAGGGCACAAATAGCAAAGATGCTTTTTCCCATTTACAACTGAGAAAAAAAGCATCCGGGTGGAAAATGATTTGTTCAACTGTTGACTAGATTGGTAAAGGAACCAAGACTTGGAAGAAGGGAGAGCTGGTTCCATGGTGATGTCTTTTCGTATATTTTATATGGAATAATGCAGTGCTAGCCCAAGCAAACAACTTGCATATGAGGTTTTGGAGAGGGATAATATCCATTCTTAAATCACACAGACTTCTGGATTCTTGATTCTGGAGTTGTGAATTTGTATAGTAAGTCCCAGGTGAGGGAGAATATAGGTTCTAAAGAATTTTGGAAACACAGTCATCACAAAATAGCTATAATTTATTGGCTGTCAATACAGAAAATAGTAATTTCCCCCCACAACCCACTACATATGTATATAAACATTTTACTCAACTGCCAGTAATTTGCCTCATTAGGATTTATATTCTAACACAATAATGCCTAATTGCTGCAAGTACTGTCTCCTTCCTGCCACATAGACATTTTCATGATCCACCATTCAGTTTCCTGTCATCTTTAAGTCTCTGGTTAGCATCACATGTTCAGCATCACAAGCTCAGCTGCTGGTGCCCACTGTGGTTTTCCCTGTCATATGGATGATATTTGCATTACTGGATCATGCAGGAAAATCCTGAGGCTTGGATGCTGTGGGTTGCAATCCAGTATAATAGTTATTAACCAGCAGAGAGTAATTAGTACCCAGTATTTTAACAGTTTTTTATAATCTCATAAAAGGATATATTGTTAACTAATGGTGGTAATTGATGCTTTTCTTCTATATGGTATTTCATATTTTTAAAAGCACTTTCATGTGCATTTTTGAAATTAATCCTACCATATGAGGTAATAGATAGGGCAGGTACTCTTCTCTATATTAAGAGTTAGGTAAAATAGCTACTTTTCAGCGGGGTGGTGACTAGAGCCTTTGTCTCCTGCCATAGTGCCTTTCCACTGTGTCACTAAGATCGAGAGCAATATTTGGCATATTTTTTTCAACTGACCAGAAGTTAAATGACACTTGCTCTCTCACATGGTAGACATGATAATGTTCAATGGAATTATGGGAGATTACTTGGGCTAGCTATGGGCAATAATTACTACTAGTATGAGTGCAAGTTTAATCTTCTCACGTATATCTCTGTAGTACCTGGGTGTTATAGATGAAGTTTGTGATGGTATCCACTTCCCTGGATGGAGTTGAAGAAAGGAGACAGATTTGATTAACATGGAGAAACAAACCAAAACTTCGCATTGCCTCTTCTATAAAATACAGTGCACCGTATGCTCCCAGATCCTTTGGACTAGACTTGTGATAGGTGAGAAATAAGCTTCTTCCAATGATGAACATCATAATAGGTTGAAAGAAAAATCTTTTAGTCTTAGGCCTGTCCTTTTGGCACCGTTCCAAAAGAGCAATTTATTCCTTGCCACAGTACTTAACTCTACAGTACTAGACATATGGTAGATGTTCAATTGGTGTTTCGTTCACTAAACCATTGTTCACCTCATATATACTGGGCACTGGTTGGGAGAATGGGGAAAAGGAATAAAATTATTAGGAAATAGTTGCTATCCTGAGGGAGGTTACAATGAAAGTCATCTCAGGATTCTAGTCTCTGCCCACTTTTTTTAGAGGATGGCTACTTAAATCTTCCGCTTTTTTTTTAGCTTAAAGATTAGCAATAGGGCTCACATATCTCTACATGTTGCACCTTAGTATATGGAAGAGAGAATTTGAGCTCATTAATTTGATATCCTGGAACCAATTTATTTCCTGCATTTGTAATAGGGGTTCTAGTGAAGAATGGCAGTGTATTTGACAAAAAATGCCCTTGGTGCGCTAGGCACTGAAATATTCCAGGGTTGGAAGGGGAGGAGAAAGAAGCTTTTAAATGGGCAGAAGACCAAATCTAGCTTTTTGGAGATTCCTTGAGAACTCTCTTTTTATTATGATGGACCAAACCATAGTCCTCACTGGTTGTAGAGCTGGAAGGAGCCTTAGAGATCTTGTCCAACCCCTCATTTTAGAGAGGAGGAAGCATCCAAAAAAGTGAAGGGCCTTGTCTTCAGTCGCACAATTAGGAAGCAAGCAGAGCTGGAATTAAAACGGAGGCCTCTCCTGAAGCTCTGAGGGCCTGCTATAGACCTTGTAGGGAATACTTCCACGTGATTAGCCCCTCTTCCAATTATATATGCTATGAAATGGCAAATGATACTTCCTTTCACTGTCGATGTTATCTTGTGCTTACAGGTAAAAATAAGGATGCTCGAAGATATCAGCCTAAAGAAGACAGTGCACTGCTGGGAAAGCATGGAGCAAGGATGATTAAGGGCATGAAGTTTGAACCAAGCCAAGAGGTAACTAAAATCAGTTGGAAAAAAAAGAAACTTGAGGTTATTAGCAGCATTTCTAGTCAAGGGAACTAGAAAATAGCTTGAGTTAGCTAATATAAACTGAACATGACCTTTGTGAGTCTGGGAAAGAGCTTTCTGGTCAGAGAACTGAGGGATTAAGATGCAGCCGGGCCAGATGGCTGGGGAGAAAGGAATTCTGACCCGACCTTGGGATTTACTCAGAAAAGCACTTGTTTCCCTTAAGAACCAAGAGTTGAGATTTAAGAGGAAGGCAGACATACTCGGTGTCAAGCACCGCATCGGCCTGGACTCGAATGGTTTCATGGCTGGAGAAGACAGGGTTCTGAGGGGTACTATTGCCACAAAATCCCAGACACATGTCATAAACGACCTCACCTCTTGTACATAGGAGTTCATGAAAAGACTGTTCTAGACACATTTCCCTTCTAAAATATTAACTCTGCAAGTAGATGTCGAGGGAAAAAAAGGCAGAGAAGCCTGGTCTGGACGGCCAGTGAGTACATAAGGAAGCTCTAGGGAAATAAGTGGGGTTGCCCGGGCTGGTGCCAAAGGGGGTACCATCGGGGCTGTGTGTGCCTGTGTGTCCTGGCCAGCCCTGGCTGCCTAGAGGGGGAGTGTGAGAGGGGAGCTACAGAGAAGAAGTCGGGGACCTTAGGCCCTAAACAGCCAATACGGCTTCTCCGTTTCAGGGTCACTACCGAGGGAGATATCCTCATCTGCACTGGGTGAGGGAACGGTTCACCTCTGCTTTTTCCCCTTAACCCAACCTTGGTCCCTCTCCTTCCCTCCTGACAATGGGAGGAAGCCCTCACAAGTTGAGGGTAGTGAAGGAACCTCTATGTCGATTGCTTTCCTTCCTTCCCAGTTCTCTCTTCCTCCCCCCCAAAAAATCTTGTGGTTTTTTTGTTTTTGTTATTTTGCTGAGGCAAGTGGGGTTAAGTGACTTGGCCAGGGTCACACAGCTAGGAAGTGTTAAGTGTCTGAGGCCAGGATTTCCCCCTTGTAGAAACGAAGTATTCTGTTAGCTACTATAGTCTGTAGGCCAAAGCATAACCTAAGCTGTAAATAAATCCCCTTTTCTTTCAGATACCCTGAACAGAAATGCTCTTGTTTTCCAAAAATATCAGGTGACTGGTTAAGAATATTCCATTTCTCAAAATACAGAAGGATAAGTCTATCTAGGTTAATCTATGCCCTTTCACCCCAGAATTTACAAGTGCAGTCAGTATAGTTTAAACCAAAAAGTTTTATAGAACTAAAATTATCTTCAGAAACACCGACCTAGTTCAGTAGTCTCATGTGACAAACTAGGAAACCGGCACCGAGGGAGGTGATTAGTGCCCGTTCTTACAAATAAAGCAGACAGGGGAGCCACGGATTTGTAGCTTAGCATCCAGTCCAAGTGAGGCTCTGAGGGCTCGGCCACACTCACAAAACTATTAATAGGAGCAGCATTCTGAGGACCAGGGTCTTCCCCAGTCCCAGTTCCCAAGGCCAATCACTCATATCTCCACTGCCTCTCAAGGGCCAAGGCCAGCAGACAGAAGCATCCACCGTCCTTAACTAGAGACTGGCCAACCCTCTTTGAGCAGACCAGGAGGTCTGTGGGCGGGCATCTTGTTTCTCCCTGTCCTTCTCCCTTTAGGGTCCCCATCCTGGGAGAGTGGGTGTGGGGGGGGTGCTCAGATCCCTGCAGCTGCTCTTGATGGACAACTCATGTGTTATTTAGAGTCCGAGGAAGCTGCCCGAGGCCACAGAGATGAAGGAACTTATGGTCCCCGATGCCTCGGCCAGCATATGGCAAAGCGGAGTCCTGGGGCCAAAGCTTGCCGATCCCAAGGTTGGCCCTTGGTCTGCTACGGCACAAGCTCCCTCGTCCTGTGATATAATTACCTTGCTGAATCAGATTACGCAAAGCCGCCTGTTTCTCACAGCCCTCCTGGCTCAGCTGCAGAAAGACTGGAGGCGAGTACTGCTTAATTGCTACAGGAGTCTTGCTTCTTTCTGGAGGCACTGACGTGACGAGTGCCAGCTGATGATGGTTGATGTCTTGCTTCGTTAACAGACAGTTTTGGTACCTGCATACCTTTTCCTTCCACGGATATGCTACTAAGAAACAAACAGAAACGTCACCTGTACCACCGGCTGCTGATCGGGAACAAAGCCCGGGACAGGTCAGAGAACGGCGGCTCTCACACAAGGCCAGTCTTTTGTACAAAGAAAACTGGAGTGTCCTTGGAGACAAGAAAACCATACTCTGAGGGGATGTGAGAAGCCTACGAAATTCGCTCACTGTAATAATACAAGTCCTTCTCAGCTTCCCAACCAAACTTTCTGAGCACACAGTGAAAGGCACTGTGACCTGGGCATTCCAGAGCAGATGGACATCTAGCAGCACCCCATGACTGAAAACCCCTTTTTATAAAAAAGGCAAAATCTAGTTGGAAAAAAAAGACAAAACTTTTGTTCTCTCTAAGACTATATCTAAATCAATCAGACCACTACGTCTAAAATTCCGATCAAAAGGGTTTTCTCACTTTACACACACACACACACACATATGTATATTTAAGTCTTCAGACCAACTTTTCTGAAAATTGGGGTTCACAGATGGTGGGTAGGGCCATGTGGTCCAAACAGTGAAGCTTCTGCTATTGGTGTTCCCTTGAGATTCAGAATAAAGACATGGATTTTCCAACCCTTTCTTAAAAAAATAATTTTTTTTATTAAAAGTGAACTTAAAACTTAATATTAGATTTAATGATGGTATACATGGAACAAGACTTGCGGGTACAATTTAGCACCTTTCATTCACTCGTGCATATTCTGTTCATTCCTAAATAGAAACAAAAGTCCAAGGTACAGTTTGGCCCTTTTTTCCCTTTTCTCCTTCTATGAACTTGAATATATTTCTTCACTTCTCTAGGTCTCAGTTTTCTCATCAGTAAATGAGGGGATCATCCTCATCCCCTTAAGAGTACATATGCAGTGTAGCATGGGGACTACTGGAGTTGTGTAGGCTCACTGAAGGAAGGATCTTGGAGACAAGACGAGTTTACATCTCTTTTTACTCAATTAGAATAAGCAACCATTTTCTTCACCTTCACTTTATCCTGTCTCCTGATCAATAAGCATCAAAAAATAACAGTTGATAATGACTTGTACTGTGCTCATTTCCCATCAGTTTTCCTTTAAATAAGATTAAAAAAAAAACAAGCAAAGTTATAGCTCTTTCCTTAGGCCAAAATACAAAGAACATATTTTCTTATTGACTATCTTTGTCTTTTTAAAAGAAGTAACAGTTGGCAGCTTTCCTAAAAGGGTAGTATGGCTTGACATGGCCATTCAGTGATCCTTCAGCAAGTCTAGTCCAGTTTCCTTTCCATTTTAACAAACTTCATCTAAAAGTTTCTTAGTCCTGACAGAATCTGGGAGCAAGCAGTCTGGGAAACCACTGTTGTTGCTCTGGCAGCCCTTGGGGCTCTCCATCCTTTGTTCCAAGAACTGAACAAGTTTTTTCTTGTATTTGGATGGCCACCCACCTCTAACCACTAGCCAACCAGTCAGTAGTAGGGGAGGAGAGAGAAAGGGGGAAAGAGAGAGGACAGAGAGATTGAGCAAGAAGAATGAGACAAGGAATTACACAAGGCTCAACAGATGTGGTAGGAAAAGAAGGCAAACAAACTAAACTTGGAAGAAGATTCAGAGGTCAGTGGTCATTTCTTACTCTGATTTTGGTGGTACTGTTTAACTCTGTATGATTGCGCTTGGAATACTTGAGAGGATATGCTCAAATGAAAAGAATTTAACCTTTTCAATAGGAATGTTACACAACAGGTAAAATATAAGTTTAAATAAATAGGAAATTACAAATTTATGGTGTCAACTACTAGGTTAGGGAAGGGGTAAGCTGAATGTAGAATTTTAAGTAGGTCATAAAAACAATATTTTCCAGCATAATAGAAGGAAGGTTAAAGTATGAATAGTATATGAGTTACTCATGGTATTTGAGTTGTTTATTCTGTTTAAATGTCTACCTTGCTTTAAGCAAACTTGCACAAGATGATTTGACCTATGAAAAAGAAGAACCTAGAAAGTGGGGTGATTAGTAACTAGAGAGGAGGATTTATCTTAGGATTCTTGTAAATAGCATACTTTCCAAATACATATGACTTGATGATACACAAAAATTTGATTTATAGGGAATGATATATTACATAAAGTGAGGTAGACTTCTAATAGGAGTTCAGTAAACATGTATTTCAATTCCCAAGAAGGAAATTTTTAGGTACCTCATGGTCACATTTAGTTTGATGGAAAATAATCCATAAGCTATAATGCTGGGAAATATAGAGATGGATTAAAAACACAAATACAATCAATATAGAATAAATTCACTGTGGTACACAAGCATAATTCCTCCCAGGTTACATAATGTATCCCAAACCATCTACCATAAAACACCAATGGGGTAATATAATGCACAGCATCAGAGTTCTGTGGATATAAGTATGTGAAAGGAGTTCTGGGACAGAAAGAAGAATTGAGATGTCTTTTTTTGTGAGGTATCTGTTCTCAGACCCGATTTGCTCCATACCTGAAGCGACTTCATGAGTGCTGGTTGGGCCCTTCTTCCGAGGTTCTGGAATTTTAAAACCTGGTTTCTTGCTCTAGGTAAATAAAATAATTGAAAACGGAATTCACTTCACATCGAAATCCTTCCCTGTCAGTGCTGCTTTCCCTCCCAGATTTCTCTTTAGCATGGACTGAACGTCTCCTTCCCAAGATCCCTTTGAATCACAGGGATCAGTAGCCCTTGTTAGTCTGTGCCCCCAGAGCCTAGTAGTAATTCACATGTAGTAGGTTCTTAATTGATAACATCTCAATTAAACTCAAATAAATGCAGCACCTTACACCTAGAGCTAGAAGGGGTTGCCATCTAGTTACTGAGAAGCATTTGCATTTTTCTCAAATATTTGCTATTCAATATACTTTGCAAGGTGTCTTAAACCTTAGGCCTCCCAGACAAAAGGCACCTCAAGGATGGGCACAGGGAAATGGCACAATCTTATTGACAAGGATCTGGGACGACGGGCCTGAGGCAACAGAATTTAAAGCTAGACTCTTAAAAACTGGCTGTAGAAATGACAGCAAAGAGAAGAAGAAGAATTTTAACCTGGGGAAAGAAAGGAGTCACCCCTTATTTTTTCATGAAAGTTTTGAGTAAAGGCCCAAATAACTCTTAGGGTGTCATAGTTAGAAGTCAGAATAGTGAAAGCATGATAAATGTGGCAATATGTTTGGAAAAACTGTACATGTGTAACCTATATTGGATTATTTGTGATCTAGGGAGGGGGAAGGTGAGAAGGGAGAAAAACTTGGAACACAAGGTTTTGTAGCGATGAATGTTGAAAACTATCTTTGCATGTATTTGGAAAAATAAAAAGCTATTTTTTAAAAAAGGAATAATGTTAGAAAAGCCTTAGGAAGGCCAATCTCCGCAGTGGCTGTGGGCCATCCATCTGTGCATCCACACAGGGCCTGACAAGGCTTGGACCCACTGGCTGCTGTTTATATCTGTGTGAAAAGCACTGTCCTCATGGGGCTGTGATGAACAGCATGAGTTCTGAGGTGTTAACCAGAGGAGACCTGGCTCTCATCTTGCCTCTCTGACACTAGATGGAAATGACCACAGACTATTTCAACTCTGTGAGTCCTAGTTGATCAGAGAAATCAGAGATAATGTACCTGTTGAATTTATTTAGCAAAACTGTTGTTGAGACAAAATGAGAAAACACATGTCATTGATATCAGCCATAAAGCACTATCTGTTGCCCCCTTTTCCCCTACAAGCTGCTTGGCTGTGAGGCTGTCTGTCTCTGGAAGACGGTGAGTAAGTACTTAAGGAGTGCAAATCAACTTGGTCAGAACACAATTTGGAACATCAACCTGGTCCCCATTCCCAAATTTCATTAAAAAGACAAATGTAAACAAATTTTAACTTATCCATTCTTTGAGGGGAAGTGTCTGTGACTTATCTTTATTCCCAATCAGGGATATGATGGGCAGTTTTGGTTGGGTGAGGGAGCTATCTTAGTTTCTTTCTTTTAAATGCAGTTATAAAAAATGATACGCAAAATAAAATAATTAGTTTCATTTAATTAAGTGTGATTAGTTTGAAAATACACATATGCCATTTAAAATACAAATCAATCCCCTGTGATGGTCTAACATTGTTAGGAGGGTGAGACAGGAGACCACAGGAGAGGTGCTCCAGGTGTATATATGGGCAGCCCGGCAGCCTGAGTCCCTTCGGTAGGCGAGAGCTTGGATTCTTAGAGTTATGTTGGATAAACAGTAGAATTCAGAAAAAGAGAGTTTGGGATTCTTCCCAGGGTGGTTTAGTTATAAGTTAAGTTAGTTAGACCTGGCCCTGGAGAAGAGATGACAAAAAGGAACCCCCTTCCTTTCAAGTGAGGGAGGGGAATTACAGGTGCTAAACACAGCATACATTGTCAGACTTAACAGATGTTGATTAGTTTTGCTGAATTGTTTTTTTTTTTTCTTTATTACAAGAGAAGGAAAGAGGGATATATAGATAGAAAAGAAAATGGTAGAAAAATAAATGCTATCAATAAATTAAAAAAAAAGTTAACGGGCCCTATTAATATAAACTAGTGCCATGCCTCGGATTCCAAGGAACAGCATTTGAATGAGGTCTTACTGCTCCATTTCTGGCTGCCCACACTTTAGTTTCCAGAATCAGTTAATTTCCTGGGAGTCTTCCTTAAAAGGAAGATTTCAGTCCAGGGTTCAGCCTGGCTCAGCTCGGCCCTTCCCTCCCTTGGAGGATTCTGGGAAACTTCCTTCCTGAGTCGGAGGGGGGGGGGGGAGAAGGAGAGGGAGGGCGGTCCTATGCCAGAGGAGCTGCTGATGCTCCTTCACCTTCTTTGGTAGTGTGGTGAGGAGAGTACTTTGGAAGCCTTAAAGCCCCAGAGAATTGGGTAGGATTCTCAGGAGCTTTTCAAGTCAAACATGTTTCATGGAGAAATGCTCTAGCCCGAATCTTACCTCGTTAAACTTTGAGTTCTCATTTTTCACTCGGGCTTCTGGACCTTTGAGAAAGGATGGCGGTTTTTTCAGCATGGCAGTAAATTCTGTTTTTTCCTAATATAATTGATTGAAAAGAAAACGTCTTTAATTAACCTAAAACTACACATGTTTCTAGTCTGATATTTGAATCTCTGCCATTTTGATCACTGAAAAGTGAGATGAGAAAAGATCACAATGAGCCTTAGAGGCTCCGGCAGGGCAGCAGGAAGGCAGGCCAGCTTCCCCAGCCCTAGCCTTTATCAGAACAGTGTCCTTGGGACCCAGCCTGCAGCCAAAGGCCAAATTTGTCACACCCTGGGGAGGTGGGGGGGTGCCAGGGCTGGCTGAAGGAAGAAGTATCTAAGGCTCTGATGGAAATCTGATCTAGGGGTGCCAAGAGAATCCCCTCACCAAGGATGGGATTCTAGGCCCAAGAGTCATCCCCAGAAGTCTACAGATAAGTTTTGCTTCTAGAACTGATTTTTTTTTTAAATGTAAGGAAACCCCTTTATG